>NC_052565.1:3046208-3345201 GCF_016699485.2 Gallus gallus | reverse complement strand
GGGGTTATAGGGGGATATGGGGTTATAGGGGGTTTGGTGGGTGGTGTGGAGGTAATAGGGTGATAGCAGGGTGGAGGGAGCTATAGGTAGGGGATGTTGTACTATCAGGGGTTGTGGGGAGGCTGTGGAGGACTGTAGAGGGGCTGTGGGGAGCTTTTGGGGATATAGGGAGATACGGCGCTATAGGGGGCTGTACGGGGGATATGGTTTTATAAGGGGCTGCGTGGGGCCATAGGGTAATACGGGGCTTTAGGGTGAGCTATAAGGGGATGTGGAGCTAAAAGGCTCTGCCTTCCTGTCCCCCTTCATTTCCCACCAGCTGTGGGTTGCTCTTAGGGTTGGCATTAGTGTGGCAATGAGGAGCAGAATGCAAACACCTCCAAACACGTTGTTACTCCACAGAGATCCGCACAGTGACGCTGCGCTGCTGACAGCGCTTCTCAACACCAAACCCCGAAACACAGAGCAGCTGCAACACAGCTTTAACTAATAACTAATAACTACTTTATTTCAGCTCTACATGTAACACTACAACAAACGTGACAGACGAAGACCCATCCCTGTGGAGCGCACTAACTCCCTCCACGTTCTCCAGAACCATCGGCGGCAACCTGGGCCTGGTGGGCGGCACATCTTCCAGTACGCTGAGGATCAGCAGTGTCTGCAGCACCAGACAGCGCACGGCCGGCTCGCTGTCCTCCTTGGCTCCCTCCAGGGCTGCAATGGAGCGGTGCTGTGTCACCACGTGGGCCCCACACGGCACTTCCTGGGGCACGGGGCAGCGGGGGGGGATGGCTCACCTTTACGGATGTCCGACATCTTCTCCCGGTTCTCATTCCTCAGCTTTCGCCCTAGCAGCCCTGCGCACATGGCTGCTGTCCAGCGCTCACCCGTCCCCGCGGCGCCCAGGGACCTCACAGCATCCCATGGACCCCCACGGTGCTCCAAGGACCTCCAAAAACCCCATACTACCCTAATAGTGTCCCCATCATCCCCAGCATCCTTCAGTGTCTCAGGGACCCTATGGTGCCCCAGTGACCCCTGTGGTGCCCAGCTGCCCCCAAGGACCCCAGGGAGCCCCAGAGACCCAACACAATGCTTCAGTGATCCCCATAGTGCCCCAGTAATCCCAGTGTTGCCCTAATAACTCCCAAGAACCCCACCATTTCCCCAGTGACCCCCCAGGACCCCCGCTGCGCACCGACCCCACAGCATTCAGCTGGAGGGATGGGGACCCACTGGGGATGGACTCACCGAGGAAGCGCACGGCCGTGTCCCTCACGGGCACCTGGGGGCTGTGCAGGTGCAGCACCGTGTCCTTCAGGTACTGCTCCGCATCTCTGCCCCTCTTCTGAAGCTGCAGAGAGCATGGTGGGGGGTGGCACCCGCAGAATGGCTCCCCGACCCCCCTTCTGCAGGGGAGCAAGGGGGGTCCGGAGGGGTTGAGGGGTGGGGGTCCTTACCAGACAGTCAGCAATCATCCAGACCTCCGCTGCGCTGGCCAAGCGTTGCAGTTGCTGCCAGCCCAGGAGCTTGGCGGCGTGGATCAGAGCTTTCTGAGCAGCCTGGGGGGCAGTGACACAGGGGGGTGTTGGTGGGAGATCCTGGGGGAACCTCCATCCCAAACCTGGGTCAGCACCATAGCCGATCCCATCCCACAGGTTCTGGGGGAACGGGGTGGGGGATGTGAGAGGGTTTTCCTAACCTTAATGACTGTGTGGGTGGGTGTAGTGGAGGGGGGAACTGGGAGGACTGTATGGGTGGATATGAGGTGGGGATCTGGTATCTAGGAGGACTGTACACGTGGGCACAGGGCAGGGAGTAGTTGCTGGTCACACCGGATAACCTCGCGACCCCGTGACCCCACAAGCTGCCCCCACCTGCGCCACGTTGGGGATGTCCTCATTCATGTGGATGAAGAGTGGCAGCAGACTCCTCTCCGCCTGCAGCAGCAGCCGCTTCCTGCCTGGCGCCTCCAGCAGCAGCGCAAAGAGCTCCATGGAGCGCCAGCGCACCTCTGCGTTGTCCTGGGAGGAAAACACACACGGGGTAGTGCTGAGCTCTGTGCACGGTGCGGGGGCTGCTTGAATGCTCCCCGCTGCCCCGCGTCCCTCACCTCATTGAAGCAGGACAGCAGCTGCACGGCCAGCTGGCTGAGCACACCTCGGATGCTGGCGGGGTGCTGTGCCGCAATGTCCTGCAGCAGATGTATGGCCTGCAGTTTGATGTCAGCCCGCATGTCCTGCAGCCACAGCAGCGCGTCGGGTAGCAGCAGCTGCATCCTCCCAGCGTAAAGGTTCCTCAGCCCGCGCAGCGCCAGCTCTCTGCTCTTGGGCTGTTTGCTGCGGATGTATTTCCTGAAGATCTTCTGCGGGCAGGTGTCATCCTCGTGGTGCCCCTGGCAGCTCCACAGCTGCGATGAGTGGCGGTCAGTGGGCGGGAGGGGGCCCATCCTCCCAAGGAGACCCCCCCACACCGTCTCCACACCCACCTCGAGGTAGAACGCCATGGCGGGGACCTCCCTCCACTGCAGCTGGTGGTACTGCAGCAGATTCTGCAGGTGTCTGAAGATGGGTCTGCACTGATCCCGGCAGTTCTTCAGCATCACCCTGCGGGGGCAGGGGGAGGGCTGAAGCCGGGCTGGGGGGCTGACCCCACTGGGTCTGGGCTGGAGTAGGGGGACCGGAACAGCCCATGCCGCCCCACAGTGTGCTCTTCCATCTGCCCACCGTGCCTCAGCACCCCCTGAGCACTCTCCTTGTTCCCTACTTATTTCGGGAGCGCTGCACTTGGGCACCGTGTAGGGCAGTGTGTGGGGCAGTGCGTGGGGCAGAGCATGGAAGGGGTTGGGGCCGTACTTGGCAAGGGAGTGTAGGCCGTTTTGCCACGTGGCAGCGCCCTGCAGCCGCGCCCACAGGTTGTGGGTGTCCATGGAGAACGCCAGGTTGTCCATCTCAGCGCACAGTAGCAAACTGTGGGCCGTCTCCACCACCATCCTGCATGGAAACGGGGCAGCATTGGGTCAGCACAGGGTCGGGGGTCAGAGGTCAGTGAGGGGCCAGGGCACAGTGCAGAGTCAGGGTTCAATCAGAAGTCATCATGCAGTCAGGAGTCAGTGTGGGGTCAGGAGTCAGCAGGGGCTCAAAGGTCAGCGTGGGGTCAGGGGTCAGTGTGGGTGGTGCCGCGGGGTCAGAGCGGGCACTGCGGTGTTACCTGATGGCAGAGGTGGGCGCAGATGGGCGGAATGGGTCCTCTGTGATGGCGGTGATCTCCAGCGGAGCTAGCGGCCCGGCGGACACCAGCTGGATGATGAGCACCACAAAGAGCTCCGGGAAAACCAGTCGCACCTGTGGGCCGTAGTCCAGGTACTGCAGGAGCTTATGCAGTGCCGTGGCCGCCTGCGGAAAGCACCCGGACAGCACTCAGCACTGAGCTGCTCTCCTGGGTTTGGGGGGTGGGGGGGGAGAGTGTTCCCAGAGGATGTCCAAACTCACGGCCGTGTGAAGGACGCCGACCTCGGTCTTCTGGCCCAGCGGCACGGTCTCCAGCTGATGCAGCAGCGCCTGCACCATCTTTGGCACCGCATCCACCGAGGACAGCGCCAACTCCCACAGCTCCCATATGTCCCTGCGGCACAGAGCTGTCCTCAGCGGGAGCCCCTCTCTGAGTGGGGTGGGAGTCCTTCTGTATATGGGGTGGGTGTTGTTCTATGTGTGGGGTGAGGGTCCCTCTGCACCACAGGTGAAGGTCCCATGGGGGGTGGTCTCCCTCTCCGTGTGGAGTGGGGGCCTCTCTCCGTGTGGGGTGGGGGTCCCTATCCACGTGGGGTGGAGGTCCCTGTCCTTGGGGGGTGGGGGTCCCCCTCTGCGGGGGGCGGGGGCAGCGCACTTGTCGCAGGTGGGGGAGCAGCGCAGCAGGCTGAGTGTCATTGCGCGAGGGTTGGCGGCAGCTAGTGAGGTGAAGCTGCTGCGGATGGTCCTCAGTGCCTGCTCCTCTGTGATCAGCTTCCTGCTCCTGTGGATGGCCATCACGATGCGCTGCACCTGGAAGGGTTGCAGGGACAGCAGAACTTCACTCCAGGCGTCCCCAGGAGGGACCAAGCGCCCTGAAGTCTCAAATCAGACCGATGCCGTGCAGGACAACCCAACCCAACACAGCCTTCCTGCACCCAACCCAACCCCGTTCTAACCGTCAGGACCCAACCCAACCCAACCCCACCCCACCTCCCATGGGCTCAGCCCCCTGGCAAGCAGCTCCCAGTTTCTCACATCATTGGGCATAGGGTTGAAGTCAACCGTCAGGATGGCCATCAAGGTGGAAGCCACCTGGGTGTTGTAGTTGCTGCAGTCCCTCATGCCCTGCAGCGCCAGGAGGATGAGATCGGTCTTCTCTGAAGAGTGGAAGTACTTCTCAAAGCGCTGGGGAGGAATGAACGCAGAGGGGGGGAAGGATGTCAGCCATGCTCCCCCCACCCCCTGCGCCCATGAGTCCTGGCGCGACAATCCCTCCTCACCAGCAAAATGACTGTGGTGTTGGTGGTCCAGGTGAGGGAGAACTCGTGGTCGGCTTCCCACTGCTCCAGTTTCCCCTGCTCGTCCAGCTGCCCTTCCCAGCCTGGAAAGGAGAGCAAGGCGCAGGTGCGTGAGCAGTGGCTGCCCTGCAGGGAGCTGGACAGCTGCCCCGACCCCAAGCACGGGGCCGTGCGGCAAAGCTCCCCAACACCATGGGGTTCTTCACTGCTCTGAGCGGCAGCTGACGCAGAGGTCAGCAGCCGTTGCCTTACGGCTTCTCCACAGGACAAATCTGTAGAGGTGACGGAGAGCGCTCAAAGCACAGCGGCATGTTTTGTCCTCCTGGACAAAAGCGCAGCACAGGATGAGGCATCCCACCAGCTGCCCCAGCACGGGCAGGCGGAGCTCGTCATAGCTGGCAGATGGGGATTGTTCCGAGGAGTGACGGGGCTGTACGTGGAGAGCAGAAAGTTGAGCGCACCCCCGGAGTGGGCAGAGCGTGGAAAAGGAGAGACAAAGACTCCACATTATGGGGGTCGGGCCCTTACCTTCTCCTGGCAGTAATGTGCCAGCGAATGGGTCAGCTTCCAGATGCGCCCCACTGCCCTCTGGCGCACGGTCGAGCTCTGCAAGGAGGTGAAGGGCAGCAGCACCTGTGGGAAGAGGAGGTGCTGCTCTGCCCTGTGGTCCCCTGGATTACCCCAGAAGGTTTTTGGGGTGGTGGGGATGGGGGGGGAACACTCCTCCTCTGTGTGCTCCCCATGGGCAAGGCTCACCTGGAAGACGTCTTTCAGCTCCTCTCCGATGCTGGCGCTGGGGTGAATGAACACCAATGAGTGCAGCATCTCATCCAGAGCCCTCAGGGTCTGCAGAACGGACAGGGTGGAGGGAGATTAGAGGGGAGGGGGACGGGGGATGCATGGCAAGACCCTGTTCTGCACGGTAGGGGGGTCCTGCAGCTCCCCGGCACCCACCTTGGAGTAAAGGTTTGTGTCCAGGTCCTGCTCTGAGGGAAGCAGGAAGATGCTCCGGAAGCACACAACAAAGAGAGGGATCTTCTCCTCCAGAGCCCCCTCCACCTTGCTGCAAGAACAGGGACAGCGGCGCTGGGAGTGCTGTGCTGCAGGATGGGGAGTGGATTCCCCCCATGGGCAGCACTCTGCAGAGCAGGGGGGGCAGTGCTGGGAGGAACCCCTCCTCCATGGAGGTGTGTGGGGCAGAGGGAGTCCTGAGAGCTGCTGTGGTCAGATTGGGGTTGGGGTTCAGGTTGGGGTTAGGTTGTTAGGGTTAGGGTTAGGTTGTTAGGGTTAGGGTTAGGTTATGGCCAGTGTTAGAGCTGAGGCCCAGCAGTGCTGCAGGACCCCCTCGGCCCTTTGCCCCGCCCCAAAGGGGGAGAGCAGCAGCCCAGTACTGCCAGGATCGTCCCCGAGGGCTGCGGGGCCATACAGGCAGTGTGGGGCCATATGAATGCTGTGGGGCCATCCCGGTGTGGGGCAGTACCTGAGGGAGGTGATGGCGGCTACCGCTTGCAGCCGCAGTTCGGAGCTCAGCTCTCTCCGCGGCTCCTCTGCCAGCAGCACCTGCAGCACAGCGGGATGGCATCAGGCATGCAGTGCTCCCAGCACTGGGAGGAGAGGAGCCGCCCACTGCCCCCCCTCCAGCACCCACCGCCCCTCACCATGATGTTCTCCACAAGTTCGTTCCGGCGGCAGAAGATGCGCAGTTCCTGCACCGTGTTCCTCTCTGCTGCGGAGCTGCAGATTGTGCGGATGCTGCACAGGAACTTCATCTTCTTCTCCTCATTCTGAGGCTGCCAGGGAGCATGGGGAGTGTGAACGGGACGGGGCCAGGGGGCACAGCCCTCCTGCGGATGCAATGGGCCTGGGGGGGGATGGGGGACCGCCGTGATGGGAGCGGCCGCTGTCACCTCTGTGCTCCGGAGAAAGGCCTCAATGTTGTCCATCGCGTAACGCTCCACAGCACACATGGGCAGCCCAGGGGCATCCAAGGGGGGAGCTGGAATTGGGGGTAGGAGGGGGATTGGAATTAGAGCTGGGTTTAGAGTTGTGGTTAGTGTTACGATTGAGGTTAGGGTTGGGGTTGGATTAGGGTTAAGGTTGGGGGTGGGGGTGGGGTTGGGTTAGAGTTAAGGTTGGGTTTGTGGTTAGTGTTAGGATTGAGTTTGGGGTTGGGGCTAAGGGTAGAGTTAAGGTTGGGGTTGGGGTTCAGGTTAGGGTTAGGGCTGGGGTTAGGATTAAGGTTGGGATTAGGGTTGGGGTTGGGGCTGGGTTGGGGTTAGGATTAAGGTTTGCCCTCAGGGTTGGTGTAGAGGAGCCCAGAGCAAAGCGAGGAGGAAATTCTGCCCTCTGCCGCCCCACGCAGCCCCCACACTGTGCAGAGGGCACTTCCCCCCCACCCCCCCCCCAGCCCTGCGGGGACCCTCACTCACCGGGCGGCACAGCAGTGGGCTCCTGGGGGAGTTTGTCCTTCTCCTTGGCCTCAGCGGGGCAGGAGGGCTTTCTCTCCTCCATCGCAGAGGATGAGGGCTGAGGTTGGGGACGGGCCATGGCCTGGGCAGCCATGGGCGGAGAGAAGCGCTGCGGTTTGCCCCGAGGGGCGGCTTGCACCGCTGCTCTGCTCGCGTGCTGTCCCATCTCAGTCCTGACGGAAAGTGAGGGGCACAGCGCTGGCGCTGCTGGAGCTGGGGGGCACGGGGACGCGTCACAATGGGCCCCGCTGTGACCCGCTGCCCCGCCCGCGTGGGGCCCCCGGCAGTGCTCAGCTCTGCTCAGGGCTGCTCAGTTCCCCAGTCTGCGCTGAGGAATGGATATATTATTGCAATTATTTTATTAAATCGCTATAAAAGAGGGCAACGGAAGCATAAAACTCAGAAATTGGAAATACGTGCTTCACATCAAGGCTGAGCTGCTCTGCAGGGGGGTTCAGGATTTCCCTGGTGAGTTCACCAACTAAAGTTGGGGTTGGCGTTTGCAGTTAGGGTTATGGATAGGGTTAGGGTTAGGGCTTGGGTTGCGGTTGCGGTTGGGGTTAGGGTTAGGTTTAGGGTTAGGGCTAGCATAGGGTTAGGGTTACGGTGAGGGTTAGGGTTAGTGTTGGGCCTTAAGTTGTGGTTAGGGTTGGGCTCAACGTTTGATATTAGGATTGGGGTGAGTGTTGGAATTAAGTTTTGGTTTAGGCTTAGGGTTTGGGCTGGGGTTGAGGTTACTCTTGGGTTTAGGGTTGTGATTAGGGTTAGGGTGTGGGTTGGGGTTAGGGTTGGGTTTAGTGTTGTGATTGTGGTTGGGGTTGCGATTGGGGTTCTGGTTTGGTTTAGATTTAGAGTTAGGGTTGGAGTTGGGGTTGGGTGTGGGGTTAGGATTGTGTTAGGGAGCTGGGGAGCACAGCCGCACACCACCAGGCAGAGAGAGAGAGAGAGAGCAATCCCGGGACTTGTGGGGCTGATCTTCCCCTCTGAGCGCAAAGTCCTCTGGGGTATGCTGCTCTTCTTCCCTTCTGAGAACCAGGTATCCACAAAGTTGTCAGTACATGGAACTGGAGTAAGAACTCTTTAATCCCCCATGCTTTATATGATGGTGTGGTGTGCAATACCGATAAGAAAAATCATAAAACCATGGCATTCCGCGCCTTATTCCACATTAGTACATCATGCTTAATATATACATATACATGTATGCAAACAAACAATAATGAAAATGCATTATGCACATACATCTACATACATATATATAGATGGAATTACTGACTGCACTCCCCCAGCGTCAAATTCCCTTGTGGTACACACTGAACATCCCCATCTTTCTGCATCACCCACCAAGTGGACCCAAGTCCCTGAGCAAAAAGAGTTCCATGAAGAGATTTGCCCTTCCCAGAGGCTGGAGGGACCCAAACCGCTTTTTCCAGCATGCTCTTTACATGTACCACAGGGACCTTGTCTCCCTCTACCGTATGTAGGGAGCTGGATTGGGTAGGACCATCTTGACTGACCGATCCTCGAGTGTTGGCCAGCCAGGTGGCTTCTGCCAAATGCTTCTCCCAGTTCGTAAATGTTCCACCACCCAATGCTTTCAGCATAGTTTTTAACAACCCACTGTATCGTTCAGTTTTACCAGAAGCTGGTGCATGATGGGGGATATGACAAATTGTCATGGTTTCATGATTTTTGGTTATCAGTATTCCACATCACAACATCATGCAGTGTACTGGGAGTTAAGGAGCAAATGCTTTAGTTCTGGGTACCTGTCTGGAAGAGAAGAAGAACTACGTTCCCCAAGAGCCTTTTCGAGTACGGTTATCATTCCTGCTCAAGGGAACAGATATAAGGGCGCAGGTCATCTGACTTGTCCCTCTTCTCGTCTCGCCGTGTTCCCTGTCGGATCGGCTCGCTACTGCTGCGCCCGACTGCACGCAAGGCTTCAGTATTAGTGTAAGGCCTTTGGCTCTCGGACAATCTTTCTCTCAATTATGGTTGATTTATATTGTATTATAGTGTGCTATCTTACATTCCGATACTATATTTAGTAAATTAGTTTGTTTCTCCTCAGATCGTTGCCGCTGTTTTTAATTATTTTGGGGTCCCCTGTTTCCCTTCCTGGAGGCGCAGATTTTGCGAAATCCCTCCACCCCACTAGTCGCAGAACCGGGCCGGACCAGCCCTTAAACCGTTGACACAAATCCACACAGTGCCACGATCTTTGGCCCAAGTATTGACAAGAGAATTTTTGAAATGAGTCCCATTATCGGATTCAACTCTTTCTGGAGAGCCATGTCCCCAAAGGATTTGCTTCTCCAGACCTGATATGGTGTTTTGGGCAGTAGCATGGGGTACTGCATGTGTTTCAAGCCACCCAAGTGGTTGCCGCCACCATGGTAAGCACATAACGCTTACCATCGGGAGTTTGTGGCAAGGTGATGTAATCAACCTGCCAGGCCTCCCCATATTTATACTTTTGCCATCGCCCTTCCCCCCAGAGGGGTTTCATCCTCTTGGCTTGTTCAATTGCGGCACATGTGTCACAGCCACGAATAACCAGTGCAATAGCGGTTGTAGTTAAGCCCACAAAATTCCTCAACATAATGTAAAATCCTGCCACAGAGAATACATTCAGAGAGACTGAAAGCACAGTAACTAAGCTGGCATCCTGAACACGCATCAGGAACTGAAAAGAGCACTTGGAAACCAGTCCAAACATCATATTGTCTAGTAAATTAGCCAGGATGTATAGGAACCAGGCAGCTATCTCCATCAGTGCCCTGCGGCAGGCCCAGGGTGTGCTGCTGGAGCCGGCACGCTGTCCCTGCTCTGACCCCTCACTCTTTTGTTACCAGGCAACTGCGTTGCTGTCTGTTTCTCTTTGTCCAAGCCCTTGCGTCTACAGCCAGCCAGGGACTTGGAGACACAGCGGGAGCACATGGCAGGGGAAGGTCTTCCCCCCGAGCTGGGACCTGCTGGCATAGGAAGCCCTCCAGCCTGGAGACGAGCTCCCTCAGAAAGGACTTCCTGCACTGCTTTCACATAGATCTTTCCATTGGGCTCAGCACCTCTCACTGTTACAATCAAGGAAGGAGAAGCAACAAGATTGAAAGAGAGTCCAAGGCTGCATTCAATGGGCCATAGCGCTAGGGCATCTCATCTGGAGTGGTCACGGTAATGGCTCTTAGGATCTTGGCTGAACTGCGGGTTCACATTTCAAATCAGGACAGGAATGGTAATGGGAAATCCCAGGGCTTAAGACCCCAAGCAACACGCAATGAGAACAGTCCCGGGAAAGAAGAGGCAGAAAGCCTAACCAGGAAGACAGTGCGCCAAACCCAGGTGCCTGTTGTGTGTCTGCACCTCTCTAGGGTGCTGTGCCACACTCCATGCCCCTCCCCTGGCTTTCTGCATGGCTGCGCTTCAGAGGAAGGCCACTGGCATCAGCTTCTGACCAAAAGGAAACAAGAAATACTTGAAGAGCATCTCTTTGGAGGAAGATCTGTGCACAGCCAACCATAGACTTCTCCTCTTCAAGCACAGTTTCTTCAGTTTGCCTTTCTGCTGCCACAGTGTTGTGCCATTTCTGCAGTCAGCACAGATTGGCAGGGTCCTTTCCTCTCTCCTCCGTCACACACACGCCTTCATGCATCCCGATTTACAGCCAGGCACCCACACCACAGCTCACAAAAGGTTCTCACCTGCGGAGGCTTTCCGTTTCCCCCCCTTGCCCACCATCACTCGATGGACGTGCAGGCTCCATCCCTAAAAAAAATACAATTTGCTGATTTAATGGAAACCAGTAGCCAGGAGCAGTACTGTCCTGTTAGCCCATGTCCACCCCAAAAAAAGCAAAAGACACCGTTGTACAGCCAAAACAGAATCACAGCGTCATAGAATCACAGAATCATAGAATGGCCTGGGTTGAAAGGGACCTCAAAGATCATCCAGGTGCAACCCCCCTGCCACGGGCGGGGTCACCAAGCCCTAGACCGGGCTGCCCAGAGCCACATGCAGCCTGGAAACCGATGTTTAAACTGCAGTGCACTTACAAAAAGCATTACCGGTCTCATTCCTGCTCAGATGGCAGCAAAGGAATCCCAGCCTGCCCGACAGCTCTGCATTCTGCAGAGCAAAGGCGGATCAGCATACAAAACGCGATCAGGTCAAAAAGTTGAGACACATCTTTGTTGCCTCTCAAATGAATGCACTCAGCTCTACGCATCACCATTTGTACGCAGACTTCTGTCTCACTCCAGTCATCAGCTGCCGCTGTCGGCCTCTCTAATGCTTCCACAGTGACTTACTTGACATCCCCTGCAGCACTGCACCCGCTCCGAAGTAACACTCAAAATTCGTTCCTCCATACTTCATGACAGAGGACCGAAGAAGCTCACTTGTGCGTGGTGGTAAGGACGGTTCGTCCCCGTCGCGTCCCTCTGTGGCCCCATCACGTCCCTGTGTGCGCTGCAAGGCACAGTTGGATCTCTGGCAGCCTCCTGGCTGCTGCTCCCAAACGCAGGGAACCGCGCCATGCCGCTTCTGAAGAGGGAAAGGAAGAAATGGTGGTGGGAACGGGCACCCAGGGCCTGCAGTGATGTTCCAGATCGTGCTAGAGATGGGATATCAGGATGCTGAGGCATTAATTATCACTAAGAGAAAAGACAGCCTAAGCCGTGCCCATGCCATTAAGCCGGGCTGTCAGGAGTGAGCGCAGAATCCAAGCGGTTATTGAGGTCACAAAGGTCCAGTAGGGCTCCCCCTGCTCTATCCCTTCCCTTAACAATGAGAAAAAGTGAAGGGCCAAATCAGGTCCCCGCAGTATAGAAAGAAGGGCTTCATAGCAAGAAAAGAGAAAGCAGCTTCACAAGGTAGACATAAGGGGCAAACAGAGATGGTTTACGTAGAGAGTATTAGAAAACAAGGGATTCCAAGCACTTTCACAGGCGCTGGGTCCGGAATAACAAGGAGAATGAAGGCCATAAAGATAAGGACCGGAGAACAGGTCGAAAACATTTGGCAGGGAGGTGATTAGATGTCTGAAGTGCAAGCTGAAAGCGGTTCGGGGGCTGCCCCCCCTTCGGGGTCAGAAGTTTGCAGCGAGGAAGACTCTGAGCCTTCGCGAGGAAGACTACGAGCCTTCATCATCACGACCTACTACGCACGCGCAAGAAGGGGAGGGACTGCATGCTAATGGGCTCTCGGGAATGTCATGAATATGTATCCGAATTCCTGTCAACTGCTGATTATGTATTAGCTCAACCTATATCTATAGCACGATTTCTCCTGACGGTGTGCAAGCTAGGTGGAACGATCCCCCTTGCACCGGGGTGTACGCGCGTCACCAATAAGCACATACCTGCTCTATATCCTTACTGGCTATAGGGTCTGATTTCCGCACGTCAATTTGGCACCCCAGGTGGGACCCTCTCTGTTCGGCTGCAGGACCGGCTGAGAGAGGGGACACCTTTGGCGCGCCCCAAGATTTCTTGGAAGGACTCCCTTCCTCACCCGATCACTGCGGGGACAGACAAGGACCATCCTTAGGCGGACCAGGTATGTGTATAGAAAAGGGGGAACGTGTAAGGCGTGAGGAGACATCCTACGCAGGGTATGAAGGAGCGTGCCTGCTCCCCCCCCCCCCGAGTACGTGAGCTCACTGGTTAGGTTTCTGGCTGGGGTAGGAAGACTCCTTGGGGAGTTCCTACAAAGGGGACCTGTAAGTCATACGCAAGGAAAGAGCAACAGCTCTCCCTTAGGTGATTGGTAACAGCGGGGATTTTGTCAAATGATAGCGTAGACTCTCCTGGAGATAGTAGTGGGAGTTATAGGTTGTGTTCTTGTTATCACCATCTGCTGAGTGTTCGGTACCGTGTATCTAATCATTTCAGGTCAAGCTGACTTTCGGAAAAATCTTAAAGTTTGCAGCCGATCGACTAATGTACTAGTGTTATTAAGATTCCAGCTAAGGGACATCGTCAGCACTGTGTATTATGTATAAACCATGGCTTTTGTTCTAAATGTCAGAGTGAGTGTGGTGTGAGTGAGACGTGTTCCATTCAGGAAGTGAGTGTCAGTCCATTTATGTAGCACCGTGTTCTGATTGTGGGGAAGAGTGTAAAGGAAGGTGCACAGGCTTCTGTGAGATCTGTTTCCAAGTGTTTATAACTGAACAATATCACTACACAGTGTTAAGGGCTGTTTGTGGAAACTTTGAGGAAATTAGGAATCAATAAGAATTGTGTAAACATCATGGGAGGCTCCCAGGGGAAGGAAATTCCCAAAGAAACCCCTTTGCGATGTGCATTGGCACATTGGTGGGATATTGCAGGGGAACCTGGAGGCACCCTGAGTAAGAAAACTTTAATCAAGTATTGCTATCAATGGTGGTTAATATATAAGTTAGAAGATGATGAGAAGCAGCATCGGAATGGGACCTTAAACTACAATGCCTTCTTACATTTACTGTTATTCTTAAGGAGAGAAGGTAAATGAAGTAACATGAACAGTTTTTAGAATTGAGTGCTCTAATCACGAGACTAAGTACTGAGTGTTTGTGGAAACTGAAGAACTGTATTGTTTAATTTGTGGGTTCTGAAGGGAATGGGACAAACAGTTTTGATGGTATAAGTCAGTGTAATTGTTAATGGTATACAGAAGCTTGATTGAGGGTATGTGGAAATGTAACTGAGGGTATGAAGTGGACAAAGGAAAAAGGGTTAAAGATGAAGTGAGTTTATCTGCACTGGCATGAGAGCAGCCCCCCCGCACCACTCCCCTGCGAGCAGAACTCTCGGAGTGAGAGTGCCGGAGTCAGAGACTGCTGTTGCAAACAGCATTACTTGCGAATGGGGGGAGATGGAGAGGATGGGGTACTGGCAGTGAGAATAGCCTTCATGTGCAGAGATCTAGGAAACCCAAAGTTCCAGTGTTAGCACTGGAAATCTCTGGAGAGGAGGAGGTGAAACTGAAATGTAATGTTAGTACTAGTACTATGTTAGTACTAGTACTAATGTTAGTACTAGTACTTTATGTAATGATGAGAGTTTGGAAAGTGAAAAGTTTGAGAAGGACGCAGGCTGAGGAAGGCAAAGATGAGCAAGGTGTAACAGGGATGTCAGAACCAAAGAGGGTGAGCAATATGAAGAAAAAGAATAATTGAGAAACAGAGATAGTAAGGAAATTGGAAATAGCAACAGCTGTTACTGTTGCGGTGCTAGAGTAGAGTTGTAAGACCCAGAGGTCCCCTTAGAAAGAGGTAAAGGGAGGGGCCTGGAAGAACCCACGGAGGGTTCCACCCCTGCTGGACTGCAAGCAGTGTGCAAACTGCGGGGAAATGAGACATTGGTGGAGAAATCCAACCGTCTCTGATTGCAAACAGCTGAATGATGGGAACCTGGGAAGTTATTCCTAGCAAATCCACTGGTTAAATTGCAGCTAGGAGAGCAGGATAAAGAGGTGTATTTTCTGGTGGGTATGGGTGCCTCTTACCACCCATAGATGATTTTGCAACAGTAATAGGAGCTACTGCCCAACAAGAAAAAGCTTACCTTTTGGGATCAACTAAATATGGGCTGAGAAAATAAGTAGGAATACATCAATTCCTGCACCTCATTCCCAAGTCTCTGGTTAGCAAAGGCATCTCGTTTGCAGGTCTCCCTGCGTAAATGATTTTATTTGCAAGGGCATCTCCAAGCTTCACATCTCTCGGTCTCTAAAACACAGTGAGCCCCTGGCCCCCTAGCAGTCCTTTTCCCTTTGCACTGGACTTCTTCCTGGCTAGGGGCTTCCTCGACACCGGCTTGTCTCACAGAATCATAGGGTGGCAGGGGGGTTGAGAAGGACCTCAAAGATCACCTGGTTTCAGCCCCCCGGCCATGTGCAGGGTCGCCAACCAGTAGACCAGGCTGCCCAGAGCCACATCCAGCCTGGCCTTGAATGCCTCCAGGGATGGGGCATCCACAGCTGACATCCATAATCCGGTTTTCAAGAATTTGGAACATGGACTCCTATAGTTGTACTTCAGCGTTGGACCTGATTGACATAGAATTTCTGAAGTGGCCTCCACAATTCAAGTGATGGGAGGCTCCATCAGCTCCTACGGCAAGAAGCTAAAGATTCTCTTGAAAATAGATTTGTATTTGGTTTCCCAGAGTGTTTTTGCTCTGCTTATTTCTGGTGGCTTGCTTGTTGTTTGTGTGAGTGCTGTTCCTCCCTCGTCAGATGTGTTGAAGGCTGTCTCTGTTCTTGTAATGCCAAATATCTAATGATAAAATTAATTTTCCACAGGCAACTTGTCAAAATCAAGACCCCTTTCTCCGCATCCCCAGTACAGATCCGTTCCTGGCTTAGACTGGGGAGATTTCTGTCCAATCACAAGACATGCAACTCCTGTCTGTACGTACAGCCGGGGTTGCCCTTTCCCAGGTGTAGAATATGGCACTTGCTCTTAGAGTCATAGAATCATAGAAGTGCTCAGGTTGGAAAAGACCTTAAAGACGATCGAGTCCAGCCGCAACCTAACCATACTACCGTAACTCAAACAACCCTCTGCTAAATCACGTCCCTGAGCATCACATCCAAACGGCTTTTAAACACATTCAGGGATGGTGACTCAACCACCTCCCTGGGCAGCCCATCCCAGTGCTTAACAACCCTTTCTGTCAAGACGTTTTTCCTGATGGTCTTGTTAAACTCCGTGTGCTTGGTGGTCGCCCAGCTCTCTCCCGTTTGGCTGGATCTCCCTGCAAGGCCTCTCTCTCCACCCTCAGCGACAGGAGCCAACAACTCCTCCCCGTCCAGTACTGACAGCAATCTTGCGCAAAACACCTTCTGTTCCTACATGCAAGGCATTGATGAAAATAGGAAAGAGAACTGGCCCTAAAACGGAGCCTTGGGGAGCCCCGCCAGTGACCGGCTGCCAGCCGGATGGAAACCCCACCTACCATAACCCTTGGGGCCCAGTCCATCAGCCATTTGCCACCCACTGCATTCTGTTTTTGTCCAGCTGTGTGCTGGGCGTTTTGTCCAGAAGGATACACAGATTGATGGCTTCCTTCGGGTAGTATGGTTAGATTGTGGTTGGACTCGATGATCTTTGAGGTCTTTTCCAACCTGAGTGATTCTATGATTCTTCCCAGAGTACCGGTCCCTGATTGCACTGCCTGTGCATTTCCTTCTTACTCTTCAGGTTATCCAAACCCTAAGCCTGACAGATCTTATCCCTAACCAATTCCAAAAAACAGCCCCAACCCCAACCCCAGTGTTAACCCTAACCATAATCCCAACCCCAACCCTAATCTTAACCCTAACCCTAACCCTAACCGTAACCGTAACCCTAACCCCATAACTCCTAGCCCTAGGAGTGACACTACAGGGTGACACTATGGGATGATACTGTGGGGCAGCACTTTGGGGTGACAATATGGGGTGACACTGCAGGACAGTGCCATGGGGCAGTGCTGTGTTGTGATGCTATAGGGTGATGCTATTGTGCAGCACTATGGGGTGATGCTATGAGGCGACGCTGTGGTGTGATGTATGGGACAGCAGTATGGGACGGCACTCTGGGGTGATGCCATGGGGATGCACTATAATGCAGCACTATATGGTGATTGTATGGGGTAATGGTATGAGGCGATGCTACGGAGTGACAGTTTTGGGTGGTGCAGCGGGGGTGACGCAATGGAGCACCGCTACGGGTCAGTGCTATGGGGTGACATTATGGGAAAATGGTATCGGTTGATGCTAAGGGGTGACATGGAGCAGCGTTCTGGGGTGATGCTATGGGGCAGTGCTATGCATAGTGCTCTAGGGTGACGTTATGGAACAGTGCTACGGGGCAATGCTATGGGGTAGCACTATGCCACCAGCATGGGGATTGGGATGGCCAGCAGTGTGGTCTTGGTCACCGGCATGGGGATGGGGATGGCCACCAGGATGACAACGGCCATTGCCACGCAGGGCTGTGCGGGGGGCAGCGCCACCCCGTGGCCGCAGGGTCAGGCGCTGCGGACGGACACCAATACACGGCGACATTGCAGCGCACGTTTACTGTGGCCACGGCTGTGTCCCGAATGCTGCCGAAGGAGCGCTCAGTGCCCCCAGGCCAGCGCGTGCAGGCGGTGCGCGACGTGGCAGAGACGCTGGCGGTACTCAAGGTGGCGGTGCATGCCGGGGGGAACGCGGCTCAGCCCCCAGCGCAGCCCCCAGCAGCCGGCGGCGATGGTTCCAGTGGAGTCGTTGTCGCCGCCGTGCAGCACAGCGCGGGCGCACAGCTCCTCCCAGCTGTCCCCCGCCGCCAGCAGCGCCTCCAGGGCCACCATGGGTGCGTCGTGCCCGCTGCGCCCTGCCCACCCCCCCAGCGCCCAGCGCACGTACTCGGCGTCACGCTCCTCCGGCGTCGGCAGTGATGGCACTCGTGGGGGACCACCGCCCCCCAGGAGACCTCGTGACTCCAGGTACCTGCGGGGACAGAGGGCGCAATGGGGTCGTTGGGGACAATGGGGGAAATTATGGGGGCGATGGAAGCACTGGAGGCAGCGGGGGCATTGGGGTCAATGGATGACATGCGAAAATCAGACCCTATAGCCAGTAAGGATATAGAGCAGGTATGTGTTTATTGGTAACACGTGTACATCCTGGTGCAAGGGGGATCGTTCCACCTAGCTTGCACACCGTCAGGAGAAATCGTGCTGTAGATATAGGTTGAGCTAATACATAATCAGTAGTTGACAGGAATTCAGATACATATTCACTACGTTCCTGAGAGCCCATTAGCATGCAGTCCCTCCCCCCCCTTGCGCGTGCATAGTAGGTCATGATGATGAAGGCTCGTAGTCTTCCTCGCGAAGGCTCGGAGTCTTCCTCGCTGCAAACTTCTGACCCTGAAGGGGGGACATCCCCCGAACTGCTTACAGCTTGCACTTCAGACATCACCTTCCTGCCAAATGTTTTCGACCTGTTCTCCGGTCCTCATCTTTATGGCCTTCATTCTCCTTGTTATTCCGGACCTAGCGCCTGTGAAAGTGCTTGGAATCCCTTGTTTTCTAATACTCTCTACGTAAACCATCTCTATTTGCCCCTATGTCTACCTTGTGAAGCTGCTTTCTCTTTTCTTGCTATGAAGCCCTTCTTTCTATACTGCAGGGACCTGATTTTGTCCTTCATTTCCCCCCTTTTCTATAATCTAGCAGGACTTCTACCTGCTAGATTCTCTAATCTGTTCTGTGTGTCCCAAAATAGGTCCCACTTTCCACCTTTTACCTTAGCTCATGTTTCTTCCATATCTCGTATTCTTTTCTCGTATTTCGGCACAGGCAGGCAGAGCACTTTATCATCACGCAGTACCAACAATCAGAAAACCAACAATCAGTACTAAGATGATACAAACTAGGAAGAGCTGCTTTAACCATCCTAGATTTGGTAGCCAACTAGTAAGCAAGGTCCATAAATCTTCCTTCCAGTTGGTGTCATCCTGACTTGTCCTATGCAAGACTTTCGTCTGTTCCCAAATTTTCCTTAAATCTGTTTCCGTTCTTAAATCCTTATTGATGTAAGCACAGCAACTCTGACTTATTATGGTACATACCCCTCCTTCCTTGGCTGTTAATAGGTCTAATGCCATTCTATTTTGGAGTACTACTTTGGATAAGGAGGATACCTCTTCTTGGCTTGCCTGTAATGCATCTGCTGTGGCATTCTCCACAATTTCCAGAGTTGCAGAGATGTTTACTATAGCTTTTTCTAGAGCCGGGATAAGAGCTCTCAGAAAGCTGTGGTATCCCTTGTTATATATAGCTAGGGGGTTGTATGTACGCTTACTTCTAATTCAAGGGGTCCTCAGGAGTCCCCAAGGGATTTCCTCATGCACTGTGGTCTGGGCTATTAAGTATCCTGTAGTACAAGTCCCTGTCCAATTTAAAGGTAATGCCTTTCGTGCCTGGCCGTCTCCACATAGCCACCAGTATCCATGAGGTAACTTACATGGCCTGGCCATATTTTCCTGATGAGTGAATGATGCTCCCATCTCTACAATTCCGAGTATGTTCTTATCTGAGACCCAGTGTGACTCCTTACCGATCCTAGGATCACACCCCTCACCTTGGTTCCACCTTCCAGCTTCACTGATCCCTGATACTGCCCCAGAATTTCCATATTCCCAACTACACCCTATGCCTGTCAAGTGCTGTCATCCAACCCCCACCCCACCTTTACCATCAGTTTTTCTGTCTACAAAGATAGATCTAGTAAAGTTAATAGCTAGTAAATCAAACTTAGGTCCCTTTTGTGACTTGTCTTCTATCCCAAACTTACACTTTCCATGTTCTACCCAATCTGGAATGGTCCAATTTAGTGCCACTATCCCATAAACAGGCACTTTTCCCTCCCCTCTGGGGAAGGCAGTGCATATCCAACAAGATTTGTTGAGAGCCTGGCCAATTTTATCAGTTATTTTTAAGTAGCTATTCTCTTGCCAAGCTGTGACTACTGCTCCAATCATACTGACTATTATCAAAATCTTATACATGCTTTTGGATCCTGATTTTCAGTGGTCCGCTCTCTTCTGCTGTCCGCTGTGGTCCTGGTGCTTTCTTCAGGCAGGTGTGATGTATCCACGGTGTAAGTCCCTCTACCTTGGCAGTGGTATGGGTGGTCAGGAGAATTTGGGAGGGTCCTTCCCACTTTGGTTCCAGAGGTGAATCTGAGAGAGATTTAACATAAACATAGTCGCCTGGCAATACATCATGCACTGGACCATCTAGGCCTCGTGCCCTGGCACCGAATGCTGTTTGTTCAATTTTCTTTAATTGCTTCGCCAAGCTGACCATATATTCACTCAACACCTTATCCCCCACCTGCATAGAGATTTCCTTTTGTACAATATAAGGTCGCCCATGAAGAATCTCACGTGGGCTTAATCCGTCCTTGGTTCGGGGTTTAGTCTGAATTCTCAGAAATGCCAAAGGCAGTGCCGGCAGCCAGTGAATCCCAGCCTCTCGGCCAAGTCTTACTATCTGTGATTTGATCAGGTGATTCATTTTTTCCACCTGTTCGCTTGACTGAGGTCTATAAGGTGTGTGCAGTTGCCAATCAGTTCCCAATAATGTGCTTATTTGTTGGACCACCTTGGCAAGAATGTGGGCCTCAATCTGATGAGATTGCTACAGGAGCCCCGAACCTTGGAATTAACAGCATGTAACAGCATTTTCGTTACTTCCTGAGCCTTATTAGTCCTACAGGGAAATACCTCTAGCCATCCCAAAAAGGTATCAGTTAGTACCAACATACAGCGATACCCCCCTTTTCTTGGGAGTTTCAAGAAATCAATTTGTCACTGTTGCCATGGAAGGTTCTCTTTCTCAACAGGCCCACTTGAACCCCTTTCCTGGTACTAGGATCGTACTTTGTACTGTCCGTTTGCCCAATACATTTTCTTATCCTCCCTTAGAACCAATTTCCATAAAATACCAAAGGGCAAAACAACGTGTCCATCTGTCAGCCTGCTCTCTTCCTTCTAAATCGTTAATTAGATTGCTATCCTCTTTAAAATATTTTACAGGTTTTGACTCAGGTTCAGAAATTTTAAGTTTACGGTCTGGAATTAAAGCCTTCTTCAACTACCTGTTCAGCCACCTGATCCACCATCTTATCTCCAGTTTCCTGTACAGTGTTCCCTTTCTGATGTTCTTTACAATGTATAATAGCCACGCTCTTTGGTAGATTTACATTATGCTGTTTTTCCTTGTGTGTGAGCATTCCTTGCTCTTTTCAGATGGTGCTATGAGCGTGTAGCATCCCAAATACATAATTAGCATCTGTCCATATATATCAGGCTCCTGTCAAGGCAGTTATTTCAGCCTTCCCAGAGAAAGTCCCCACAGGTAATGGTTGTGCTTTGATTACCTTGTCAGTAGCAGTTACTGCATATCCTGCCTTACGGTTTCCTTGTCTCACAAAACTGCTTCCATCAGTAAGCCAGGTGTCTTCTGCATCTTCTAAGGATTCATCTTTCAGGTCCGACTGGTAACAGTCCATAGCCGCAGTTGTTTCAAAGAGGTCATGAAATACTGGTTCTCCAGGAGTTCCGCTAAGGGAAGATGCTGGGTTGACAATATTAGTTACAGTTATTTCTGCGTCATCCTGCTGTACCAGGATGGCCTGGTATTTCAGGAACCTCTGAGGGTGAGAGCCAATGCCCCCCTTTTGCCTCCAATACAGCAGACACTGTATCAGATATTAAAACTGTTATTCTTTGGCCTAGTGTAAATTTACCAGGTTCTTGAATATTGAGCACTGGTGCAGCCACCGCCCTCAACCACTCTGGCCATCTCTTACTTACTTCATGAAGGGGCTTTACCAACAGTCCGTAGCTGTGTATCCACAGCTGGCACCCTCCTGTCATTCCTGAGAATGTACGGAGTTCCTTGGCACTTTGTGGCTCAGGGGTTTGGCAGATGGCTTCTTTCCTGGCAGTCCTTAAGGTTCCAAGTCCAGCTGTAATCTCCTATCCCAGATACGTCACTTGCCGTTGGGTTATTTGTGCCTTCTGTTGAGAAACTTGATAATCATTTAAACAAAGAAATTCAGCACACACACAGTCTGTTGCACACAGTCCTCTTTGTTTCTGTGGCATCCATATGCTGCAGTGAAGTTCCACCGTGGGTTGGAGGAACCCAAACCTCAGGCTCACGAGTTAACCCGTTCTCAAAAATCATTGGGCTGTTCTCACAACCCTGGGTAACACTGTCCAGGTTTACTGAGTCTTTTTGTCCCGAATTGAGGCTCTCCTATTCAATGGCAAATAACCTTAGGCTTCCTTTGGCCAAACTAGGCAGAAAAGGCATCCTCCAAACCCAGAAGGTAAACTCCACCTACTCATTCCCTAACTTAATTAATAAAGTGTATGGATTTGCCACCACGGAGTGCATGCATTCAACAATTCTATTACTTGCCCTCCAATCTTGTACTAAACGATAGCACTTGCTATCCAATTTTTCATCGGCAAGATTGGAGTATTGTATTTGGATTCACATTCAATTAGTAATTCAAAATCCAAAAGTTATCTATTATTTCTTTTATCCTTCTACAGATGCATATCCTCAAAGGGCACTGCTTTACCCTGAGTGGGCTAGCCCTAGCTCTTGCTTTTAACTTGGGGCTGCATTTTGTCTCTACCAGGCATCCCTGGTACCTACACTCCTAAGCATACTTTATTTCAGATTTCTTTAACTTCTGGGGGTACACCATTGTGTTTCCCAGTTTGTGTTAAAGCCAGACTTACAATTTTCAATCAGTTAATCTTGTTTGACACTTAGCTCCAGTTTTATTGAATTTAATCTCTGCATCCATTTGTTCTAATAAGTCTTGCCAGAGTAACGGTTTTGGACAACGTGGCATGTACAGGAATTGATGTATTCCTACTTATTTTCTCAGCCCATATTTAGTTGATCCCAAAAGGTAAGCTTTTTCTTGTTGGGCAGTAGCTCCTACTACTGTTGCAAAATCATCTATGGGTGGTAAGAGGCACCCATACCCACCAGAAAATACACCTCTTTATCCTGCTCTCCTAGCTGCAATTTAACCAGTGGATTTGCTAGGAATAACTTCCCAGGTTCCCATCATTCAGCTGTTTGCAATCAGAGACGGTTGGATTTCTCCACCAATGTCTCATTTCCCCGCAGTTTGCACACTGCTTGCAGTCCTGCAGGGGTGGAACCCTCCGTGGGTTCTTCCAGGCCCCTCCCTTTACCTCTTTCTAAGGGGACCTCTGGGTCTTACAACTCTACTTTAGCACCGCAACAGTAACAGCTGTTGCTATTTCCAATTTCCTTACTATCTCTGCTTCTCAATTATTTTTTTTCTTCATATTGCTCACCCTCTTTGGTTCTGACATCCCTGTTACACCTTGCTCATCTTTGCCTTCCTCAGCCTGCGTCCTTCTCAAACTTTTCACTTTCCAAACTCTCATCATTACATAAAGTACTAGTACTAACATTACATTTCAGTTTCACCTCCTCCTCTCCAGAGATTTCCAGTGCTAACACTGGAACTTTGGGTTTCCTAGATCTCTGCACATGAAGGCTATTCTCACTGCCAGTACCCCATCCTCTCCATCTCCCCCCATTCGCAAGTAATGCTGTTTGCAACAGCAGTCTCTGACTCCGGCACTCTCACTCCGAGAGTTCTGCTCGCAGGGGAGTGGTGCGGGGGGGCTGCTCTCATGCCAGTGCAGATAAACTCACTTCATCTTTAACCCTTTTTCCTTTGTCCACTTCACACCCTCAGTTACATTTCCACATACCCTCAATCAAGCTTCTGTATACCATTAACAATTACACTGACTTATACCATCAAAACTGTTTGTCCCATTCCCTTCAGAACCCACAAATTAAACAATACAGTTCTTCAGTTTCCACAAACACTCAGTACTTAGTCTCGTGATTAGAGCACTCAATTCTAAAAACTGTTCATGTTACTTCATTTACCTTCTCTCCTTAAGAATAACAGTAAATGTAAGAAGGCATTGTAGTTTAAGGTCCCATTCCGATGCTGCTTCTCATCATCTTCTAACTTATATATTAACCACCATTGATAGCAATACTTGATTAAAGTTTTCTTACTCAGGGTGCCTCCAGGTTCCCCTGCAATATCCCACCAATGTGCCAATGCACATCCCAAAGGGGTTTGTTTGGGAATTTCCTTCCCCTGGGAGCCTCCCATGATGTTTACACAATTCTTATTGATTCCTAATTTCCTCAAAGTTTCCACAAACAGCCCTTAACACTGTGTAGTGATATTGTTCAGTTATAAACACTTGGAAACAGATCTCACAGAAGCCTGTGCACCTTCCTTTACACTCTTCCCCACAATCAGAACACGGTGCTACATAAATGGACTGACACTCACTTCCTGAATGGAACACGTCTCACTCACACCACACTCACTCTGACATTTAGAACAAAAGCCATGGTTTATACATAATACACAGTGCTGACGATGTCCCTTAGCTGGAATCTTAATAACACTAGTACATTAGTCGATCGGCTGCAAACTTTAAGATTTTTCCGAAAGTCAGCTTGACCTGAAATGATTAGATACACGGTACCGAACACTCAGCAGATGGTGATAACAAGAACACAACCTATAACTCCCACTACTATCTCCAGGAGAGTCCACGCTATCATTTGACAAAATCCCTGCTGTTACCAATCACCTAAGGGAGAGATGTTGCTCTTTCCTTGCGTATGACTTACAGGTCCCCTTTGTAGGAACTCCCCAAGGAGTCTTCCTACCCCAGCCAGAAACCTAACCAGTGAGCTCACGTACTCTGGGGGGGGGGAGCAGGCACGCTCCTTCATACCCTGCGTAGGATGTCTCCTCACGCCTTACACGTTCCCCCTTTTCTATACACATACCTGGTCCGCCTAAGGATGGTCCTTGTCTGTCCCCGCAGTGATCGGGTGAGGAAGGGAGTCCTTCCAAGAAATCTTGGGGTGCGCCAAAGGTGTCCCCTCTCTCAGCCGGTCCTGCAGCCGAACAGAGAGGGTCCCACCTGGGGTGCCAAATTGACGTGCGGAAATCAGACCCTATAGCCAGTAAGGATATAGAGCAGGTATGTGCTTATTGGTGACGCGCGTACACCCTGGTGCAAGGGGGATCGTTCCACCTAGCTTGCACACCGTCAGGAGAAATCGTGCTATAGATATAGGTTGAGCTAATACATAATCAGCAGTTGACAGGAATTCGGATACATATTCATGACATTCCCGAGAGCCCATTAGCATGCAGTCCCTCCCCCCCTTGCGCGTGCGTAGTAGGTCGTGACGATGAAGGCTCGTAGTCTTCCTCGCGAAGGCTCGGAGTCTTCCTCGCTGCAAACTTCTGACCCCGAAGGGGGGGCAGCCCCCGAACCGCTTTCAGCTTGCACTTCAGACATCTAATCACCTCCTGCCAAATGTTTTCGACCTGTTCTCCGGTCCTTATCTTTATGGCCTTCATTCTCCTTGTTATTCCGGACCCAGCGCCTGTGAAAGTGCTTGGAATCCCTTGTTTTCTAATACTCTCTACGTAAACCATCTCTATTTGCCCCTTATGTCTACCTTGTGAAGCTGCTTTCTCTTTTCTTGCTATGAAGCCCTTCTTTCTATACTGCGGGGACCTGATTTGGCCCTTCACTTTTTCTCATTGTTAAGGGAAGGGATAGAGCAGGGGGAGCCCTACTGGACCTTTATGACCTCAATAACCGCTTGGATTCTGCGCTCACTCCTGACAGCCCGGCTTAATGGCATGGGCACGGCTCAGGCTGTCTTTTCTCTTAGTGATAATTAATGCCTCAGCATCCTGATATCCCATCTCTAGCACGATCTGGAACATCTCTGCAGGCCCTGGGTGCCCGTTCCCACCACCATTTCTTCCTTTCCCTCTTCAGAAGCGGCATGGCGCGGTTCCCTGCGTTTGGGAGCAGCAGCCAGGAGGCTGCCAGAGATCCAACTGTGCCTTGCAGCGCACACAGGGACGTGATGGGGCCACAGAGGGACGCGACGGGGACGAACCGTCCTTACCACCACGCACAAGTGAGCTTCTTCGGTCCTCTGTCATGAAGTATGGAGGAACGAATTTTGAGTGTTACTTCGGAGCGGGTGCAGTCTGCAGGGGATGTCAAGTAAGTCACTGTGGAAGCATTAGAGAGGCCGACAGCGGCAGCTGATGACTGGAGTGAGACAGAAGTCTGCGTACAAATGGTGATGCGTAGAGCTGAGTGCATTCATTTGAGAGGCAACAAAGATGTGTCTCAACTTTTTGACCTGATCGCGTTTTGTATGCTGATCCGCCTTTGCTCTGCAGAATGCAGAGCTGTCGGGCAGGCTGGGATTCCTTTGCTGCCATCTGAGCAGGAATGAGACCGGTAATGCTTTTTGTACGTGCACTGCAGTTTAAACATTGGTTTCCAGGCTGCATGTGGCTCTGGGCAGCCCCGTCTAGGGCTTGGTGACCCCGCCCGTGGCAGGGGGGTTGCAACTGGATGATCTTTGAGGTCCTTTTCAACCCAGGCCATTCTATGATTCTGTGATTCTATGACGCTGTGATTCTGTTTTGGCTGTACAACGGTGTCTTTTGCTTTTTTTGGGGTGGACATGGGCTATCAGGACAGTACTGCTCCTGGCTACTGGTTTCCATTAAATCAGCAAATTGTATTTTGTTTTAGGGATGGAGCCTGCACGTCCATCGAGTGATGGTGGGCAAGGGGGGAAACGGAAAGCCTCCGCAGGTGAGAACCTTTTGTGAGCTGTGGTGTGGGTGCCTGCCTGTAAATCGGGATGCATGAAGGCGTGTGTGTGATGGAGGAGAGAGGAAAGGACCCTGCCGATCTGTGCTGACTGCAGAAATGGCACAACACTGTGGCAGCAGAAAGGCAAACTGAAGAAACTGTGCTTGAAGAGGAGAAGTCTATGGTTGGCTGTGCACAGATCTTCCTCCAAAGAGATGCTCTTCAAGTATTTCTTGTTTCCTTTTGGTCAGAAGCTGATGCCAGTGGCCTTCCTCTGAAGCGCAGCCATGCGGAAAGCCAGGGGAGGGGCATGGAGTGTGGCACAGCACCCTAGAGAGGTGCAGACACACAACAGGCACCTGGGTTTGGCGCACTGTCTTCCTGGTTAGGCTTTCTGCCTCTTCTTTCCCGGGACTGTTCTCATTGCGTGTTGCTTGGGGTCTTAAGCCCTGGGATTTCCCATTACCATTCCTGTCCTGATTTGAAATGTGAACCCGCAGTTCAGCCAAGATCCTAAGAGCCATTACCGTGACCACTCCAGATGAGATGCCCTAGTGCTATGGCCCATTGAATGCAGCCTTGGACTCTCTTTCAATCTTGTTGCTTCTCCTTCCTTGATTATAACAGTGAGAGGTGCTGAGCCCAATGGAAAGATCTATGTGAAAGCAGTGCAGGAAGTCCTTTCTGAGGGAGCTCGTCTCCAGGCTGGAGGGCTTCCTATGCCAGCAGGTCCCAGCTCGGGGGGAAGACCTTCCCCTGCCATGTGCTCCCGCTGTGTCTCCAAGTCCCTGGCTGGCTGTAGACGCAAGGGCTTGGACAAAGAGAAACAGACAGCAACGCAGTTGCCTGGTAACAAAAGAGTGAGGGGTCAGAGCAGGGACAGCGTGCCGGCTCCAGCAGCACACCCTGGGCCTGCCGCAGGGCACTGATGGAGATAGCTGCCTGGTTCCTATACATCCTGGCTAATTTACTAGACAATATGATGTTTGGACTGGTTTCCAAGTGCTCTTCCCAGTTCCTGATGCGTGTTCAGGATGCCAGCTTAGTTACTGTGCTTTCAGTCTCTCTGAATGTATTCTCTGTGGGAGGATTTTACATTATGTTGAGGAATTTTGTGGGCTTAACTACAGCTGCTATTGCACTGGTTATTCGTGGCTGTGACACATGTGCCGCAATTGAACAAGCCAAGAGGATGAAACCCCTCTGGGGGGAAGGGCGATGGCAAAAGTATAAATATGGGGAGGCCTGGCAGGTTGATTACATCACCTTGCCACAAACTCCCGATGGTAAGCGTTATGTGCTTACCATGGTGGCGGCAACCACTTGGGTGGCTTGAAACACATGCAGTACCCCATGCTACTGCCCGAAACACCATATTAGGTCTGGAGAAGCAAATCCTGTGGGGACATGGCACTCCAGAAAGAGTTGAATCCGATAATGGGACTCATTTCAAAAATTCTCTTGTCAATACTTGGGCCAAAGATCGTGGCACTGTGTGGATTTGTGTCAATGGTTTAAGGGCTGGTCCGGCCCGGTTCCGCGACTAGTGGGGTGGAGGGATTTCGCAAAATCCGCGCCTCCAGGAAGGGAAACAGGGGACCCCAAAATAATTAAAAACAGCGGCAACGATCTGAGGAGAAACAAACTAATTTACTAAATATAGTATCGGAATGTAAGATAACACACTATAATACAATATAAATCAACAATAATTGAGAGAAGGATTGTCCGAGAGCCAAAGGCCTTACACTAATACTGAAGCCTTGCGTGCAGTCGGGCACAGCAGTAGCGAGCCGATCCGACAGGGAACACGGCGAGACGAGAAGAGGGACAAGTCAGATGACCTGCGCCCTTATATCTGTTCCCTTGAGCAGGAATGATAACCGTACTCGAAAAGGCTCTTGGGGAACGTAGTTCTTCTTCTCTTCCAGACAGGTACCCGGAACTAAAGCATTTGCTCCTTAACTCCCAGTACACTGCATGATGTTGTGATGTGGAATACTGATAACCAAAAATCATGAAACCATGACAATTTGTCATATCCCCCATCATGCACCAGCTTCTGGTAAAATTGAACGATACAATGGGTTGTTAAAAACTATGCTGAAAGCAGTGGGTGGTGGAACATTTACGAACTGGGAGAAGCATTTGGCAGAAGCCACCTGGCTGGCCAACACTCGAGGATCGGTCAGTCAAGATGGTCCTACCCAATCCAGCTCCCTACATACGGTAGAGGGAGACAAGGTCCCTGTGGTACATGTAAAGAGCATGCTGGAAAAAGCGGTAAAGCGGTTTGGGTCCCTCCAGCCTCTGGGAAGGGCAAATCTCTTCATGGAACTCTTTTTGCTCAGGGACTTGGGTCCACTTGGTGGCTGATGCAGAAAGATGGGGATGTTCAGTGTGCACCACAAGGGAATTTGACGCTGGGGGAGTGCAGTCAGTAATTCCATCTATATATATGTATGTAGATGTATGTGCATAATGCATTTTCATTATTGTTTGTTTGCATACATGTATATGTATATATTAAGCATGATGTACTAATGTGGAATAAGGCGCGGAATGCCATGGTTTTATGATTTTTCTTATCGGTATTGCACACCACACCATCATATAAAGCATGGGGGATTAAAGAGTTCTTACTCCAGTTCCATGTACTGACAACTTTGTGGATACCTGGTTCTCAGAAGGGAAGAAGAGCAGCATACCCCAGAGGACTTTGCGCTCAGAGGGGAAGATCAGCCCCACAAGTCCCGGGATTGCTCTCTCTCTCTCTCTCTGCCTGGTGGTGTGCGGCTGTGCTCCCCAGCTCCCTAACACAATCCTAACCCCACACCCAACCCCAACTCCAACCCTAACTCTAAATCTAAACCAAACCAGAACCCCAATCGCAACCCCAACCACAATCACAACACTAAACCCAACCCTAACCCCAACCCACACCCTAACCCTAATCACAACCCTAAACCCAAGAGTAACCTCAACCCCAGCCCAAACCCTAAGCCTAAACCAAAACTTAATTCCAACACTCACCCCAATCCTAATATCAAACGTTGAGCCCAACCCTAACCACAACTTAAGGCCCAACACTAACCCTAACCCTCACCGTAACCCTAACCCTATGCTAACCCTAAACCTAACCCTAACCCCAACCGCAACCGCAACCCAAGCCCTAACCCTAACCCTATCCATAACCCTAACTGCAAACGCCAACCCCAGCTTTAGTTGGTGAACTCACCAGGGAAATCCTGAACCCCCCTGCAGAGCAGCTCAGCCTTGATGTGAAGCACGTATTTCCAATTTCTGAGTTTTATGCTTCCGTTGCCCTCTTTTATAGCGATTTAATAAAATAATTGCAATAATATATCCATTCCTCAGCGCAGACTGGGGAACTGAGCAGCCCTGAGCAGAGCTGAGCACTGCCGGGGGCCCCACGCGGGCGGGGCAGCGGGTCACAGCGGGGCCCATTGTGACGCGTCCCCGTGCCCCCCAGCTCCAGCAGCGCCAGCGCTGTGCCCCTCACTTTCCGTCAGGACTGAGATGGGACAGCACGCGAGCAGAGCAGCGGTGCAAGCCGCCCCTCGGGGCAAACCGCAGCGCTTCTCTCCGCCCATGGCTGCCCAGGCCACGGCCCGTCCCCAACCTCAGCCCTCATCCTCTGCGATGGAGGAGAGAAAGCCCTCCTGCCCCGCTGAGGCCAAGGAGAAGGACAAACTCCCCCAGGAGCCCACTGCTGTGCCGCCCGGTGAGTGAGGGTCCCCGCAGGGCTGGGGGGGGGGTGGGGGGGAAGTGCCCTCTGCACAGTGTGGGGGCTGCGTGGGGCGGCAGAGGGCAGAATTTCCTCCTCGCTTTGCTCTGGGCTCCTCTACACCAACCCTGAGGGCAAACCTTAATCCTAACCCCAACCCAGCCCCAACCCCAACCCTAATCCCAACCTTAATCCTAACCCCAGCCCTAACCCTAACCTGAACCCCAACCCCAACCTTAACTCTACCCTTAGCCCCAACCCCAAACTCAATCCTAACACTAACCACAAACCCAACCTTAACTCTAACCCAACCCCACCCCCACCCCCAACCTTAACCCTAATCCAACCCCAACCCTAACCTCAATCGTAACACTAACCACAACTCTAAACCCAGCTCTAATTCCAATCCCCCTCCTACCCCCAATTCCAGCTCCCCCCTTGGATGCCCCTGGGCTGCCTATGTGTGCTGTGGAGCGTTACGCGATGGACAACATTGAGGCCTTTCTCCGGAGCACAGAGGTGACAGCGGCCGCTCCCATCACGGCGGTCCCCCATCCCCCCCCAGGCCCATTGCATCCGCAGGAGGGCTGTGCCCCCTGGCCCCGCCCCCCCGCTCACGCTCCCCACGCTCGCTGGCAGCCTCAGAATGAGGAGAAGAAGATGAAGTTCCTGTGCAGCATCCGCACCATCTGCGGCTCCGCAGCAGAGAGGAACACGGTGCAGGAACTGCGCATCTTCTGCCGCCGGAACGAACTTGTGGAGAACATCATGGTGAGGGGCGGTGGGTGCTGGAGGGGGGGCAGTGGGCGGCTCCTCTCCTCCCAGTGCTGGGAGCACTGCATGCCTGATGCCATCCCGCTGTGCTGCAGGTGCTGCTGGCAGAGGAGCCGCGGAGAGAGCTGAGCTCCGAACTGCGGCTGCAAGCGGTAGCCGCCATCACCTCCCTCAGGTACTGCCCCACGCCGGGATGGCCCCACAGCATTCATATGGCCCCAGACTGCCTGTATGGCCCCACAGTGTCTGAATGGCCCCACACTGCCTGTATGGCCCCGCAGCCCCCGGGGACGATCCTGGCAGTACTGGGCTGCTGCTCTCCCCCTTTGGGGCGGGGCAAAGGGCCGAGGGGGTCCTGCAGCACTGCTGGGCCTCAGCTCTAACATTGACCATAACCTAACCCTAACCCTAACAACAACCTAACCCCAACCCGAACCCCAACCCCAATCTGACCACAGCAGCTCTCAGGACTCCCTCTGCCCCACACATCCCGATGGAGGAGGGGTTCCTCCCAGCATTGCCCCCCCTGCTCTGCAGAGTGCTGCCCATGGGGGGATCCACTCCCCATCCTGCAGCACAGCACTCCCAGCGCCGCTGTCCCTGTTCTTGCAGCAAGGTGGAGGGGGCTCTGGAGGAGAAGATCCCTCTCTTTGTTGTGTGCTTCCGGAGCATCTTCCTGCTTCCCTCAGAGCAGGACCTGGACACAAACCTTTACTCCAAGGTGGGTGCCGGGGAGCTGCAGGACCCCCCTACCTTGCATGCATCCCCCGTCCCCCTCCCCTCTAATCTCCCTCCACCCTGTCCGTTCTGCAGACCCTGAGGGCTCTGGATGAGATGCTGCACTCATTGGTGTTCATTCACCCCAGCACCAGCATCGGAGAGGAGCTGAAAGACGTCTTCCAGGTGAGCCTTGCCCATGGGGAGCACACAGAGGAGGAGTGTTCCCCCCCCATCCCCACCACCCCAAAAACCTTCTGGGGTGATCCAGGGGGCCACAGGGCAGAGCAGCACCTCCTCTTCCCACAGGTGCTGCTGCCCTTCACCTCCTTACAGAGCTCGACCGTGCGCCAGAGGGCAGTGGGGCGCATCTGGAAGCTGACCCATTCGCTGGCACATTACTGCCAGGAGAAGGTAAGGGCCCGACCCCCATAGTGTGGAGTCTTTGTCTCTCCTTTTCCACGCTCTGCCCACTCCGGGGGTGCGCTCAACTTTCTGCTCTCCACGTACAGCCCCGTCACTCCTCGGAACAATCCCCATCTGCCAGCTATGACGAGCTCCGCCTGCCCGTGCTGGGGCAGCTGGTGGGATGCCTCATCCTGTGCTGCGCTTTTGTCCAGGAGCACAAAACATGCCGCTGTGCTTTGAGCGCTCTCCGTCACCTCTACAGATTTGTCCTGTGGAGAAGCCGTAAGGCAACGGCTGCTGACCTCTGCGTCAGCTGCCGCTCAGAGCAGTGAAGAACCCCATGGTGCTGGGGAGCTTTGCCGCACGGCCCCGTGCTTGGGGCCGGGGCAGCTGTCCAGCTCCCTGCAGGGCAGCCACTGCTCACGCACCTGCGCCTTGCTCTCCTTTCCAGGCTGGGAAGGGCAGCTGGACGAGCAGGGGAAACTGGAGCAGTGGGAAGCCGACCACGAGTTCTCCCTCACCTGGACCACCAACACCACAGTCATTTTGCTGGTGAGGAGGGATTGTCGCGCCAGGACTCATGGGCGCAGGGGGTGGGGGGAGCATGGCTGACATCCTTCCCCCCCTCTGCGTTCATTCCTCCCCAGCGCTTTGAGAAGCACTTGCACTCTTCAGAGAAGACCGATCTCATCCTCCTGGCGCTGCAGGGCATGAGGGACTGCAGCAACTACAACACCCAGGTGGCTTCCACCTTGATGGCCATCCTGACGGTTGACTTCAACCCTATGCCCAATGATGTGAGCAACTGGGAGCTGCTTGCCAGGGGGCTGAGCCCATGGGAGGTGGGGTTGGGTTGGGTTGGGTCCTGACGGTTAGAACGGGGTTGGGTTGGGTGCAGGAAGGCTGTGTTGGGTTGGGTTGTCCTGCACGGCATCGGTCTGATTTGAGACTTCAGGGCGCTTGGTCACTCCTGGGGACGCCTGGAGTGAAGTTCTGCTGTCCCTGCAACCCTTCCAGGTGCAGCGCATCGTGACGGCCATCCACAGGAGCAGGAAGCTGATCACAGAGGAGCAGGCACTGAGGACCATCCGCAGCAGCTTCGCCTCACTAGCTGCCGCCAACCCTCGCGCAATGACACTCAGCCTGCTGCGCTGCTCCCCCACCTGCGACAAGTGCGCTGCCCCCGCCCCCCGCAGAGGGGGACCCCCACCCCCCAAGGACAGGGACCTCCACCCCACGTGGATAGGGACCCCCACCCCACACGGAGAGAGGCCCCCACTCCACACGGAGAGGGAGACCACCCCCCATGGGACCTTCACCTGTGGTGCAGAGGGACCCTCACCCCACACATAGAACAACACCCACCCCATATACAGAAGGACTCCCACCCCACTCAGAGAGGGGCTCCCGCTGAGGACAGCTCTGTGCCGCAGGGACATATGGGAGCTGTGGGAGTTGGCGCTGTCCTCGGTGGATGCGGTGCCAAAGATGGTGCAGGCGCTGCTGCATCAGCTGGAGACCGTGCCGCTGGGCCAGAAGACCGAGGTCGGCGTCCTTCACACGGCCGTGAGTTTGGGGGTCCTCTGGGAACACTCCCCCCCACCCCCCCAAACCCAGGGGAGCAGCTCAGTGCTGAGTGCTGTCCGGGTGCTTTCCGCAGGCGGCCACGGCACTGCATAAGCTCCTGCAGTACCTGGACTACGGCCCACAGGTGCGACTGGTTTTCCCGGAGCTCTTTGTGGCGCTCATCATCCAGCTGGTGTCCGCCGGGCCGCTAGCTCCGCTGGAGATCACCGCCATCACGGAGGACCCATTCCGCCCATCTGCGCCCACCTCTGCCATCAGGTAACACCGCAGTGCCCGCTCTGACCCCGCGGCACCACCCACACTGACCCCTGACCCCACGCTGACCTTTGAGCCCCTGCTGACTCCTGACCCCACACTGACTCCTGACTGCATGATGACTTCTGATTGAACCCTGACTCTGCACTGTGCCCTGGCCCCTCACTGACCTCTGACCCCCGACCCTGTGCTGACCCAATGCTGCCCCGTTTCCATGCAGGATGGTGGTGGAGACGGCCCACAGTTTGCTACTGTGCGCTGAGATGGACAACCTGGCGTTCTCCATGGACACCCACAACCTGTGGGCGCGGCTGCAGGGCGCTGCCACGTGGCAAAACGGCCTACACTCCCTTGCCAAGTACGGCCCCAACCCCTTCCATGCTCTGCCCCACGCACTGCCCCACACACTGCCCTACACGGTGCCCCAAGTGCAGCGCTCCCGAAATAAGTAGGGAACAAGGAGAGTGCTCAGGGGGTGCTGAGGCACGGTGGGCAGATGGAAGAGCACACTGTGGGGCGGCATGGGCTGTTCCGGTCCCCCTACTCCAGCCCAGACCCAGTGGGGTCAGCCCCCCAGCCCGGCTTCAGCCCTCCCCCTGCCCCGCAGGGTGATGCTGAAGAACTGCCGGGATCAGTGCAGACCCATCTTCAGACACCTGCAGAATCTGCTGCAGTACCACCAGCTGCAGTGGAGGGAGGTCCCCGCCATGGCGTTCTACCTCGAGGTGGGTGTGGAGACGGTGTGGGGGGGTCTCCTTGGGAGGATGGGCCCCCTCCCGCCCACTGACCGCCACTCATCGCAGCTGTGGAGCTGCCAGGGGCACCACGAGGATGACACCTGCCCGCAGAAGATCTTCAGGAAATACATCCGCAGCAAACAGCCCAAGAGCAGAGAGCTGGCGCTGCGCGGGCTGAGGAACCTTTATGCTGGGAGGATGCAGCTGCTGCTACCCGACGCGCTGCTGTGGCTGCAGGACATGCGGGCTGACATCAAACTGCAGGCCATACATCTGCTGCAGGACATTGCGGCACAGCACCCCGCCAGCATCCGAGGTGTGCTCAGCCAGCTGGCCGTGCAGCTGCTGTCCTGCTTCAATGAGGTGAGGGACGCAGGGCAGCGGGGAGCATTCAAGCAGCCCCCGCACCGTGCAGAGCTCAGCACTACCCCGTGTGTGTTTCCTCCCAGGACAACGCAGAGGTGCGCTGGCGCTCCATGGAGCTCTTTGCGCTGCTGCTGGAGGCGCCAGGCAGGAAGCGGCTGCTGCTGCAGGCGGAGAGGAGTCTGCTGCCACTCTTCATCCACATGAATGAGGACATCCCCAACGTGGCGCAGGTGGGGGCAGCTTGTGGGGTCACGGGGTCGCGAGGTTATCCGGTGTGACCAGCAACTACTCCCTGCCCTGTGCCCACGTGTACAGTCCTCCTAGATACCAGATCTCCACCTCATATCCACCCATACAGTCCTCCCAGTTCCCCCCTCCGCCTCACCCACCCACACAGTCATTAAGGTTAGGAAAACCCTCCCACATCCCCCACCCCGTTCCCCCAGAACCTGTGGGACGGGATCGGCTATGGCGCTGACCCAGGTTTGGGATGGGGGTTCCCCCAGGATCTCCCACCAACACCCCCCTGTGTCACTGCTCCCCAGGCTGCTCAGAAAGCTCTGATCCACGCCGCCAAGCTCCTGGGCTGGCAGCAACTGCAACGCTTGGCCTGTGCGGCGGAGGTCTGGATGATTGCTGACTGTCTGGTAAGGACCCCCACCCCTCAACCCCTCCGGACCCCCCTTGCTCCCCTGCAGAAGGGGGGTCGGGAAGCCACTCTGCGGGTGCCACCCCCACCATGCTCTCTGCAGCTTCAGAAGAGGGGCAGAGATGCGGAGCAGTACCTGAAGGACACGGTGCTGCACCTGCACAGCCCCCAGGTGCCCGTGAGGGACACGGCCGTGCGCTTCCTCGGTGAGTCCCATCCCCAGTGGGTCCCCATCCCTCCAGCTGAATGCTGTGGGGTCGGTGCACAGGGGGGGTCCTGGGGGGTCACTGGGGAAATGGTGGGGTTCTTGGGAGTTATTAGGGCAACACTAGGCTTACTGGGGCACTATGGGGTTCACTGAAGCATTGTGTTGGGTCTCTGGGGTCCTTGGGGGCAGCTGGGCACCACAGGGGTCACTGGGGCACCATAGGGTCCCTGAGACACTGAAGGGTTGCTGGGGATGATGGGGACACTATTAGGGTAGTATGGGGTTTTTGGAGGTCCTTGGAGCACCGTGGGGGTCCATGGGATGCTGTGAGGTCCCTGGGCGCCGCGGGGACGGGTGAGCGCTGACAGCAGCCATGTGCGCAGGGCTGCTAGGGCGAAAGCTGAGGAATGAGAACCGGGAGAAGATGTCGGACATCCGTAAAGGTGAGCCATCCCCCCCCGCTGCCCCGTGCCCCAGGAAGTGCCGTGTGGGGCCCACGTGGTGACACAGCACCGCTCCATTGCAGCCCTGGAGGGAGCCAAGGAGGACAGCGAGCCGGCCGTGCGCTGTCTGGTGCTGCAGACACTGCTGATCCTCAGCGTGCTGGAAGATGTGCCGCCCACCAGGCCCAGGTTGCGCCGATGGTTCTGGAGAACGTGGAGGGAGTAGTGCTGCTCCGCAGGGATGGGTCTTCGTCTGTCACGTTTGTTGTAGTGTTACATGTAGAGCTGAAATAAAAGTAGTTATTAGTTATTAGTTAAAGCTGTGTTGCAGCTGCTCTGTGTTTCGGGGTTTGGTGTTGAGAAGCGCTGTCAGCAGCGCAGCGTCACTGTGCAGATCTCTGTGGAGTAACAACGTGTTTGGAGGTGTTTGCATTCTGCTCCTCATTGCCACACTAATGCCAACCCTAAGAGCAACCCACAGCTGGTGGGAAACGAAGGGGGACAGGAAGGCAGAGCCTTTTAGCTCCACATCCCCTTATAGCTCACCCTAAAGCCCCGTATTACCCTATGGCCCCACGCAGCCCCTTATAAAACCATATCCCCCATACAGCCCCTATAGCGCCGTATCTCCCTATATCCCCCAAAAGCTCCCCACAGCCCCTCTACAGTCCTCCACAGCCTCCCCACAACCCCTGATAGTACAACATCCCTACCTATAGCTCCCTCCACCCTGCTATCACCCTATACCCTCCCACCACCCACCACAACCCCCTATAACCCCATATCCCCCTATAACCCCTCTATTGCCCCATATATTCCTACATCCTCCCCACAGGCCCCTACTGCCCTATATCCTCCTATAACCCTCCTGTAGTCTACACACAGCCCCCCTACAGCCCCCCCCATAGAACCGTATAGCTCCCCTCATAGCCCCCTACATCCCCCCCATAGTCCCTACAGTCCCCTATATTGCCCCCACAGCTCCATATCCCCCTATATTCCCCTCACAGCTACCTATATCCCCATATCTCCCTATGTGGATCCCCACAGCCCACTATAGCCCCATATCACCCTGTACCCCCTCCCCCCCCTGGCTCCCGTATAACCCTATACCCACAACAGTCCCCTATCTCCCTATATCCTCCCCATGACCTCCCACAGCCTCCCTGTATTCCCACAACAGCCCCCTATAGCCCCATATAACATATAGCCCCCTGTAAACCCCCACAGCCCCCCTAAACTCCCATATCCCCACTACATCTCCCCCACTGCCCCGTGTCCACCTCAGCCCCGGCGGGCACCGGGAGCAGCGCTGGAGGGCTCGGGGGGGCCCGGCCCGGATGCAGGCAGCAGCGCTGCGGCGGTAGGGGCCCCGACTCCTTCAGCTGTCCCAAATCCCCGCATCCCACGGCAGAGGGGAATAAGGGGAGGGGAGGGCGGGGCGGTTCGGCCCGGGCCACACACGTTTCCTCTCCCCGGCCCCGGCCCGGAGCCGTTCCCCCGTACACCTCCGGCACCGCTGTCCTCAGCACCGCTCCTCATTGCCGCAGTTCCGCCTCGGTGCTGCCCGCACAGCGGCTGCAGCGGCGGTGCCGAGCGGGGCGGCCCGGGCCGCGCGTGCAGCACCGCCTGAGGGGAGAGCCGGGCGGCCCCGAGCCGCCTCAGCCAATCGGAGCCGGCGGCGCTGCCGCTGACCAATGAGACGCCGGCACGGGCCGGCGCTCCGCAGCCCCAGCTCTTCTGCAACGGTTCTGGTCCTGCAGTGCCGGCGCGGCAGGCAGTGCACCAATTAGAGGACTGCTGGGCTGAGATACGTTCACGTCTCTGCAACGAGTCTAGACTGAGCAAAGCTGCCCACGAAGGGAGCAAAGAGATCACAAGATGATGCAGTGTGATGGAGCGAAAGCGGCTGGCCAAATGAAGATGACGTGCACGCATGTGCAAGCTGGGTGTGCTGCTGGAGCTGGGCCTGGAGCACTCATCGTCACCGAAATTCCTGAGTGCCCTCATGGAGAAAGCTGCACACTGACAACTCTGGAGCAGTTTTCATACATTAGCCCTCTTTAAAATTTCTAGATGCCTCTTTTCTTAATACGCACCGTTTACTTTCCCTGTGAAGGGCTTTGAAAAAGTCTTTGAAATAGAAATCCCACGATTGCTGCAACACACTTGGCAGGTATTTGGACTTTTGTCCTCAGACACTCAATGCATTTCACTGAAATAAAGAATGCTCAAAAACTTACCCACCCAATTCGCCCTGGTGTTCGATGCGACAGGCAGGAGGTGGCAAAAGGCAGCCGTTCAGCAATCCCAGGAAGTCAGCTGGGCTCCAGGGAGGCAAGAAGGGCAGTAAGGCGACAAACAACCAGTGCAAGCAGTAATTAATTCCTTGCTTTTCCACACATCTTTACAGCTTGGTTTCCTCTTCCCTCTTTGTCCGGACACCAACGAGTCCTCTCTGCTGCCATGAACTGCTCAGCAAAATGAAGATCACAGAAACTGAACTCTGGGACAGTTCCAAAGCTTTCTGACCTGGGAAAAACCTTGGGTGCCTCACATTATCTTTTCCAACCCTTAGAACTACTATCTTTATGTGTGTATTTTCTATCTTTATGTTTATCAACAGCTCTTGAAGGTCCCAGAGGGAAGAAACAAAGGACATTCTTCCTTTCTTCTCCTATCCCTTGACCACCCCTTTGTGCTCCTCCATGATGGGGACACTACCAGCATATCACTGTTTCCATTTGAACATCGCTTCAGTAGCTCGGTGAGTAGGTCCAGGACCAAAGCGTTTGGTGGTAAGAACAGCAGAGGACATTCACATTGTGGTTATTCAGTGTCTTTCATCGGGGCTTTAAAAATGAAGACTTCCATCCCATATTCCGCAGGTCTGACTTGACAAAGCCTGGTTTAGGGTCACAAATGGAACTGCAGAAATGTTTTACATAAAAGGCACAACAAATTGGGCCCCAGCACTGATGTCTCCAAAAAAATGCTTTATAGGATTTCATACTCGGAGGTCTCTGCATTGCTATTACTCTCTTCCCTGCACGTCAGCCAATACAGAATCTATGCCATGACATTTGTATCTGCTTGCTACATACCCAGCTTTTTAACAGATTTACTCATGTCAGGAAATCAACTGTTCGTTAAGAGCTACAAATACAATACCTTCTGAATTCCCCCTATGTGCTATGAATTACACTGAAGACAGCTATTACATTTGTTCAGTACCAGCGAGATTTAACAGCCCACTCCTTTCCAGTACCTTTGCTCCCCATCGGGCATTTACCAACCCTTCACACACCAGACCAGCCAGCAGTGGTCCCAGCACAGAGCCGTATCTGTGGGAGAACACCTGCTCCCGTCATCAAGCCAAAAGATGTGCAAAAAAGGTTTTTGTCTTTAAAGACAGAAAAACAACTGCCATCTCCATTTTATTTTTGTTAAAGGTCGGAAGGGGCTCATCTTCCACTTCCATTCTGTGTGCACGCAAGCTCCCCTGGCTGAGGTGACACTGGACTCACAGGTGGGTGGGTGGGTGGGAGTCGGTATGGAAACAGCTGCAGGCTTTTCAAGGGGAATCGGCCAAGTAGACTCTCATACCTTTATGTATGGACAGCAGGTTGGGTGTTTTTGCTTTATCTGGATTATGTCATCAGCTCTCCACTCTGCTCTGGTACCCTGCACAGCTGACCCAACTGGGCTTTCTACATTTTGAAGGCTTATAATGCAAGCCCTGAAGATTTCAAAAGCTTTCCAATACTCCTGAAGCCCTCACAGTATCCAAAACACAGTTCTGGAACATTAGTAAGGCTTTGCTACATCCATATCCTCAATGAATGAATCACAACACAGGTTGCTTATGGAGTGGATCAGTGAAAAGGAAGAGCCTCACATTCAGCGAGCTCAGAACGCTCTCCCAAAGCAATGCTGAGAGCGGTGACAGAAAGAAGGATGCAGAAGGAAGGTTTCGCTACCACAACTCTTGGACCCCGAATGAGACAGATTTCAATTAATCTTCTTCCTCACTGCTTTCTCGAGAAGTCAGCACAGAATCTGGACAAATTCTGCAGAATTCCAACTCTCACCTTCATGCAACAGAGGCTGTGCACTTTTCGTCCTCCTCCAACCACTGGAAACGCTGCAGGCAGACGCTGCGCTGGTTCCCAACTGCCAGAGAGCACACAAGTCAGCTGGACACCGCTGGACCTCCAGACTTGTCAAGGCTCACGCTCTAGGAACACGAGAGTTCATCTGTTAAATATGACTGTGAGCTTAAAGAAGGCTGAAAGAGCCGTCTAATTCACTTCGACTCTCAACTAGTTTCAATTAATACATACAGCAATCAATTCTGTTTTACTCAAAACAGTTTTATTTATTTACACATTTGTACACATCAACATGGTCCCTACGGAAAGCAGGAAGGGAAAAATGCAATTAAAGGAAATCATAGAATCATAAAATATCCCTTGTTGGAAGGGACCCAGAAGGCTCAACTGAGTCCAACCCATGGCTCCATAAAGGGCCACCTAAAAAGTAAACCCCATCGCTGCATGCACTGTCCAAGTGCTTCTTCAGCTCTGGCAGGCTTTGGATGAGATACCTAAGTGCAAACACCATGACTGTAATTCTTCAGAAGAAAAAAAACATTGACCAGAAGCAGGTTTACAGAACATGCAGCTGTTCAAACTGCCATGAGTATTAGCAGTCACTACTCCAGACTATGCTCACTTCTTCATTACCACTGCAACACAAAGCCTTTACCACTGCCACCATAGAAAGGGAGTGGAGAAACGTGTTCCTTCATCTAAGCTGCATCTTTCAAAGCTTTAATGCTTCAGCAAGTCGTCATCATCTTCTTGTTCAGCAGAGAAGAAAATTCAGTGCTGCTCCAGTAAACCCAGACTCTACTGCCAGCATAATACCCACTACCACCGAGCAATAGGATTGATGATGCTCAAGTTTGCAGCTTAACAGTCCCAGTAAATTTCCAGAGAACCACCTGCACAACGAAACTTAGAGCCAACCCAGACCCAGGGTCCTGAATTCCATTTGGTTTCCTCTGCCTCCGAATAGGATAAAATTTGGCCCCGTTTTTCAGCACCACCTGTACTTCCAGGTTGAAGGGAGAAGCAAAAGCAAAATGTGCAGTTACATTCTGGATGTAATGAAGACTCTGGATGAAAGTCACTTCTCCTTATCCTATAACCTCATGAAAGGATGGCATTTTTAGAAGAACTCCTATGATTTTTAGAGCACAAAACCTCTATCACTGTAAAATGCCACTGCTCAGCATTCCTCACTGTTATTGGGACAACATTTAATGTAACTGAGCCACATCAGAAAGGATTTCTTTGTGACTGAAACAGAAAATATGCAGCAGGAATAGCAAAATCAGGTACTACTTAGTGGTAAGGAAAATGGTGAGCAATTAGAAATGAACTAAAATGCCATTATATAACTACACTTACTGAAAAAAAAAGCATTATTGAAGACTATCTATTCCTTGTGATTTAGCATCTTTTCCTCCTCCTGGAGCCTCGCTTAAGACACCTGCTTAGTTTTGCAATTCTTACTTGCAATTCTAAACTCAGCCAAAGCACATTTTAATCACAGCCAGATCTGGGCATCATTTGCTGACGCAAGCACACAGCCAATCCAGACAGCTCACACTTTAAAGATTGGAAAGGGAGAGGACTGCCCCTACCTTATCAACCACACTCGGGTTTTCAGTCTTCTTTTATTTAGGCATTCTGCAAACTGCCAAAAATCAGCAATACACACGCCAATTGCAAGACAGAAGAAACAAGCCAAGCTTCAGATGCCTGCCATCAATCCAATCAACATGTACCCCTTACCTGGCATGGTGTCCTCCAGCTTGCTTTAACTGAAAAACACCAAGGTAGGTGGTTCTAATTATCACAACAGACTGACTGAAGTTCCTCATACACAGAGATACAGAGAGATACACGTGGTGGTTACCTAAGCATCCCAACCCATCCTCATGTTGAACACCACCTTCATGACCAGATGCATGAAAGTTACACCCATAGCAAAGCTGAAATTGCAGCACGTGTGAGTGAAGCCATCTCCCAACAGATATTTACCTACAGCCTGCAGGTATTGGAGGCCAGCAGCTGCTGCTGGCATATGAGGTATGAATTGTAACTGCTGCAACTGCAGCACCACACGTCATGTAATGCACACATGATGAACCTGTAAGAGTCTCCTACAGAATATGTACCACTCTCAAGCATATTTATATAACATACACGTAAGTACATGCAATACCATGTAATAGGTGTACTACAACATCTCAATATATATTACTCTATGACTACAGCTCACAATACATAATCATACACATTATCTTCTAGTAGCTGTATCAATATTATGATATAATAATTGATAGAAATTACTATAAATACTGAGTGCAATAGGTAAACCAACACAGGTGTGTTACTATTCCTTGGAAGTACAACATCTAGTGGTAAAGCATCTAATGGAAATTACACAGCAGGAGGGGCAGAGAGCACATATTTGGTTTTGTTTGAGCACAGAAAGTGTTTAAACACCAACATTATCTTCAGCTTAATGGCCACATTTACCTGTTCTCCATTTTGCTCTCCAAATCCTCCAGTTGTATTGCAGCTCCGCAACCCCTTCAACAGCCACCGCTCCCTCCATATTTTAGAGCTGTTTTCTCTCGCAATTAACTCTAACAGCTTATCACTCATCCACACTGGTTTTAAAGTTATATGTGCAGTTTTATGTAAAGATGCATCCACTCCCTGAGCCAGCTCCAGCACTTCTTTACAGTTCAGCCCATTTTTCTTCAAGGCCACTTTTGACAAAGTAGTGCCAGTCTGCTCCACTTACTGCTCTCCTCATTTTATCTAATTGGAAGGCTTTAAAGTTTAATTTATCTGGTTTTGTATCAAACCTCCCACTGTACCTGAACACGAAACAGTGATCTTTCTCTACCATGGATAGGTCGCAGAGAATCCTTCCCATGTAACAAATGTACACACCACTTTCCTTATCAATACCTATTCCTTCCAAGATCACAGTTGTAGCAAATATTGGCTGCACAGCGAGCAGTCTAAAGCTGGCAACCCCTTCGTGCTTTTGATTTATCACTTTTAAGACAGATGACAAGTCCCATTAAAAAAAATCACCAATGCACGTGTCCCTAAGTTCCCTGTAAGCCTCTCATTTTGACAATGAAATGTCCAGAACATGCTGCCATCAGTCAGCTCCAACTGCTGATTCCCACCATCCTCTTTTCTGTAGAACTGGCTGAGCACCAGCCTCCCCCATAGAACAGCCCCCAGGCTGCCCTTCCCACCTTCAGACAGTGCCGCACTGGGACATGGGGTAGCCAGAAAGGAGAGCAGCCCTGCTGGCAGGGCAGGCAGAAGTGTGAGGACCACACCACTGTAAGCATGGCCCTCACAGCACATCTCAGCAGGGCAAGGCGGATGTTTGTGCAAGGGAGTTACTGGGCTGTATACAAACAGGTGGCTTGTTTTGGCACATCCAGCAGTCAGTGCTGAAGTCTCCAGCTCACGCAGCCCGGAAAAGGCCTCATCTCGGGAAAAAAACATAAAGGGAATTGCAAAGATGTTTTTATTTCGGGTTGCATCAAGCAGGAGTAGGAGATAAAAACTGCTGTGCAACGTGAGCAGCATGAATGGGGCTTTGCAGGCTCTGCAATGGACAGAGAGCTGTGGTGCTATTTGTTGTGCTCTTACTGCCTTGTGCTTCACTTGGGTGAGGTGCAAAAGCTCACACACCATCAGAATAGCAGGAGACCATTGCTCACAGCCAGAACAGTTCTGTAACAGATCTGAACACGCAAACCAGCTCAGTGCAACCAGAAGAGTTTAGTAAATAAATTATCTATGCTTACCAATGACATGCAGAGTTCTCCAACTTGTAAAATGAAGTAACTCTTAAGACTGGAGCTCAGGATAAAATAAAAAAATAAACAAACCATCAAATTCTGCACAACCTGTTGTGCACATTATGGATCTATCTGCAGTATAGGGAAAGATCCAGGACACCCTTCTGTTGTGCAAACAACAAAGCCCTGCGGATTCACTCTGTCCAACAGGAAACTATTAAGCACTGGTAAGAAAAAGGTGGATTAGGCAGAAAGCTTAGCAAAAGGTCAGCAGAAGCACATTATTCAGAGAAGTGAAAGACCCCCTATCGTGACCATGTGGAAATGTGATGATTGATTAAATGATCTATGTGATTCCCATCTACAAGAAGCGTTGTAAGGAGGATCTGGGGAACTACAGGCCTGTTAGCCTGACCTCGGTGCCAGGGAAGGTTATGAAGCAGACTGTCTTGAAGGAGATCACGCGGCACGTGTGGGACAACCGGGGGATCAGGCCTAGCCAGCATGGGTTCATAAAGGGCAGGTCCTGCTCGACCAACCTGATCTCCTTCACTGATCTAGTGACCCGTTTGGTAGATGAGGGAAAGGCTGTTGATGTAGTCTACCTAGATTTCAGCAAAGCCTTTGACACTGTCTCCCACAGCACTCTCCTGCAAAAGCTGGCAGCCCATGGCTTGGACAGGTACTCTTGGCTGGGTAAGGAACTGGCTGGAGGGCCGGGCCCAGAGAGTGGTGGTGAATGGAGTTAAATCCAGCTGCCAACTGGACACGAGTGGTGTCCCCCAGCGGTCGGTGCTGCAGCCTGTCCTCTTCAATATCTTTACTGATGACTTGCATGTGGGCATTGAGTGCACCCTCACTAAGTTTGCAGATGACACCAAGTTGGCTGGAAGTGTCCATCTGCTTGCCTAGCGAGGCCCTACAGAAGGATCTGGACAGGCTGGATAGCTGGGCTGAAGCCAGTGGAATGGGGTCCAACAAGATCAAATGCCGGGTCCTGCACTTTGGCTGCAGCAACCCCAGGCAACGCTACAGTGTTGGGGCAGAGTGGCTGGAAGACTGCGTAGAGGAAATGGACCTGGGGGTACTGATTGATGCTCGACTAAACATGAGCCAGCAGCGTGCCCAGGGGGCTAAGAAGGCCAATGGCATCCTGGCTTGCATCAGAAACAGCGTTGCCAGCAGGAACAGGGAAGTAATCGTCTCCCTGTACTCAGCACCGGTGAGGCCACACCTTGAGTACTGTGTCCAGTTTTGGGCCCCTCACTGTAAGAAAGACATGGTGGTCCTGGAGCATGGCCAGAGGAGGGCAACAAAGCTGGTGAGGGGTCTGGAGCACAGGCCTCATGAGGAGTGGCTGAAGGAGCTGGGATTGTTCAATCTGGAGATGAGGAGGCTCAGGGGAGACCTTACTGCTCTCTATAACTACCTGAAGGGAGGTTGCAGTGAGCTGGGGTTGGCCTTTTCTCTCGTGTACCCAGTGATAGGACTAGAGGGAATGACTTCAAGCTGTGCCAGGGAAGGTTCAGGCTGCACGTTAGGAAATACTACTCTGAAAGAGCAGTCAAGCACTGGAATGGGCTGCCTAGGGAGGTGGTAGAGTCACCGGCCCTGGCGGTATTCAAGGAACGTTTGGAGATTGTGTAGAGGGACATGGTTTAGTGAGAACTCTTGGTGATGGGTGGATGGTTGGACTGGGTGATCCTGTGGGTCTTTTCCAACCTTGGTAATTCCATGATTCTATCACGTTTGCATGCAAAGATCACACTGACCATATAACCAGCTTCTACCATATATTACCTCTGGACAAGATGAGGCTCTAACTTGTAACTTGTATAAAATGTGTTTCCATGTGTGCCTGCATTGTCAAATCCTGCATCCTCAGAGTACTGTTTAGTTTATAAGTAATTTGTTGAACGCGTAATTTCAGTCACTGAACTACATGCTTTTAATTAATCACACATTTTCCATTTTCCTCTCAGCTATTTCCCATCATTCCCTCCATATTATGCCCATGAAGATGTGCACTTTCACAAAAGCAGTAACAGCTATTAAGGCCTACTTCCCATCCCGATCCGAAGTGGTGCCACATGCTTTATCAGCTTCACAGAACCCCATCTGCCCCAGCACTGTACTGAACACAAGGATGAAGTCAACAAGGAGAACTCCTGCAAGGGTATGGGCCCTTTCTTCAAACAGTGCATTTGTTCGCCACTTTTTTCCCCTCTGGGCTCAGTTAACAGGAGACAAGAGATCCATAGCACCACCCAGGGGAAGGACATTGCGAGACAGTCTGTCCAGTATAAAGAGAGCACCTGGCTTGAGACCATTGTGTGTTTTCTGTCCCATAACAATTTCGTTTTCCCACAGCAGCTCTCTGAGCACCATGCACAATACTTGAAGGAAACACACGTCTCTTCATCCCCCCAGGATGTGCCAGCCCATAAAATGATCCCCTACACTCCTGCTGGGCCCATAAAAATCACTTCAGCAGTGTGTTGTTATTAATTGCTTCAGGCAAGCTAGCCAGGACTGCTGCAGACTAAGTACTGACAGTCTATAAAACCAGAAGAGACAGAGAAGAATGTCCTACACTTTCCAGTAGCACCTACCATTGTGAGGAGCAGAGCTGAGGGGCCATGAAGCTGTCACAGCCAGCCCTCCTTGGCTGGCAGACAGGACACGTCACGTGGGGCTGTAGGAGAACCATTTACCAGGGCAGACAAGGAAATGCTCCTTTCCTGGAAAAACAAGAGATTATGAAACTTTTATTTCCTGTTTTTTACCATTTTAGCTCCAATACCAGCTTGTATAAAATCAACATAATTATGATCTCAAAGTTTTCATCTGTATATTCAAGTTCTCTCTCTTTGTCTTCGTACAGCACATAGGTATTCTTTTTCACATCGTTAGCACCAACACATCTGCAGAGCAATACTGCACTGGCCCCAGCCATGCAAGTTATCACAGTGAACACAAGCCCCTGAAAAATGAACTCTGCTGATGGCTGGCATCCAGTGACTGCAGGTGCTTTCACTGCAAGCTAAACACAAGGGGAAGCAATGGTTTGTCCAACATAAGCGCTGTAAGCCCTGAGCTCAGTACAGAGCCACAGAGACGCTTATGGGATTTTCTCCACGTGTGTAAATACCTGATGGGGAAGAGAAGGAGTCAAGAAAAGGCTCTTCTCAGGGGTGCCCAGTGACAGTATGAGAGGCAATGGCCACAAACTGAAAGTAAGGAAAGTCATTTGAAGATGAGAAAAAACTATAGCTTTGCTAGGGAAGATTTGGCACTGATGTGTGAGGATATGCTGTAAAAGGCAGTATTAATTACATTATGATGTGAAGAGGAACTCATTAAATTAGGAATAGGATCTCTCAGAGAAGCCAAGAGGCATCAGACAGAGCTGTGGAAAGAGTTCATTACATTAGAATATAAGAAGGTGGGCTGTTACATTTTGGTTTGTTAAAAAGCCAAAAGGCACCACATGAAAAGGGCCTATCATCACGTTACAACATGCAATAAAAGCCAATATAAGTTGCATTATGATTTACATAGGGTAGTCAACGGGTTACAACACATAATTGAAGCCAGCAGGCCTTCTGTGAGGCCGTGAAGAGTGGTTTGCCATCTTCATAACAACACACACAAACCCCAGGACTGTGCATCACAACATGAAATGGGTCTTCTCCAGATTGACACCAGAAGAGAGTCTTTCACGCTCATATTGTGTTACACAATGGAAGGCAATAGAAAAGTGAATCACAGTGTGTGCAAATGGACGCCTCCTAACCATGCACAACAGCAAGGAAATAAAAAATTCAGCTAAATGGGACAGGATGGATGCAAGATCAGCAGCACCACAAAATCAGGCCTGGCAGTAGGAATGGGATTCAGCCAGGCTGCTCGGCCATGGAAAGCCAGCATGGAGCACAGCGCTGTGCAGCTGAAGCCCCAACAGCGTTTCATCTTCAGGAAAAGTTACCAGAGCAGCATGCAAAGATAGCTGAGTAAGGACTGGGTATATTTCCAAAAAGAAACAAAACACTGCAATAACCAGCACAGAAATTGTGCTCAATTCCTTGTGCAGGTATAAATGCACGGCAAGAACTGATTCCTCCTGAACTTCAAGTGAGCACTAAGGCAGGCCCAGAGAGGAGATCCTCTGAGTGGAATGGACACAAGTCCTCGAGCTGCAGATTTTCTCATGTCTTCCACTGAGATCCCATTACGGATTCTTCCTTGGCTGACAAAAGACATACCTGCACGTTTAAACTGCTGTTCGCATTTACCCACATGGCTTACTGTTCCTTTACACAATGCGGTTTTCCACTGTTGTGAAAACACCTACAAAAGCAATAGGACAGTTACACAAAGTGACTTGAGCTGGACGGTCTGGTAACCACAATGCAGTTATTCTGCATGGGAGTCAGCTGCACTATCACCAGATCCAAAAGTTCTGAACGGTTAGGATTTTTTTTCCTTTTTGCTTTCAGAACACTCTCATATAAAATGGTCTTATTCTTTAATTTGCAGGAGGAAATAAGGTACCTTCTCTCCCGATGAAAGTTAAGACTTTGATGGCATTTCTTGCTTTATGAGCAAAGGCATTCAGGAGCAGAAGACCTGCAATTAACTTACTACAGAATCACCAGTTCAATGGGAAGGGCCCCACAACACCACTGAGCCCAGCTGCCTGAGCTGACAGTTCAGAGCCGACATCATTGAGACACGTACCTTAATGCAGTAAGACACAACCATCCAGGCTCACGACATTTAAGCAGAAAAAGAAAATGCATTTAGGGCTCACACCTAATTTGCAACCTTAATGATTCTATGTAAGAACAAGCCCCTGGACTGGCCAGTGCTTTCTGCAGAGGTGAGGAGCAGTGCCCTGGGCCAGCCCCCTCCCCAGAGGCAGCTGCTGCCCATCTGTTGCCCTGTGCCCACCCCAAGGGACCTGCCCAGGCCGCCATGCTGCTCCTGCCATGTGTCCCCGTGGGCTTTCTGCCCCTGCCATGGAGTCCTGTGGCCCAGTGACGATGGTCTTGTGGGACACTACCGCACACTGAACACCTGGAATTTTGGAGTTGCATGCATGAAATTATTTAGAGAATGAACAAGGACATAGAACAGGGAGGGAAGAATGAGGCTGAAGGATTTTGCAGCTCACTCCACACCCAAATTCAACATAGCAAAATTAATTCCCATAGAAACGCTTCCTGCTTTGAGCAGAAGGGCAGCTTCTCCCATCCTGCTGCACACCTCCTTGGTGCTCAGCCCTGAGCCAGCAGATACACCTCATAAAAACAGACTTGCACATCAAACTCAGCTATGATTTGGAATCCAGATCCTTTTCTCTAGATGCTGCAGAGCACAAAGTTTGCATGCTGTAATAAAACACACACTTGCAGGACCAGCAACCAACCAATTCATCATGGCTTCCTACTTCTGTGATCACATTACAGAGCACAGAATCATTAGGGCCCATTCAAAGGGCAGGAAAGGGAGGTACAGTTTGCTGTTAACTCTTTCTCTGCCAAATCCGACCCGGGTGTGCACACGTGTCACAGAGACAGTCAAATGAAAACAGTTATTGCACAGTTTCACCAAAATACGGAGAAACTGAACCTCATTCCAACCTTTCCGTAAACTCCTGAACTCTTGATTAAGCTGCTGGGACAGAATGTCTTCCATCTGGGGACAGAAGGCCAATAGAAAAAAATCACCTGTGGAAATATTAGCCATCTTCGTTCCTTTCGCCCTTTTTTTTTTTTTTATGTTCTCAATGAAATACATCTGCTTTTATGGGGTTTTTGTTGCTGTTTGTTATTGTGAATGTGTGCTTAGTTGCTCCCTCTCCCCATTCTTCCTTCCCACAGCCACGATTCACATCAATATTCCAATCAGAGTCCTTCAGCCCATGGCTCACTCCTCAGGTTTTGACTTCAGCGAGAAAATGTTCCCAAGCCATGGCTGCACATTCTGACCTCTGCCTAACAGCACACTCCTCACCCTGGGAAATAACGAATGGCAACCAACCTTTTGTAAAACCTGTGTTAAGAGCAGTTATCCCTGAAATATTGGTACCAACTAAACACATGCACAAACTACTGCAATAAGGAAGAGACAAAAGCTGTCAAAACACAGTGAGTTGTAGTAGATTTACTAAGTTTTTCTTCTGTTTAACTCTGCCCTATGTGCAAAGGGGGATATCTTCGGAAAGTCTTCTAAAATCCCTTCAGCTGTTTCTGAGGGAGGTGAACGCAGAAAGAAAACCTCACAGCTGTCAACTTTATGTTTCGGATGCTTTTTTTTTTATTTGTGCTCAGGTAATTCAGAAATGACTTTGATTTACTAAGGATGTCCCAGAAGTTGTAGTCATAATGAGAAAAATAACACAGGCTCCTAAGGAGATCTGTTGTGTTCCTCTGTGCTGACCAAAGAACAGAACAAAAAAAGCAGTAAGTTGCTGCTCACTTCCTAGTTCCCTCTTTTTGCACAAGTATGATACACTGTTGGTCCTGCTCCTGCTAGCTGTTAAATGCTTTCAATGCAATGGCCTAAGAGAATAAACTTGTTGGACTACTCCCAGTTCAGTTTTCAAACCTCACTATTTAAAGTGAGACGCAACGATCCAAAAAGATGAGCTGTGTGAGTGCAGCACTGCATTGTGATTTCAGTCAGGAAAAAAACCAAACCTTCACAAAAATGAAAAACACCAACGTGCTCTGAAGGCTGTACTACTCCATCCAGCCCTGTCTCTGGATACTGGCTACACTCATTGCACCCTGAAGAACCAGAAACAGGTGCAGTGCAAAACATCCTTCGTCTCCTCCTTTCTTAGAGAAGGGCAAGATGAATTACCAAGGTTAAAAACGTCCCGCTGTTCAAGCATGCTGTTGATTAGTTCGATTAACAGGCCCCACGTGTTCAACCGTATACAGAGAACTGTACAGGGAGCAGCTATCCAGCAATCATGAAAGCGAGGACCTTTTGCATCATTTCACATTCAAATTCTGCTTTACGTTAACAATATGGCATCTGAAATTAAGCAGAAGAATATTTCCTGGCAAGAAATACTTGAGTCTGGGATATTTGGAGAGAAAAATCTAAACTGCAACTCAGCATCAGGTTTTTGAAGTTTAAGCTTTTTTTCCTCATAATGGACAGAAGCTCCTCATATCAGCAATTTAAATCAGTACAATGTATTTCCAGGACTGCTTTTAAAAATCAGTGATTAAAAAGAAGGGAAGCCCATCGCCCACTTTAGCATCTCCAGAAGTCTACAGACAACTTCGTCCTCAAGAAGCACCTCTCTGTCTCAGCTACTCTTTCAGAAGCTGTTTCAATGCCCCTGCAACATGACTGTCTCCTGGGAACACAGCTGCCCATTTGCACCCATCTAGCACAATGAATATTAACACTTGAGAGACTTCTTCACCTCTTATTCCTACCAACTACAGGCATGCAGCACTGCAAATTCTGCATGTTAGCGCTTCTGATGAGCAGTTTTTAGCTGAGTATCACAGCCTGACCATCAGCTCCCCGTGACAACCGCGTACATGTTTCTCCTGCAGGAAAAACATAGGAGGTGAACAAACCGTGACTCTAAGATAACAACCTGCTTTGTCTCATACCAGAAGAAACACAACAATTATAAAACAGAAGTAGATATGCCCAGTAATACCCAGCAGAGCTGAGCTGCCTTGGGTAGCCAGCTGAGAAGTACAAGAGCATTACTCAGAGCAAAGGAAAAGCACTGCTGAGTTCCAGAATGCTTCTGCCATGCCAGACCTGGTGAGTTCTACAGAGCTCTCATGGGAAAAGGAGGAAGAGGGGAAGAAGCCAGGTTGATCATTACTTACCTCTCTATCTCCCCAGTCTTAAGAACCAAGTAAGAGACCGCTTTCAGCAGAGTGGAAGGTTTTCCTTACTGTGTAATGGATCCCAGCAAGGGCTAAATGTTTGCTTTGATTTTCTCATAGGTATGAGCTGGGGATCGTTACTTTCAAAAGGAACCTTGCAGCTGTACTATGTAAGACACTGCAGTTCACGTGTAACGAGGATGTCACGGAAAAAGCGTCATTTTTTTTTTTTTATGCTGCACAAGTTCTAAAACTGTAAAACCAGCACCCAGTAAGTCAAACCCTAGTTTGATGGAATTAAGAAAAACAGTTCATAAACCTAATGAAGCACCTGTTGGAAGCAAATGAAATCAGTGCTCCAGAACAGGACCTTGTCATGCACTCCTGGGATCCAAGAGACCATGACTGCATCAGAAGCAGCTTGACAGACAGGGAGGATGCTGCACTTACAAACCTAACTACAGACCTTGTGCCCTTGGCACAACCAACGCCTTCTCCCTTCCTACAAACTAGAGTATCAGACAGTCACAGTTTTGCTGCTCTCCTGATTGACTCAGTCTCACTTCCCTTTCCTGCTTCCAGGAGTGATGACTTCCACCTCTGGGCCCCACACGGCTGAAGTCACCATTTGTATCCTTCCACACTGCAATTACCACCTACGCTCATAGAAAACCTTCCATTCACAACGCTCTTAAGCTACTGCATGACGTCCATTAAGGCACACAAATTATTTACATGCAACTAACTTCAACCTTTCACATTTTATCTTCACACTCTAAGCACAACAGCACCAGGTACAGCAGAGTGGAAAAGTTTTTTCAAAGCAGCTACAAACACACCATTTCCCTATCTGGCCTGTTTCTTAAGCTAGCAAAGTAGTACCATCTCATTTCTTGACTCAAATTTTCTTTTTAATCCCAATACTCAAATATTCAAATACTCCAATTCAATTTTATCCCCCATTCTGGGAACATAACCACAAAGAAGTGAACAAATTACATACTATATTAAGCAGCTACAATATTTAGCAATTAGCTTACAATGAAAAGAGATGACTATTGAAATTACTTCTCCAGGCTCTGAAGGAGTCCTCTTGGAAAATCAGTGTGTAATGTCCAACCTCAACTCATCTTCAGCTTACGCAGTGCCCTTCTCATATAATCATTGGTATTATATTCATGAAGGCCACAACTGCACTTAAATGCATTATAAAACTCAAAACTGACACCGCTTTACACTGTAATAAAGGAACACTATGGTTTATTAAGTGTCTTAAAATAATACTGTAAATTCTCTCTGCCAATATACCTTTCCAAAGCCACTTTCCAGAAAGGATGATGAACAACAGGTTTTCCTAGAAAGATACAACCGGATGTCCAAACATAGGACTTCCTTTGGAAGCCCATAACGAGATTTCAGGTATTACTCACATTACTGCACAATTCCAGATCACGCATACTTCGGGGACTGCAGAAATAAGAATGAAAGGTCACTGCTGTGCAAGAAGCTACACACTACAGAAAAGCCCACTGCGCAGCTGGGAAAGTAACACCACCGCATACTGACCGCTTCTCCACACTTACTCTCACACTGGCCCTGCTGCCATCCTTCTTCCAAGAAACAATCCTGAAGACAGCCCGATTTCTTAAGGCTCTTATTCAGTAATCAGATTTCCACCTACACATTTGAACCTCAACCAAGGAAGGTACAGAACTGCTTCAATATTCCCTTGCGAACAAAAGCTGTACAGCAAGGTCTGATGGCTATTACAGATACAAGTTGCAAGTGTAATTCCACGTACACAGTAAAATACCTTTTCCAGATCATTTGCCACATAACACAGCAGTCCTCTGTAACTTGGTCTGGAGCAATCCCAACAGGTTAATAAGACAAGCCGGATGTTGGCAGGAGTTACTTCAGCCTCTGAAAGAGCACCTACCTCCAGAGCAGAGCAAGGCAGCTGTTTCATAGCACGTCAACACCCATTCAGGGGACGAAGTGAAGGAACATACTGCATCCACTGAAATCTCATGTGGAAGAACGTACACATCGATTAGGAACAGAGCGAGTGGGAGTCATTTCAAGAGAAATGCTGTGCAAACAACTTCCCTGTCACTGTATACCACCGCTCCCATTTCTGAGGGATCGAGTTCAGAGACATTACGGGGCCAAGCTTGTTAGCTGCTGGGTAGAGCCCTTCCACAGGAGGGTGTTCATGACAGCAATCTCATCCACGTTAGCTCAGAAGTCACTACATTTCCATTACTGGAACAGTTTCTAGGACAGTCGCAAGCCTGAGCACCTCTTTGTCCTGCAGGACAACGCCATATGCACATACACCGGCGTTCTCCAACTACTCTTTGTTTTCTCCTGTTTGTGAAACAGACTGATTTTTTTCAGATGAGTTCAGCAACCAGTCACCCAGCACAGCTCTACAACCAGCCTGTCTCTTCACCTCACACAGAAGGGAAAAACCTATCACTGCCATGAGCAGATACATAACACTGAATGGATCTTTTCACTTCTGTGCCTCACCGCCTTCATCCTCTGTCTCCCTTCCCAATCAAACTGTAGGAACTTCAAAGACTCTTCTCTAGTCCAGGTTAAAGGATACAGCCCCAGAAGCACTCGGAGGCCTTTAGGAGCTACAATGCAAGAGTCCCCCAGGACTTTTTTCTTTTCCAGACTGCAATCTACCACAGCTCTTGTTTGCAATCCTTCATTTTTTCAACCAAACCTCAACTACAAACTCTGTCTTGCCAGAAGATAAAACTCACTGAAATAGTTTGGATAGGGGAGCAAGGACAAACAAACAGTAAATAATCACCTACTGTAAAAGCCAGCAAATGAAGTTAAAGTTCTTAGCACCACCAGTATCTACATAACCTGGGTATGGGAAGGGAGCTTGAGGGCTCCTTTTAGGATCACATCGTCATTTAGGTGGCAATGTGACACAAACAGTGCTTACAGACAGCATCTCTCCTTCATAACAGGTATCCATGTAGTTTCTCTTAGATGCCATATACCAGATTGACTTCCCCTGGTAGTGACTGACATTTAGGGAAGAGTTGATAATTACTTTCTTCCCCTGCTTCAGCTCCTCCAGCATGAACAGAATGCAAAGGTTTGTTTGTAGGACTACATCAGCTCTCAGTTATAGTCAGAAGTAACCAACAGGCATGGAGATAAAAAGGAAAAAAAACAATTGGAAATAGAATAAACACATATATAATAGGGCCCCAAAGGCTCCAGCAATGTTTCCACATATCCTGGACACCACATGGGTGTTACTAAAAGCAGGGAGGACCAAAGTGTCTATCACTGACAAACTATATTACTATATATACTATATATATTGATTGTTTCTTACGCAACTTAATTGTTTACAGTTTTCACATCAACTTAAACACTCTTTAGTTATCTGAATGTATGTATGTAGGCATTATTATTACTTTCCTTTTCTGAAGGAAACAAACGTACATTCATAAAATCATCAAGGCTACAGACCCAAGCACTCAAAACCCAGGAAATACCAAAATTAACTTGGCACAGCAAAAGAAAATATTTTTCTCTTGATTTCATTCCCAGAAGCAATGAAACCATTTTTTTGTTTAATCTTTCCAAACCAATTCATCTGAAGCAGACATTCAGCATGGAAAGTTTCAGCCCGAATGGTTCAAATTCGGCCAACTTAGACACCACTGAAAACAGGGTCTTATAACGGGAAACGTGAAGCAAGCTTAATTACAGGCAGCACTACCACCATCACTTACAAATACATTTAGGATTAAAACTTCATCCTGACTTTGCCTTGTCTATTTATCTATATACTATATAGAAGGAATACAAACTCCTTCCATGCCTGCCTTTCTTACTGTGTTGTAGGTCCCGGGTCTTTGGCACACTTGATCAAAACTACAACACAGCTACTAACATCAGGCGTCAGAAAGAGAAGTCATTACTCAAAACAACAATCTCAGATGCATGACACAAAGAGGAAGCCACAAGTTTTCAGAGGGTCTCAATACTCACAGAAGTTTCTACAAGTTCCAATTCTTTGCATATCTCAATTAAATGTTAACTGCTCTGCTGAACATTCTTATGAAAAGGACTGAGAAATAACTTCATGTAGAGCAGCAAATTCCACACGGTGTCTAAATACAGCTGCACCCACTGCAGGAAGCTGCTGGGATCAGCAGCACGTGAACACGTCCTACTGGCTTCAGTTCAACCACAAAACCTTGGTTCAGATTTGTACCTGACACTGAGGTGATCAGCTGCAGCAGCACACATTTAGGAGAAAGAAGGTACATCTGTTCTCATAGCGAATAAAGTCCTCTACTTTATATGATGAATTACAGTACACTTCTGTGTTTCTCTGTGTTGTTTGAATCGCTGTGGGCCAATACAGCAGAAACACAAGCAGCTGGTCACAGAAATGCTGTGCTTTCAGACTGAAATACTGTTGTTCTGACAAAAGCTATATCCAGTTTGTCTCCAGGCTCAGAGTATTCCACTCCATCTCTAGCTATATGTTAAATAAGTTGTTCCTAGTACTTTTCTGGCTTGCACACTGATAGACAAGATCCATACACACTGATCTTCTCTTGGTTGACACACGCACACCTATTACCATCGCTCCCAAAAATCTGTGCCATAAATCCAGCTGATCTTGTTGCTATTGAAGACCTCTGGCACGTTCACTGCTGAAGGCACCGCTCTGAACATTCAAACGGCGCCCATTTCTGTCCAGCTGTAATCCCAGGACTGTTTCCAAAGGAACGAGGCAGCCCAGCTGTGACACCACCGCACCTCGTGGAGCCGCACAGGAAGGAGGAGCTGCACAATGAGCCACGCACCCCAAACACGGCCACGGATACCCATCAGATGGGACGCAGCACCACACAGCGCTGAGTCACACTGAGACAAATCGCTTCGCAGATTCTGTCTATCAATTCTCTGCTTTGAGCAATGCTGCACTCAGGTCATTACAGTGAGGAGCGAGCGAGGAGATTGGAAGAAATAGGGAAAACGCGGGTCTGACCGGGGGGGACTGAGCGGCTCGAGGAGTGTTAGAAATCCACTGGGAATTAATAACTACGCTCTCTCACACACCTTCCCCCCCCCGACCCCCAACCCACACACACACACCCACACACACACCCACACACACACACACCCTCACTCACACGTCTCCCTGTGCGCCATCGGCCGGCACGCACCCGGCACGCACCCCGACCCGCGGACCGCGCGCCCGCCCCGCAGAGGGAACCGTCCCTGGCGGTACCTGGACGGTATCCGGGGCCGCTCCCAGCGCCGTGCGTTGCACCGCGGCCCCGTCGGGGCCGCCTCTCCTCACCGCCACCCCCCCTCACAGACGGCCGCGGTGGCTCCCAGAGCCGCACCGAGGAGCGATGCCTGCCGAGCTGCTCCGGGAACCAAGGCGCGGCGCGGCGCGGCACCAACACCCCTTCTGAGAGAGAGCCGCATCAGGAAGGGGGCATGCACGGCTGCTCTGATTGGCCGCGCTCCCAGCAGCGGCCGCTGATTGGCTACGGTGGTGCCGGCGGAGGAAGGTTCTGGAAGCCCGGCGGGTGTCGTGGCGGTTGCTGCCGCCGCTGCGGTTAGGCTTTGTGCCTTTCTGGCCTTTTCCTGTTCTCTGTTAAACGCGCCTGAAGTGATTTTGCACTGACTCTCGATGTGATGTTATGGTAAGTGGTGGGCACAGTGGCAGCCAGCACGGCTATGGGGCCAACAGATCACTCATGTGGGCCCAGACACGGCCTGCTGTGTGTCCCTCCCTCATCCTCCATCTCTCCCACCATCCGTTCTTTCACTTCTGCTCTTCTCCATCCCTCCTTCCCACGTCTCCTCGTGCGCCCTGGGTTGTCCCATGGCACCGTGGTCCCAGTGGTCTGAACAAGGTCCCTTTGGTTGCGGCTCATGTCCCCAAGCTGGGCCGTGCCCCCTGTGTCCCTTCCTGCCATAGGAATGCCCGTGGCAGCTGGCTGCTGTCCCCAGGCTGTGGCATTTTGCAGAAAACAGCTTTTCCCCCCTCTAATTGTTTTACAGCCCCTTATGATCTCATTTCTCAATTGTAACAGTTGGAGTAAATCTAATGGGACTGGAGTGAACCTAATGAGGTTCAATAAGGCCAAGTGCAGGGTGCTGCACTGGGGCCAGGGCAGTCCCTGGTATTTATATAAACTGGAGGAAGATCTCAAGAGCAGCCCTGTTGGAGAAGGATTTGGGAGTCCTGGGGGACATGAGCCAACAGTGTGTGCCTGCAGCCCGGAAGGCCAACTGTGCTCTGGGCTGCATTAAAAAAAAGGGATGGCCAGCAGGGAGAGGGAGGTGACTGTGCCCCTCTGCTCAGCTCTTGTGAGGCCCCATCTGCAGTACTGCATCCAGGCCTGGGACCCCCAGCACAGGAAGGATGAGGAGATCTTAGAGGATCCAGAGGAGGGCCATTAAGATGCTCAGAGGGCTGGAACACCTCTCCTATGAGGAAAGGTTGAGGAAACTGGGCTTGTTTAGCTTGGAGAAGAGAAAGCTCTGGGGAGACCTCGTGGTGGCCTTCCAGTACTTGAAGGAAGCGTATAAAAAGGAGGGGGGATGGCTGTTTATGATATATAAACAGCATTTATACAGCTGTTTATATATATAGCCAGTCAGTGCTGGCTACAGAAGACAAAGGGTGATAGTTCCAAAATGTCACCTCCTCCACATAACATCTTTGCTGCTTCATTCTGAGTGTCATCACTGAGCAGTGCCTAATAGAACTTCTTCCCTGGTCAGATGGCTGCCTTAGTTTGAGCCCTGATGGCAGTGACGTGATGACGGCAGGCTTGGTATTGCTGTTCTCTGCTCACCAGGGTACGCTTTGGAAGAAAGCAGTTTATTGGGGGTCTTTTGTTTCTTGTTTGTTGTTATTTAATTTCTATGAAATGTATGTATGCCATATATATGTACATGTTTTGAATATTATCATTTGTAGTGCTGAGAATTTTTTTTAGAAAAGAGTTATACTCAATTAAGGAGGTGTAATAAAGATGTTAAAGATCCCTCTCTCCCAGTTAGTGTATAGGCAGCTGGTGTGACTGCCTCTGTCCTTAGCAGCTTGCTCAAAGGAACCCCACAAACCATTTCAGTAGTGGGCTGCTGAGGGAAGTGGTCAGAACAGGAGCACTCTGTCCTCTTGCAGAGTACCGGGGTGCTTTTACAGCTGACTGATGGCTGCTTTGTTTGCGGCCATAGCTCCTGAGAAGTGTAGCAGTGCTAAGAGCTGAGAAGAAACAGGGGAATGCTGTACCCCCTGGAGGATCCTGAGAAATCAGTGACCTCGGGCAGGTGCTGGAGAGGAGGTGCAGGGTGGTATCATGGCAGCTGAGCACTATTTCTGGTAGCACAATGGACTGTGCCTCTGCTAAAGCGACTGCTATCCCAGAGTGAGCAGTGACAGCAGGCGTACGAGGTTTACTGCACTGTCTTCATACCGTCTGCCTCCACTTTCAGATTCTCGGTCCAGCCTACAAAGCAAACACCCACTTGTAGAAGCTGAGGCGGCGCTCGGAACCGCAGGGCTGCTCCGCAGCGTGGGAGCACTGCGAGTTACAGCCAGCCTTCCGCATGGCCGCCTCCTCCTCGCGGCGCATGGTGATGACGTCACAACGGGGACGGCTTCCCGCGCGTGCAGTGAGTGAGCCATGCCATGGCAACACAGCCTACGCGCACGGCCTGAAGCGTGAGTGGGCCTCGAGGGGCAGTGGGGGGTGAAGAAGCTTCAGGGGTCAGTTGAGCCTGAGGAGACCTCCCTCAGGGGTCTCCTGGGGAGGTGCGGGAGGGGCTGGGGGGAGGGCAGAGCTCTGCAGATGGTGGCAGTGGGTGGGGCTGTGGGGTGGGAAATCCGCAGGGAGATGCAGTGAAACAGTGGCATCTGGGCAGAGCACGGAGATAAGGGAAAAGCATCTGGGGAACACAGTGAGATCGAAACTGAAAGCAAAGAAAGGAGGAGGGAAAAGAAAGGAGAATCTCCATCCCCTGTTGGACACAAGGGGGAACACAGTGACCAAGAATCAGGATAAGGCTGAGGTGCTCAGTGCTTTCTTTGCCTCCGTCTTTACTAGTAAGACTAGTTGTTCCCTGGGCACGCAGCTCCCTGCGCTGATAGATAGGGATGGGGAACAGAATAAGCCCTGCGTGATCCATGATGAGATGGTTTTGGACTTGCTCCAAAAGCTGGACGCTCACAAGTCCATGGGGCCGGATGGATTGCACCCTGGAGTGCTGAGGGCGTTGGTGGGTGTGGCTGCCAAGCCACTCTCCATCATCCTTCGGCAGTCCTGGCTAAGCGGGGATGTCCCAGCAGACTGGAGCCTGCAAATGTGACAGCCGTCTTCCAAAAGGGCTGGAAAGATGATCCTGGTAGCTACAGACCTGTCAGTCTCACCTCGGTGCCAGGGAAGGTTATGGAACGGATAATCTCGGGAGCCGTCACGGATCAATTAAAGGTCAACCAGGGGATCAGGCCCAGTCAACATGGGTTTATGAATGCTAGATCCTGTTTGACAAGCCTGATTTTGTTCTGTGACAAGGTGACCCGCTTAGCGGATGAAAGTAGGGCTGTCGATGTGGTCTACCTGGACTTCAGTAAAGTCTTTGACACTATCCCCCACAGCAACCTCGTGGAGGAGCTGGCTGCCCACGGTTTGGATGGGCGTACGCTCTGCTGGGTGAAACACTGGATGGCCGGGCCCAAAGGGTTGTGGTCAATGGAGTTATATCCAGCTGGCAGCCAGTCACGAGTGGTGTCCCCAGGGCTCGGTACTGGGGCCACTCCTATTTGACATCTTTGTTAATGGTTAATACTCTGATTGAAGGCTACAGGCTCTTCAGAAGGGATAGGCAGGGTAGGAAGGGAGGGAGAGTTGCCCTCTATGTTAGGGAGTGGATCGATTGTGAAGAGCTGTGTCCGAGTTTACAGCCATGACCAGGTTGAGAGCTTATGAGCTCTGAAAAAATCATGACAATTATGGTTTGGTCCAGTAAAGAGCATCTAGTGGTTGGGGTCTGCTACAGGCTGCCTGATCAGGAGGAGCCTGTTGATGAGGCCTTCTTGCTTCAACGGCGGGAGGTGTCGCACTTGTGGGCTCTTGTCTTGATAGGGGGTTTCAACCACCCAGATATCTGGTGGGACAGCGGCATGGCGGGTGGCAGACAATCCAGGAGAGTCCTGGAGTCTCCTAGAGGATAACTTCCTGGTCCAGGGATTAGACGGACAGAGCCGAGGTGAAGCCCTACTGGACCTGGTGCTCACCAGAGGAGAGCATTAAAGAGGTTAAGATTGGAGACAGCCTGGGCTGCAGTGAGCATGCCTTGGTGGGGTTTGTGATCTGGAGGAATGCAGGCCTGGCAAAAAGCAGAGCCAGGACCCTGTGCTTCAGGGCTGCCAAAGGGCTGCTTAAAGAACTGCTGGGTAGGATCTGCTGGGAAAGGTTCCTTGAGGGCATGGGCACAGAACAGAGCTGGCAGCTCTTTAGGGACAGCCTTCTGAGAGCTCAAGAGCTCTCAATCCCCCCAGCAGAAGAAATTGAGCAGAGGAGGCGGGCAACCGGCATGGCTGAGGAAGGAAAAAAGGGAAATGTCCAGGAAGGGGAAGCAGGGTTGTGTAGCCTGGGAAGTGGGGAGGGATGTGAAAATAACCAGAAGGAGCTCTTCAGGTACATAAGCAGAAGGAGACAGATCAAGGAGAGTGTTCCCCCTCTGATAAATGAGGATGGAGAGCTGGCTTCCTCAGAAGGAAAAAGCTGAGGTACTCACTAAGTGCTTTGCCTCGGTCTTCACTGGTGGTCAGGCTCCTCCCCCTGTTTGCCAGGACCCTGAAGCCCTAGGTGTGGGTGAGAGGAGCAGGTTCCGTCCCACTGTAACAGTGGAACAAGTCCGAGACCTCCTCTTGAAACTGAAAGTATATAGTAAGTCCATGGGGCTGGATGATATCCATCCTAGGGTTCAGAGAGAGACGGCTAATGTCTCTCACTGAGCCGCTCTCCATCATATTTGAAAAATCACAGCTGTCTGGTGAAGTCTCCAGTGACTGGAAAAAGGGAAACGTTACTCCCATTTTTAAGAAAGGGAGAAAGGAGGATCTGTGGAAGTACAGACCGGTGTGCCTCACCTCTGTGCCTGGGAAGATCATGGAGCCGATCCTCCTAGAAGCTATGTTAAGGCACATATGAGACAAAGAGGTGATTTGAGACAGCCAGCATGGCTTCAGCAAGGGCAGATTGTGTCTGACCGATCAGTGCCTTCTATGATGGAGTGACGGCATCGGTGGACAGGGGAAGGGTGATGCATGTCATCTACCTGGACTTGTGCAAAGCCTTTGACATGGTCCTTCACCACATCCTGCTCTCTAAATTGGAGAGGTGTGGATTTGAAGGATGGACTGTTTGGTGGATTAAGAATTGGTTGTCGGGTTGCAGCCAAAGGGTTGTGATCAATGGGTCTGTGTCAGGGTGGAGGCCAATCACAAGCGGTGTCCCTCAGGAGTCGGTCTTGGGACCGGTGCTCTTCAACATCTCCATCAATGACAGACGATGGCATCGAGTGCACCCTCAGCAAGTTTGCAGATGACACCAGCTGGGCGGTGCAGGCGATACATAGGAGAGAAGGGAAGCCATCCAGAGGGACCTAGACAGGCTGGAGAGGTGAATCCATGTGAACCTAATGAGGTTCAACAAGGCCAAGGTGTTGCACGTGGGCCGGGGCAGTCCCAGGTATTATACAGACTGGGCAAAGACCCCCTTGAGAGCAGCCCTGTTGGAGAAGTACTTGGGGGTCCTGGTGGACAAGAAGCCAGATGTGAGCCAGCAGTGTACGCTTGCAAATTGGAAAGTCAGCTGTGTTCTGGGCTGCATTAAAAGAGGGGTGGCCAGCAGGGAGAGGGAGGTGATTGTGCCCCTCTGCTCAGCTCTTGTGAGGCCCCATCTGCAGTACTGCATCCAGGCCTGTGGCCCTCAGTACAGGCAAGACACAGAGCTCTTGGAGCGGGTCCAGAGGAAAGCCATTAAGATACTCAGAGGGCTGGAGCACCTCTCCTATGAAGGAAGGTTGAGGTAGCTGGGCTTATTTAGCTTGGAGAAGAGAAAGCTCTGGGGAGACCTCATGGTGGCCTTCCAATGCATGAAGGGAGAGTATAAACAGGAGGGGGGACTGCTGTTTACGAGGGTGGATAGTGATGGAAAAGGGGGAATGGTTTTAAACTGAGACAGGGGAGGTTTAGGATAGATATTAGGAGGAAGTTTTTCACGCAGAGGGTAGTGATGAACTGGAACAGGTTGCCCAAGGAGGCTGTGGATGCCTCATCCCTGGAGGCATTCAAAGCCAGGCTGGATGTGGCTCTGGGCAGCCTGGTCTGGTGGTTGTCGACCCTGCCCGTGGCGTGGGGGTTGAAACCAGATGATCATTGTGGTCCTTTTCAACCTAGGCTATTCTATGATTCTATGATTCTATGATACTATGATCTTGACAAGGGGATTGAGCTCACGCTCAATGTGTTTGGAGATGACAGCAAGTTGGGAGTGAGTGCTGATCAGCCGGAGGGGAGAAAGGCACTACGGAGGGATCTGGATAGGCTGGATTGATGGGCCAAGGTAAACTGTATGAGTTTCAACAGGGCCAAGTGTTGGGTCCTGCATTTTCTTCAGAAAAAGCCCAGGCAACCCTACAGGCTTGGGGAGGAGTGGCTGGAAAGCTGCCTGATGGAAAGGGACCTTGGTGTGTACTTGGGCAGTCGGCTTAATATGAGCCAGCAGTGTGCCCAGGTGGCCAAGGCGGCCAATGACATCCTGGCTTGGATCAGGAATGGTGATGATGGCAAGCTGACCACCTTCTTTTTTTTCTATTCATGAAGTCCCACTCAAAGAAATCAAAGCAGTGGGAGATCCTGAAGAAAAGGGTGTTTGGGTGTGACCTGGGAGAGCATCTTCTCCACTCCGGCCAAGATGTTAAGGAACAGCCTATTCTTGGGACCTTCATCTGTTGGCAACCTAAAGGCAACCTAGAGAGATCACATCTAGCAAGGGGCAAGTTGATACCAGTGGTTAAATGTGTAATGGGAGTTGATGGCTGAGAGGTAGACTGAGGCTAATGCTAATAAGAGGCAAGTGTCGAAGCTCAATGTCGGGGCACTGAAGACAAGTTTGCAATCTCTCAAAGTCTTCAAATAAATACTAGGTATATTTTAAAAATGATATAAATGTCCTTATTGTGTGTGAGAGAGGATTCATAACTACGGTGAGAAAAGAGTAGATGGAGAGACTAAAAGAGAGATGGCAGGACAACAGCTGAGAGGTCTAACTTTTTTTAAATGAGTGCTGAGGCAGCTGGCTTGGATGGCTTAGCTAGAAGAGTTTTTATTTTGTGTCTGTGTGCCCTGTGTGTCCATCTAACACTGCTTAAAGCAGACTGTGTGAGCCAGTCCCACGTTAGCCTGAGAACAAAGGAAGCCTTTTGTCCAAAGAGAGTGTACTGCATCAGTTTCATAGCTCTTCTGGACATGAGATTGAACACCACCATTCTTGTGGGAGCTGTGCTGGGACTTGCAGTGTGTCTGGCTTCCCCAGAATTACTTTCTCCAGGCTGATTCGTAGGTCCTGGCTTTTCTTTAAAGCAAAGAACACATCTCTGTCTAGTCTCTGCACCAGATCCTGCAGTGACATCTCTGACAGCTTTCTGTTCTAAGGGAGAACCAAGCAGTAGCCTGGCTGGGCTTAGTGGATGGGATGTGAGAAGAGCACAGCCTGGACCAGGACTTGAATAACAAGCTCAGCTAAGCGCTGGCACTTGTTCTGTAGTTCCCCAGGTCCTCCAGAGCTGCACTGGATTCACTGAGCAGCATGGCGTGGTGTGGGGGATGTACCACCTGTCCAGCATTGCGTCCAGCATCCCAAAACTACCGTGAGAATGCTGTGACTGACACAGCTGTCAGTAGGGGTGGAAAGGGGCATGTGCCATGTTCTGGGCATTCAGAGGCCTGCGCTGTGGGGCAGCTCTGTGCAGGCAGTGCACACTCAGCAGTGGTGGGCCAGGATTGTTGCTGTTTGATGGTGCTCAGTAGACTTGCTGGTGCAGGAAGTTCTCCTTCAGGATGGAGCGTTGGAAGGCTGTGGGACTGCAGTGTCAGTGCTGTCAGTTCTCATTCCAGTTTCCTCTTGTTCGCAGAGCCCTTCTGAGCAGCCCATGCTCGTCCTTGCTGCTCTGGGCTCCTGGAATGTGGTTGTAGACTAGGCAGTCAGTTGTCAGCGTAACTGGAAATGCCTTAGCAAAAAGAAAAGGTCTCCTTTTGGAAAGATCTCGTCTACCGTGGCTCATCTAGTGCTGGTGACTGTTTATTTTTTCCTGTCAATCAGGAACCCCTTCCTTTTTTTGACTTTATTTTGCATTGCTTTTTACTTGTTTTCCTCTTTTTCAATCCCCTCTACCCATTTTTGTGTCCTTCTCTCCAGCCATGAGTTTGACTCCGAGCAGATTCTTGACCTAACTTGACCTAACTGCTCCCTCTGCAGAATGTACTTCAGGGAGCTCCTGAACCCTCTGCTGACCGACCAACTGTATGAGAAGTTCTCAGTAAGCACAAGGCGATGTCTTTCATTTCCCTCTTCCCTGGGCCTCTTGGCATGGCCTGTCACGTACATATACATCTGCGCACCTTTTTTGGTCTTCATTCTGTTTACGTTGGGGTTTTTATAGAGATCCAAAGGGTGTATCTGTAAATCAAGCAGGTCATGCTTCCTGCACACCAGATACCCACCTGGTGTTATCATCCTGCCACTCGAATGGTGGGAGACGGGTGCAGCAGTGCCCCAGATCTGAGGTCCTCTTTCTGTTGCTCCATGAGGTTTACTCACGTGTCTTTGCCACGTCCTGCATGATATTCATGCCACATTTGGTGGTTCCAGCAGGTGGTTCTTTGGGTAAGAACAATGCCTGCAAGAATTCCTGTTTTTTTTTTTTTTTTTCTGCTGTTCCACCAGCTGTGCTGGTGGCATTTGGCCGATCCCCATCAACTCATTGATGCCCCAACTCATTGTTTCTGTTAAGAAGGTAGCAGTAAGCTCCCCGCTGTTGTGTGTGCGCGATATATTTACCTCCATCTGGACCTGCAACACACCTCTTATTCTTTTGACCCAGTGTTTTGCTTGCCTGTTGCAGCAGGACTTCAGCCTAAAACAAAAGCCTAGCTATCAGTCGCTGCAGCCAATATGATCCCTTGTGTACTGCTTTGCTGAGATGTAGTCTCTTAATGGTCCCGAAGGTCTTGTTTCCCGTGCAATGAGGCACAACAGCTGACACGTGCCAAAGCCTTACCCAAGTGGTGCGCATCTTCCCTGTCTTCTGTCTGATGGCAGTTTTACCTCATCTGCCTTTTCTTCAAATCACAGCAAAGCGAGTCTGCCTGTGTCAGAGGAAGAGCTGCCTTCATGGAGGCACAGATGTGGAATTCATCTTGAACCACACAGATGTCCTCTTCAGCTCCAAATCCAGCTCAGTCATCGGAGATGGAGCAGGTGAGCGCCTTCCTCCATTAGCTTTATCTTGACCAGGCACCTTGATCAAATCCTGACCTCCTCCAAGGTATTTGAAATATACTTTTACTATCAAGGAGACAGCAGACTTCTGGGCTTATGTGAGAGTATAGTAAATGTGGCTACCAGTATCTTTCTGGGAAGCCAAGGATGCTCTGTAAGGACATACATCTGAATGTTTGGCTGCTGCTATTAGGTCCTCTCACTGACCAGCCATACAGAATAACTTAACTCTGTCCCCTCCTCCTTCTCTTCTTTCTAAAATCACTCTCATCAATGCTTCTGCGTGTTTTCCCATTTGAGCTGTCCTGCAGTGCAACACAGTGCATGGCCTGTTGATCCTTACAAGCATCTTAGAAGATAAGTAGCAATTAGCAGATTTAAAGAAAGCTCTTGGTATTCATAAGCACTGATGCGGAGAAATGTAAGTCTTGCTCTTAATGTGAGATATTCTGACAGATGCTTTCCTGGTTATTTCTTCTGCACAGCCTCTATAAGTTAATCAGCAGGGCTGTCCAGCTGGATGGCAAAGACTGTACGGCCCTGCAGCTGTTGCCCAGTTCTCTGCCTGCGTTGCTGATTTGTGGCTTTAGAATCATAGAACCATAGAATAGCCTGGGTTGAAAAGGACCTCAAAGGTCATCTAGTTTCTACCCTCCTGCCATGGGCAGGGTCACCAACTACTCGACCAGGCTGCCCAGAGCCACATCCGGCCTGGCCTTGAATGCGAGCAGCGCTAAGTTCGTTCCATCTGCTTTGATAACCTGTCCTTCCAATGAAATTTGCACAGTCACTGCAGTTATTACCACCGGTGGAGTATAGATAGCTGCTTTTCCAGAATATTTGCTGCTTTCCATTTTATACAAGCGTTGCTCTTCTTTGGATAGCACAGTTCCTTGTAAGTCCTGCTTTTGTTCCCACTGGAAGGCAGTTTTTATGTCAGTAGGATGCAGGGGTTAGCTTGGCTGAACAGGAACAGCCCACAGCAGGCTGAGCTCTGCCAGGGGAAGATCAACATGCAAAGCACCTGAGCCAAATGGTTATCCACGCTTTAGAGTGGAGCGTATCACCTTGGCTAGTTGTTCAGTAACTCAGGCATTCGCACTGCCTGCTTCCTCACATAAGGGGAGAGCAGAAGGGTGAGAGTATGTCACAGCGTATCAGCTAAGCTCAGGAATACTGTACTCTAGCAAGGCAGACCCTCTCGGCACGGCATCTCAACCTGTACAAGCCTTCAAGAGGGGAAAGCCTTCCCAAGCCTGCTTTAAGCCATCTCAGATTAGTCTAGTTGGAGGACAGCTGGATGTCCGTATGCCCATTTGTGCCAAACTTCACCCCGGGTACTCAGGTACAGCTGACAAACACATGAGGCTGTGCATACGTTACCCAGGAACTGTGATGTTAAAGGAATAAGTAGTAGGAATGGATCCAACCAGGATGTTGATGTGAGGGGAGGATACACTTCCCTCCCACACCTCTTACCACATGAGGATGGCCATATAAATACTTGCTCTGTAAGCATTAGCAAACAAGGACAGCTTTTAGAACAGACTCCTGGTGCTCCCCTGCACTGCTCTGCCCTGAGAGGCGTCAGAGATCCTAGCAGCTGGCACTATCAGCTACTTTGGTAGAAGTTTAAATGTTTGTCTCCAAAAACAAGCACAGGCTGTAAGCAGGCCAAGAGCAAGACACAGCTAGATTCAGTTCTCTGCGTCCACCTGGGTTGTAGCAGCTGCAGTCCTGTGCGCCATTTCCTGTTGCTGGATCCTGAGAGTGACCAAACCCAAACTTTACAAGAAGAAAAGTGTCACTACCATTACAATATTTTGCATGCAGATGAAGCTCGATTCAAGTATGGCAGTGAAGCTTTCTGACTTACCTGCCCTGTTTTCTAAGGGTTTTGTTTGCCTGTTAAAATACAGTGATAAAATGCTCTTATAAATTATGAGTATGTCTGATGATTTGTTAACAGCAGAACAGATGCTTTTAATGCCTTTTATGGCTATGCTTTCTCAGAAAGCAGTTCCACCTGCCAGCTAAATAAAAGCCATCCTGTAGATGCTGTGCTGTACAGCTGTGGAGCCTTTGCTCACCTGCAGTGCATCATACTTTGGATAGTTTAGAGGAATTTAACTAGCAAGACTTCAGGGCTGAACTATAAGAATGGAAACATCCTCAACTGTTTGAAAGAGACCGAGTCTCTAAGGTCTGTTTCAGCAGAAACCAGGCAGAGCTAGTAAAAAGCAACTGTTGGCAAGAACTCAGTGCAGCTCTTCCCTCACCCTGCGCCACAACTCACACCACTGACTATTTTCTCACTCCAGAAGAACTTCACCCAACGAGATGAAGAAATCACCAGCTGGCAGTTGTCATTCCTGCTTCAGCCTGGGAAATCCATCCTCTGTGGCCAAATGCAAACTGCAGCACAATTCCAGGAGGCCTCAGAAATGGAAGTCATAGTCCTGGCAGGTAAGGGTGCAAATCCAGCTTTCAAAAAACTGTTGTTCAGCAGCACAGAATTCGTGCTTTCAGTGTGCTTGTACCTCCTCCTAGCGTTCAAGCCTGCGCATAACATCTTCAGTTAGCCCCTGTCTTTCCTAAATGAGTCTCGTGTTAACTCGAAATCTGGAGCTGGCAGAGCACACCCCTCTCGTGCCTTTCCCCCACGTAGTTATTGAAAGACAGTATCTGGGCATCCCTGCAAGAAGTCTCTGAGTGTTTCTTTCTGACACTGTTACTATGGAAGTAAGAATACATTTCTGGGTTCATTTTGCTTTTGTGTCACAAGGCAGACATTTAAACTACGTAAAGGCACTGTTCCATAAACATTCCCAATGAGAGAAGGCATCCAACATCTTGCTGTAGCTACAGAGACTCTGACTCTGTAAAATCCAAAACATAAAAACATAGCACTGAAGTGCGGGCCAGTGGGGAGTTTTATCCCATCTTCTCCCTGATGCCATTTTGAAATGATATCCCTTAGTCTTCAGTATAACAAACATATCCTGTGACTGTGCATTAAGACAGTCTCCCTTGAGCATTTTAGTCATGCTTGTTTAGTGCTCATAAAACCAGCTGTGCGGGTGTTGCTTTCTTCCCCCCTGTGTGGGGGTTACTGTCAGGCTACATCGGACCTCATAACTGCTTTAGAGAGAGTTTGAGCACACTTAATTAGCAGCTATTGCTAACTCCATACTTTGTCTGTTGGGAGCTCGCCAGGTGAGCATCTTGCATGCTGCTTGAAGCCTGCCTGAAAAACAGCATGAAACCATTGCCTCCTAGGATGTGAAAGTTTGACACTCACTGCTGTGTATCTGCTCATTCCTAGGTGAATCTAACCGGCTCCAACCCAAAAGACCCAGACCCAGTAGCGGTGCTCCCAAGAAGCATGAATTGCTGCACTTCTGATGGCAACCTTCCATAAGACAATAGTGATGGGGAGAAGGAGCTCATCCACTTGGACAGTCTGCTGCATATGAGCCAGCAGTGTGCCCAGGTGGCCAAGGCGGCCAGCAGCATCCTGGCTTGGATCCGTAATGATGTGGTGAGCACCACTGGAAAAGTCATCCTGCCCCTGTACTGCGCACTGGTGAGGCCTCACCTCGAGTGCTGTGTTCAGTTTTGGGCACCTCGGTACAGAAGGGAAACCGAGGTACTGGAGCAGGTCCAAAAAAGGGCTACAAGGCTGATGAAGGGCTTGTGAAGGGCCTGGGGCCCCCAGCACAAGAAAGACGCAGAGCTCTTGGACCGGGTCCAGAGGAGGGCCACTAAGATGACCACAGGGCTTTCTTCTCCTCTGAAGAAAGGTTGGGGGAACTGGGCTTGTTCAGCTTGGAGAAGAGAAGGCTCCAGAGAGACCTCATGGTGGCCTTCCAATACTTGAAGGGAGCACATAAACAGGAGGGGGAATGACATGGGTTGATAGCGATAGGACAAGGAGGAACGGTTTTCAAACGAGACGGGGGAGGTTTGGGTTAGATATGAGGAGGAAGTTTTTCACTCAGAAGGGGGTGATGCACTGGAACAACTTGCCCAGGGAGGCTGTGGATGCCCCATCCCTGGAGGCATTGAAGGCCAGGCTGGATGTGGCTCTGCTGGTCTGGTCTGCTGGGCAGCCTGGTCCTCTTTTCTTGTGTGACTAGTGATAGGACTAGAGGGAATAGTTTCAAGCTGCACCAGGGAACATTCAGGCTGGACGTTAGGAAATAGTACTTCTCTGAAAGGGTGGTCAGGCACTGGAATGGGCTGTCCAGAGAGGTGGTGGAGTCGCCGAGCCTCATGGTGTTCAAAGAGCGTTTGGATGTTGTGTTGAGGGACATGGTTTAGCGAGAACCATTGGTGACGGGGAATGGTTGGACTGGATGATCCTGTGTGTCTTTTCCAACCTTAGCGATTCTATGATTCCGTGATCTTTGGGGTCCTTTTCAACGCAGGGCATTCCATGATTCTGGGATGATTCCATGAAATACAGCCATCGTATGCACCCAGGGCCACGGGGTCTTGGGAGAGTTCCTGCGGCGTCTGAAGGCACGGACTCAGGTGTGAATGATCCAAATTGTTTATTGCAGGTTCAAATATCCCCAAGTTCTCTCTTTCCCACTTTCCCACCCCCCTTTCCACGTCAAGAAATCATTGCACACAGTCGCCCCTGGTCGACTCCTTAAGCGTGCATGCAGGCGCTTATCCATCGGTGTCACGAGTTGTTCGTAGCCACGCGCTCTTCCTCCAACCAGGGTTGTTATCGTGTGGCGATCGTGTGGCTCGCTTGACTCATGTTTTTGTCTCCTGGAGGCATCCTTAGTTCTCAGCATTCCTTTCTCATGCCGTTTATCTATCTTGTTCCGCAGCTTCTAGTGTGAATGTTCTTTCTTGAATCCAGCCCAGTCCCCACTGTCCCTCTACCTCTGCTTTTCTAGAGGGAGCTGGCACCCAGGAAGGATGCGGATGGGGTTTTGCAGGCTCAGGGGCAGCTCTGTCTGTCCCGGGCACCCCATGCCCTGCTCAGCGTGGGTAGGGTGTTGGCGGCCTGCGGCGCGGGGCTGTGGTCCTTGGAGGCGGACTCCTGGGAGATTCTGGTCTGTTGCGTATGGGTGGCAGCAAACCAGATCGGCTGGTGGAGGGCTCCTCAGGCAGGCTGCACTCACGGTGAAACGGTGATGCTGCCGTCTCCTGAGGTTCTGCCTGCGCTGGCCTGTCCTCCTTAGCCATCTGCCTCTGCCTGAGTAGTTTGACAGAGTCACGTGGCAGAAACGGGTAGGGTGTGGGCGGCCTGCGGCGCGGGGCTGTGGTCCTTGGAGGTGGACTCCTGGGAGACTCTGGTCTGTTGCGTATGGGTGGCAGCGAACCAGATCTGCAGGTGGAGGGCTCCTCGGGCAGGCTGCACTCACGGTGAAACGGTGATGCTGCCGTCTCCCGAGGTTCTGCCTGCGCTGGCCTGTCCTCCTTAGCCATCTGCCTCTGCCTGAGTAGTTTGACAGAGTCACGTGGCAGTAACGGCGGCCGGGATGCGTGGCCTTTGGTGTCCCTGGACAGGCTGGACTCAGCCCTTAATGAACATCTCCTTTCTTTGATGCGAGATGCCACCTGCCTCCCGGCAACCTGAGGGTGCGAGGCCTTTGCTTTCCACATGGCCGCCGCTCCAGCCTCATGGTCCTGTCCCGCTCCTTGTTCATCTCCGCGGAACCTGACGTGTTTTTTTCCTGTTGTTTGGCCCAGGTGTTCTTGGCCTTCGTTTCCTGCCTGGCCCTGCAGCTGCCGGCTCACTGGCTGCTCGCGGGCTTCAGATGTTCTCGGGACCGCCGGCAGCGGACTGAAAAGACAGAGCGGGAGGGATCTGCTTGAGTGGGTGATGGCTTTGGGGCCGCATCCTGCAACCCTGAGCCAGGACCCTTGGCTGCAACGCAGCCTTGCCCACAGACAGCTCACCGGCTGCCCCGTGGCGCTCCTGAGATCCGGACAGGGGCCAGCCCTGTGAGCTGATCCCAGCCCGGAGCCTCCAGCCTCACCTGGACGAAAAGCTCTCCTTCTGCTGTAAGCTTCTTCTGCTTCCCGAGCTTTGTCCAGCAGTACTTGCCATGCTGAAGCGTCTGATGTAGGTTGGCACTTCATCAAACCTCACTGGAATTGGGAAGGCAGAAGAGATTCACCTGAAGCCTTTGGCTCAGTGACAAGGGGCGCTCAGGGACTTCCCATCACACGGTGGTTGCACGTGCCATGGGAAGGAGCTGGCAGCTGCTTTACCTTTCTTGCCCCGGACAAGAGGTGGCAAAGCCCCTTCTTTCTTTTGCTTCCCCTCACCATGGAGATCTCCGGAGGCCTTGCGGAATATCTTGGGAGGTGGTTTGGGTGCAACCTGCTTCTGAAACCTGTGCAGAAGGAGCAGACACCGGCGTGACGCAGTGCTCCGCCAATCCTTTTTGCTGGCCGTGATGTCTGCTCACAGCACATTTTCCTGCTGCGTTAAGGCCACTCACTACTTTCTGGAGTCCTTAGCAGGGTCCGTTGGGGGTAGGGCAAGGGGAAATAGTTTCAAAGGGAAAGAGGGAGGATTGAGATTGGATGTACGGAAGAAGTTTTTGGCAGGAGGGTGGTGAGGCACCGGAACGTCTTGCCCAGAGAGGTGGTGGCTGCCCGGACAGTCAGGCTGGACCAGGCTCAGAGCAACCTCATCTGGCGGTAGGTGTCCCTGTTCCTTGCAGGGGCGTGGGACTAGGTGCCCTTTCAGGGTTGCTGCCAGCTCAAATGATTCTGTGGTTCTGTGCCATATCGTCGCGGGCAGGACAGCCATGGACAAGCGCTATGGAACGAGAGCTGAGCAGCTGCATCAAGCAGCGGCTGCAGCCACAAACATACTCACATGGGAAAGACGACGAGGCGGCCAGAGTGCGTCAGGGAGGCCACCGGTGCCACCCGGGACACCAGCGTGTCCAGCAGCCAGGGGGCCTGCAGGGGGGGAGGAACAGGGAGGTTGTGGGACGTCCTTGTGATGGCTGAGGCCCTCAGGACTGGAGGAGCCCAAGGCAGGGAGAGCTGACAGCACCGCAGCACCTGCACAGCCCGAGCAGCTGGCCAGGTCCTGGTGGGCCGTGTGCGGGCAGAGCAAGGGTCACGGGACTGCCCGGGCCATGGAGAAACCTGCAGCTCACCTTGAAGACAGCTTTTCTGAATTTCTCCTTCCCAGAGAGCTTCTCAAGGAAGTCGTAGTAGTATTTAATTCCAAAGCTCATGCCTTCAAAGAGGAGCACTCCTACGTCCTTCAGGACAAAGGCAACGTTCTCCCCATTCTTGAGGCAGTTGGAGAGGAGGGACACGGTGCTTTGGATGCAGGTCTTCCCTCTCTGCCAGGTCACAGAGGCAGCGGCAGCCACCTCGCTGTATTTCAGGGTCTCCACCTCCCTGTGGGCTGAAAAATGCGAGGGACAGAGTTGATCCTGCAGTCGCTTTTCCACAGGCGCTTGCTTGCTTCCCTACAAGTGCTTCTTGCGGCCATCAGCCAGCACGGCCCCCACCTCGGAGGGGGAGGGAGGTCTCCTTCTGAGAAGGGAGGCGGTGGCCTTCTTTGCCCCGTCCGTGAAGCCTGCAAGGGTTCAATCCCGCTCCTACCTGGCAGGGAGTCCTTGTCGGACCCGAGGTGGTGCATGGCTCTGAGGTTCCTGGCCAGCTGAAACACGGGCCACCGCAGAGTCACGGTCCCGTCCGCAGTCCTGATGTCTTTAGAGATGGTGTCGAATGAGCCGAAGGTGGGAATCCAGACCCCCTGCGAGTGGAAGAGAAAGCACGGGCTGCAGGGTTATGGGCCGGCTGGAGGAAGAGCTGGAGGGGGTCCCACGTAGGGACAGAGCTCAGAAGCCCTCTCCCGCTGCTCAGAGGCACCAGCGGGCAGGGCAGCGGGAGAGGCTTTGGGAAGGAGCTGCGCAGTCCTCTCCCTCCCCTTGCCCTCCCAAATGCAGCACAGCAGTCAGGGCGGAAGCAGCCTGGTGGAATCCAGAGGCTTCCCGAGGCTGGGCTCGGCCCTGAGCTCGGAGCCCGCCTAGCACAAGCGATGCTGCCTTTGCAGGAAGCCCACGCTATGCACAGCAGAGCAATTTGGGCTGAGCTTCGTGCTTTGTGTGGAGGGGAAGAGTCAGAGGAACTGCAGGCTGAGCTGGACAGGGAGAGGAGGAAGACGACAGCCAACACACCTTCTGCACCAGGAGGTGCTCCTGTACGTAGGCGGCCACCGCATCCCAGACGGCAACTCGCTCTGGAGGGCAGAGGAAAAGCGGGTCACACTCTGCATCTGCCGCTTCCCGGCGCTCCTACTGCCTCGGGCCGGGAGGGAGGTGGCAGACGGAAAGTGTCGTTGCAGTCCCCAGCCCCACACGGAGACAGCCCCGAGCTGGTCCCCGTGCTGGGTCTCTCCCGCTCAGCGCCAAGATGGGCTGCAGCAGCGCTCCTGTGGTGGCTGTGGACCCGTGTACCTTCGGTGTTGGTGTCTGTCGCTCTGGAGGCACGCCTCGCTGCGGGGCCGGCCTCGCTCGTCCTGTTCCGCCTCGTGCCAGCGGGTTGCTCCGTGTTGGCGCCAGCCATGCCGGAGCTCATCCCTTCAGATGCGTCTGCTCTCGTCCAGATGCTCCTTCAGGGTGCAGGACCCACCACCGTGCACCGCCTTTATACCCCTCCCGGGTGGCCGTGTCACAAACGTTGCCGTGGCGACGCAGTGACAGTGTGGCCAGTGCTGGCCGTGGCCCATTATGACGCGGGACAGCGGCCTGCTGCCCGCCCCGAGCGGGAGTGCTGGCACCTTTCTGTTTTCTCTCTCTTCTTTTCTTTCCTCTCAGGATTGCGTTCCTCATTTCTCTTTAGTAGCCGTTGCCTACATTGATCTTCAGGCAGTTGGCGCGGAAATCACAACTGTTCCAAAGTACCCTTTACCGTAACGGTTATGATTTGTTGTTTTGAAAGTTGCCCGGCTTTGCCTGGAACGAGCCGATTCCTTGTCAGAAAGCTCCATCCATTACCCGGCATTGTTCCTCTGTGTCGCCGTGGTGACTCCATCGTGGCCACGTAGCCCAGCTCCCCTGCAACGCACAGGGCCTGGTCCAGCCTCACCTTGAAAGTCTCCAGGGACGGGGCATCCACCTCAACACTAGGTAACACGTTCCAGTGCCTCTCCACCTTCCCTAAGGAAAAGAAGATTTTTTCCTTACATCCAAACGAAATGCGCCCTCCCTGAGCTCGAAGCCATTTCCCCTTGTTGTATCGCCACAGAGTCTGCTACAGAGTCTGTGCTATTCTTTCCTGTCTCTCCCCTTTGAACGCTGAAGGCTGCTCTCAGGTGACCTCGCAGCCTCCTCCCCTCCAGGCTGCACAGTCCCAGCTCTCTCAGCCCCAGCTCTGTCCTTGCAGGAGAGCTGTTCCGCTCCTGGGATCCTTTTTGTGGCCGTCCTCTGGACGCGCTGCAACAGCTCCATGTCTGTCCTGTGCTGAGGACTCCACATCTGGACACAGTGCTCCAGGTGAGGCCTCAGCAGCGCAGGGTAGAGGGGCGGGATCACCTCTCTTGCCCTGCTGGCCGTGCTGCTTGGAATGCAGCCCAGGATACGGTTGGCTTTCTGGGCTGTGAAGGCACAGTGCTGACTGATGTCCACTTTCCCACCCACCTGTATCCCCAGGTGTCTTTCTGCAGGGCTGCTCTCAGTCCTTTCACCCCCAGCTCATACTGGTAGTGGGGGTTGCCTCGACCCAGGCGCAAGACCTTGCTCTTGGATTTGTTGAACCTCATGAGGTTCACCTGGGCCATCTGCTCAGCCTGCACAGCTCCCTCTGGGTGGCATCCCATCCCTCTGGTGTGTCCCCACACCTTACAGCTTGGTGTCATCCTCAAATCGCTGCCAGCACTGTGGGACGCCGATCTCCATCCAGACATGGAGCCGCTGACCACCACTCTCTGGACTCCATCCTGCAGCCAGTCCTTCATCCATCAAACAGCCCACCCGTCAAATCCACCTCTTTCCAATTTGGAGAGAAGGATGTTGTGGGGGACCGTGTCGAAGGCCTTACTTTAATGCAGATGGAGGACATCAGTGGCTCTCCCTTGTCCACTGATGCAGTGACACCATCACGGAAGGCCACCCACCAGGTTGGTCAAGCAGGATTTGCCCTTGGTTGGGCAGAAGCCATGCTGGTTCTCCCGTATCAGCTCCCTGCCTTCCGTGTGCCTTAGCATTGCTTCTTGGAGGATCTGCTCTGTGATCCTCCCCAGGCCAGAGGTTAGAGTGACAGGCCGGTAGTTCCCGGGGCCATCCTTTTTACCCTTTGTAGAAATGGGTGTGGTGTTGCCTTTTTTCCAGTCACCAGGGACTTCACCTGAGCGCCACGACTTTTCTCGTATCATGGAGAGCGGCTTGGCAACCACATCAGCCAATTCCCAAATTTCCCGGGCTCTGTGGGAAAATTGGGCTCTGATGGGCTTGCTCAATTATCTTTATCCCCAAAAGAGTCGGAGGAGAGGCTTTAGCTTTCTTGATTGAAAGAAAGGGAGGTCTCACCTCACACCTGTGGGTCTCACCAAGGATGGGAAAGAATCCCTTTTATCCTGTCTTCCCGTTCGCATTGTCCCTTCCTTCTTTCCTCGTTGGCTCAAGTACGTGGAGGTTACAGGCTTCCCGGTGCCCGTAACGTTCCCCCTTCTGTGTGACCTATCAGGCCTGCACAGCACGTCCAAAGTTCTTAAGTCCAAGTTGTCTACAGGCTTTTGTAACTGAGATCTTACCTGGTGAGAACGTACAGACAGAGGGGAAAGGAACGTACTTGCAAGCAAGGGCACCTCATTCCCAAGTCTCTGGTTAGCAAAGGTATCTCGTTTGCAGGTCTCCCTGCGTAAATGATTTTATTTGCAAGGGCATCTCCAAGCTTCACATCTCTCGGTCTCTAAAACACAGTGAGCCCCTGGCCCCCTAGCAGTCCTTTTCCCTTTGCACTGGACTTCTTCCTGGCTAGGGGCTTCCTCGACACCGGCTTGTCTCACAGAATCATAGGGTGGCAGGGGGGTTGAGAAGGACCTCAAAGATCATCTGGTTTCAGCCCCCCGGCCATGTGCAGGGTCGCCAACCAGTAGACCAGGCTGCCCAGAGCCACATCCAGCCTGGCCTTGAATGCCTCCAGGGATGGGGCATCCACAGCTGACATCCGTAACCGGGTTTTCAAGAATTTGGAACATGGACTCCTATAGTTGTACTTCAGCGTTGGACCTGATTGACATAGAATTTCTGAAGTGGCCTCCACAATTCAAGTGATGGGAGGCTCCATCAGCTCCTACGGCAAGAAGCTAAAGATTCTCTTGAAAATAGATTTGTATTTGGTTTCCCAGAGTGTTTTTGCTCTGCTTGTTTCTGGTGGCTTGCTTGTTGTTTGTGTGAGTGCTGTTCCTCCCTCGTCAGATGTGTTGAAGGCTGTCTCTGTTCTTGTAATGCCAAATATCTAATGATAAAATTAATTTTCCAGAGGCAACTTGTCAAAATCAAGACCCCTTTCTCCGCATCCCCAGTACAGATCCGTTCCTGGCTTAGGCTGGGGAGATTTCTGTCCAATCACAAGACATGCAACTCCTGTCTGTACGTACAGCCGGGGTTGCCCTTTCCCGGGTGTAGAATATGGCACTTGCTCTTAGAGTCATAGAATCATAGAAGTGCTCAGGTTGGAAAAGACCTTAAAGACGATCGAGTCCAGCCGCAACCTAACCATACTACCGTAACTCAAACAACCCTCTGCTAAATCACGTCCCTGAGCATCACATCCAAACGGCTTTTAAACACATTCAGGGATGGTGACTCAACCACCTCCCTGGGCAGCCCATCCCAGTGCTTAACAACCCTTTCTGTCAAGACGTTTTTCCTGATGGTCTTGTTAAACTCCGTGTGCTTGGTGGTCGCCCAGCTCTCTCCTTTGGCTGGATCTCCCTGCAAGGCCTCTCTCTCCACCCTCAGCGACAGGAGCCAACAACTCCTCCCCGTCCAGTACTGACAGCAATCTTGCGCAAAACACCTTCTGTTCCTACATGCAAGGCATTGATGAAAATAGGAAAGAGAACTGGCCCTAAAACGGAGCCTTGGGGAGCCCCGCCAGTGACCGGCTGCCAGCCGGATGGAAACCCCACCTACCATAACCCTTGGGGCCCAGTCCATCAGCCATTTGCCACCCACTGCATTCTGTTTTTGTCCAGCTGTGTGCTGGGCGTTTTGTCCAGAAGGATACACAGATTGATGGCTTCCTTCGGGTAGTATGGTTAGATTGTGGTTGGACTCGATGATCTTTCAGGTCTTTTCCAACCTGAGTGATTCTACGATTCTTCCCACAGTACCGGTCCCTGATTGCACTGCCTGTGCATTTCCTTCTTACTCTTCAGGTTATCCAAACCCTAAGCCTGACGGATCTTATCCCTAACCAATTCCAAAAAACAGCCCCAACCCCAACCCCAGTGTTAACCCTAGCCATAATCCCAACCCCAACCCTAACCCTAACCCCATAACTCCTAGCCCTAGGAGTGACACTACAGGGTGACACTATGGGATGATACTGTGGGGCAGCACTTTGGGGTGACAATATGGGGTGACACTGCAGGACAGTGCCATGGGGCAGTGCTATGTTGTGATGCTACAGGGTGATGCTATTGTGCAGCACTATGGGGTGATGCTATGAGGCGACGCTGTGGTGTGATGTATGGGACAGCAGTATGGGACGGCACTCTGGGGTGATGCCATGGGGATGCACTATAATGCAGCACTATATGGTGACTGTATGGGGTGATGCTATGGGGTGATGCTACGGAGTGACAGTTTTGGGTGGTGCAGCGGGGTGACGCAATGGAGCACCGCTACGGGGCAGTGCTATGGGGTGACATTATGGGAAAATGGTATCGGTTGATGCTAAGGGGTGACATGGAGCAGCGGTCTGGGGTGATGCTATGGGGCAGTGCTATGCATAGTGCTCTAGGGTGACGTTATGGAACAGTGCTACGGGGCAATGCTATGGGGTAGCACTATGCCACCAGCATGGGGATTGGGATGGCCAGCAGTGTGGTCTTGGTCACCGGCATGGGGATGGGGATGGCCACCAGGATGACAACGGCCATTGCCACGCAGGGCTGTGCGGGGGGCAGCGCCACCCCGTGGCCGCAGGGTCAGGCGCTGCGGACGCACACCAATACACGGCGACATTGCAGACTCCCCTCCCCTCCCCTCCCCTCTCCTTCTCCTCTCCTTCTCCTCTCCTTTTCTTTTTTCTCTCCTCTTCATTTTTTCCCCTTTTTCCCTTACTTTTTCTTTCTTCCTTCTCTTCCCTCGTCCTTTCTTTGCTTTCAGTTTCGGTCTCACTGTGTTGTCCAGATGCCCGTGTTGCTTTTCCCTTATCTCCGTGCTCTGCCCAGATGCCACTGTTTCACTGCATCTCCCTGCGGATCTCCCACCCCACAGCCCCACCCACTGCCACCATCCCCGGAGCTCTGCCCTCCCCCCAACCCCTCCCGCACCTCCCCAGGGGATCGCTGAGGGCTCACCGTTCCTCCCGCCAGACTTCTTCGCCCCCCGCTGCCCCTGGAGGCCCACTCAGCTGCGTTGCGATGGCGACAGCGCGCCCTCGCTCACGGCACGGCGTAAAGCCGTCGGCGTGGTGACAGCGCACGCGTGACGGTGTCTCCGTAGCAAGCGCGCTTCAGCGCGACTGTCCCCGCGTGTTGCTATGGTGCCGTGGCGTCCCGCGCCGTGCCGTCATCACCCCGCGCCCGGAAGAGGCGGCGGCCGTGAGGAAGTCGCGCAGTGCTCCGCAGCGCTCCAAGGCCGCGGGGCGGCCCCGGGGCTCCGAGCGCCGCCTCAGCTTCGACGAGTGGGTGTTCGGGGCCGGCGGTAAGAGGGTGGGGGGAGGCATCGGTGCAGGGGCCGGCGGTAAGAGGGTGGGGGGCCGCGTGCCGCTCTGTGTTGGCCCCGTGGGGCCTCTGTGGTCCTCAGGGCCTCTGCTCGGGGGCGGGAGGTGCCCTGTGTCCTCCCTCTCCCCCGCCGTGGGTCGCCCACAACCCCCCAGACCCTATGTCTGGCCTCTGGGTTTATACCCTCCCCCAGTCCCCAACGTCCAGTTCCCCCCCTCTGATCACTGGAGTCCTTTTCCAGCCCTCCCCTCAGTGCCTCTCCTCAGTGTCCAGCCGTGGTTCCCGTTGTGATCTACCAACCCCTACTGGCTACGCAGGGCCCTCCGTCCTCCCTTCCCCCCCCACCTCCCGACCCTTTTTTCTGACTCTTAGAATCCCCTGTAACCCCCCGTGCCCTCCTCCCTGACCCCTGATGTCTGTTTCCCCCCTTTGGACCCCCAGTCTCCCCCAGCCAGACCCCCTTTCGGTGCAATAGAAGCCCGCAAAACCCCTCGCTCCCCCGTCGCAGCCCTCTCTCCTCCCTCAGATGCTCTTTCTGCCTCTTGGAGGCTCTGTTCACCCCGTTTCCCCCCCCCCCGCAGACCCTCTTTCAACCCCTTAGAGACCTCACTCCTCCCTTTCCCCCTCCAAAACCCCGCAAGATCCCCCCCCAGACTCCCTTTCCACCCCATAGAAGCCCCCTTACCCCCTTCTCAGCTCCCCTACGCAATGTCCCCTTCTACCGCCAGACCCCCTTTCCACGCCATGGAAGCCCCGCTCACCCTTTTTCCCCCCCACAACCCCTTCTCTCAGCTCCCAGAACCCCCTTCCACCCCCACAGAAGCCCCCCACAGCCCCCCAGCTTCCCCCTGCCACCCTCCTCTCCACCCCCAGACCCCCTTTCCTCCCAATAGAGACCGCACTCACCCCATTTCTCCCCCCTCACAACCCCCCGTCCACTCCCAGACCCCCCTTGCTGCCCTGCAGATGCCCCCCTACCCCCCCTCTCAACTCCCTACGTTCCCCTCCACAATGCCCCCCCATCACCCCAGTCCCCCTTCACATCCACAGAAGCCTCTTTTTCCACCCAACAACTCCTTCTCTCTGCCCCCAGACCCTCTTTCCACCCCCTAGAAGCTCCCCAGAGTCCCCCGGTTTCTCCCTTTCACCCCTCCCTCCACCTCCAGACCCCTTTTCCACCCCACAGAAGTCCCGCTCACGCCTTCCCCCCTAGATTCTCCTCAACCCCCCTTTCCACCCCCCGCCCTTCCTTCCACCCCATAGAAGCCCCGCTAACCCTTTTCTGCCCCCCACGACCCCCCCTGGCTGGCACTGGAGTCATCCAGAAGGACCTGGAGATGTCCCCGAAGGGTCTTGGGGTGGCCAGGGTGTCCCCAGGTGGATCCAGAGGGTTCTTGGATTCATCGCAAAGGGTCTGGAGATGTCCCGGAGGGGTCTTAGGGTCCCCAGGGGGTCCCCAGGTTGGTCGTGGGGGGTCCCTGGAAGGATCTGGAAGCTCCCGGTATGGGCCCTGGAGCTCTGAGGAGACACTGGGATGATCTGGAGATGTCCCAGTAGAGTCTGGTATGGTCCAGGGAGCCCTCATGTGGGTCCTGGAGTGGTCCTGGAGTCATCCAGAAGGGTCTGGGGATGTTGTAGGGAGGTCTTGTATGGTCCAGGCGGTCCTCTTGTTGCTCCAGAGAGTCCTTGGATGAATCCAGAAGGGTCTGGAGATGTGCCAGAAGGATCCTGTAGGGTGCAGGGCATCTCCAGATGGGTCCCTGGTATCCTTGGATTCATTCAGAAGGGTCTGGGGATGTCACAGAGCGGACTTATAGGATCCAGGGGGTCCTCAGCTGGGTTCAAAGGGTCCTGTTGTCTTCTGCAAGGGTCTGGAGATGAGCCAGAGGGGTTAAGGTAACCAGGGGGACCCCAGGAGCTCCTGGAGTCCTCCAGAGGTCTCAAATGGGAATTTTGAGGACAACCCCACATAGTGACACGTCCTCGCTCTGCTTTGTCCCCACGGGATCACCCCCCAAACCATCTGTTTCTACTAAAATAAATACCATGTTAATTTCATGGTATTTTTTTTCCCAGCTTCCCTTCAGAAATGGACGGTTCCCGCCAAACCCCCGTGTAAAGCCCCACCTGGGGTAAAACAACTCCCCCAGGGCCACCGGGTGACACCAGGCCAACCGTCAGCGGTGCCACCACTGGAACAACCGCCTGTCCCCAGAGATTACCCTGTCAGTGTAACCATGCAACCTGGCGCCATCCCAACCCCTGTCTACCTTGAGAGCCCCATCAGCGTCCTACAGCTCCCTCCCAAGCTGGGAGGGAGTGTTGATCAGCCGGAGGGGAGAAAGGCACTACAGAGGGACGTGGAAAGGCTGGCTGGCTGGGCCAAGGTAAACTGTATGAGTTTCAACAGGGCCTGTGAAGGGCCTGGGGCCCCCAGCACAAGAAAGACGCAGAGCTCTTGGACCGGGTCCAGAGGAGGGCCACTAAGATGACCACAGGGCTTTCTTCTCCTCTGAAGAAAGGTTGAGGGAACTGGGCTTGTTCAGCTTGGAGAAGAGAAGGCTCCAGAGAGACCTCATGGTGGCCTTCCAATACTTGAAGGGAGCACATAAACAGAAGGGGGAATGACATGGGTTGATAGCGATAGGACAAGGAGGAACGGTTTTCAAATGAGACGGGGGAGGTTTGGGTTAGATATGAGGAGGAAGTTTTTCACTCAGAAGGGGGTGACGCACTGGAACAACTTGCCCAGAGAGGCTGTGGATGCCCCATCCCTGGAGGCATTGAAGGCCAGGCTGGATGTGGCTCTGCTGGTCTGGTCTGCTGGGCAGCCTGGTCCTCTTTTCTTGTGTGACTAGTGATAGGACTAGAGGGAATAGTTTCAAGCTGCACCAGGGAACATTCAGGCTGGACGTTAGGAAATAGTACTTCTCTGAAAGGGTGGTCAGGCACTGGAATGGGCTGTCCAGAGAGGTGGTGGAGTCGCCGAGCCTCATGGTGTTCAAAGAGCGTTTGGAGGTTGTGTTGAGGGACATGGTTTAGCGAGAACCATTGGTGACGGGGAATGGTTGGACTGGATGATCCTGTGTGTCTTTTCCAACCTTAGCGATTCTATGATTCCGTGATCTTTGGGGTCCTTTTCAACGCAGGGCATTCCATGATTCTGGGATGATTCCATGAAATACAGCCATCGTATGCACCCAGGGCCACGGGGTCTTGGGAGAGTTCCTGCGGCGTCTGAAGGCACGGACTCAGGTGTGAATGATCCAAATTGTTTATTGCAGGTTCAAATATCCCCAAGTTCTCTCTTTCCCACTTTCCCACCCCCCTTTCCATGTCAAGAAATCATTGCACACAGTCGCCCCTGGTCGACTCCTTAAGCGTGCATGCAGGCGCTTATCCATCGGTGTCACGAGTTGTTCGTAGCCACGCGCTCTTCCCCCAACCAGGGTTGTTATCGTGTGGCGATCGTGTGGCTCGCTTGACTCATGTTTTTGTCTCCTGGAGGCATCCTTAGTTCTCAGCATTCCTTTCTCATGCCGTTTATCTATCTTGTTCCGCAGCTTCTAGTGTGAATGTTCTTTCTTGAATCCAGCCCAGTCCCCACTGTCCCTCTACCTCTGCTTTTCTAGAGGGAGCTGGCACCCAGGAAGGATGCGGATGGGGTTTTGCAGGCTCAGGGGCAGCTCTGTCTGTCCCGGGCACCCCATGCCCTGCTCAGCGTGGGTAGGGTGTTGGCGGCCTGCGGCGCGGGGCTGTGGTCCTTGGAGGCGGACTCCTGGGAGACTCTGGTCTGTTGCGTATGGGTGGCAGCAAACCAGATCGGCTGGTGGAGGGCTCCTCAGGCAGGCTGCACTCACGGTGAAACGGTGATGCTGCCGTCTCCCGAGGTTCTGCCTGCGCTGGCCTGTCCTCCTTAGCCATCTGCCTCTGCCTGAGTAGTTTGACAGAGTCACGTGGCAGAAACGGGTAGGGTGTTGGCGGCCTGCGGCGCGGGGCTGTGGTCCTTGGAGGCGGACTCCTGGGAGACTCTGGTCTGTTGCGTATGGGTGGCAGCGAACCAGATCTGCAGGTGGAGGGCTCCTCGGGCAGGCTGCACTCACGGTGAAACGGTGATGCTGCCGTCTCCCGAGGTTCTGCCTGCGCTGGCCTGTCCTCCTTAGCCATCTGCCTCTGCCTGAGTAGTTTGACAGAGTCACGTGGCAGTAACGGCGGCCGGGATGCGTGGCCTTTGGTGTCCCTGGACAGGCTGGACTCAGCCCTTAATGAACATCTCCTTTCTTTGATGCGAGATGCCACCTGCCTCCCGGCAACCTGAGGGTGCGAGGCCTTTGCTTTCCACATGGCCGCCGCTCCAGCCTCATGGTCCTGTCCCGCTCCTTGTTCATCTCCGCGGAACCTGACGTGTTTTTTTCCTGTTGTTTGGCCCAGGTGTTCTTGGCCTTCGTTTCCTGCCTGGCCCTGCAGCTGCCGGCTCACTGGCTGCTCGCGGGCTTCAGATGTTCTCGGGACCGCCGGCAGCGGACTGAAAAGACAGAGCGGGAGGGATCTGCTTGAGTGGGTGATGGCTTTGGGGCCGCATCCTGCAACCCTGAGCCAGGACCCTTGGCTGCAACGCAGCCTTGCCCACAGACAGCTCACCGGCTGCCCCGTGGCGCTCCTGAGATCCGGACAGGGGCCAGCCCTGTGAGCTGATGCCAGCCCGGAGCCTCCAGCCTCACCTGGACGAAAAGCTCTCCTTCTGCTGTAAGCTTCTTCTGCTTCCCGAGCTTTGTCCAGCAGTACTTGCCATGCTGAAGCGTCTGATGTAGGTTGGCACTTCATCAAACCTCACTGGAATTGGGAAGGCAGAAGAGATTCACCTGAAGCCTTTGGCTCAGTGACAAGGGGCGCTCAGGGGACTTCCCATCACACGGTGGTTGCACGTGCCATGGGAAGGAGCTGGCAGCTGCTTTACCTTTCTTGCCCCGGACAAGAGGTGGCAAAGCCCCTTCTTTCTTTTGCTTCCCCTCACCATGGAGATCTCCGGAGGCCTTGCGGAATATCTTGGGAGGTGGTTTGGGTGCAACCTGCTTCTGAAACCTGTGCAGAAGGAGCAGACACCGGCGTGACGCAGTGCTCCGCCAATCCTTTTTGCTGGCCGTGATGTCTGCTCACAGCACATTTTCCTGCTGCGTTAAGGCCACTCACTACTTTCTGGAGTCCTTAGCAGGGTCCGCTGGGGGTAGGGCAAGGGGAAATAGTTTCAAAGGGAAAGAGGGAGGATTGAGATTGGATGTACGGAAGAAGTTTTTGGCAGGAGGGTGGTGAGGCACCGGAACGTCTTGCCCAGAGAGGTGGTGGCTGCCCGGACAGTCAGGCTGGACCAGGCTCAGAGCAACCTCATCTGGCGGTAGGTGTCCCTGTTCCTTGCAGGGGCGTGGGACTAGGTGCCCTTTCAGGGTTGCTTCCAGCTCAAATGATTCTGTGGTTCTGTGCCATATCGTCGCGGGCAGGACAGCCATGGACAAGCGCTATGGAACGAGAGCTGAGCAGCTGCATCAAGCAGCGGCTGCAGCCACAAACATACTCACATGGGAAAGACGACGAGGCGGCCAGAGTGCGTCAGGGAGGCCACCGGTGCCACCCGGGACACCAGCGTGTCCAGCAGCCAGGGGGCCTGCAGGGGGGGAGGAACAGGGAGGTTGTGGGACGTCCTTGTGATGGCTGAGGCCCTCAGGACTGGAGGAGCCCAAGGCAGGGAGAGCTGACAGCACCGCAGCACCTGCACAGCCCGAGCAGCTGGCCAGGTCCTGGTGGGCCGTGTGCGGGCAGAGCAAGGGTCACGGGACTGCCCGGGCCATGGAGAAACCTGCAGCTCACCTTGAAGACAGCTTTTCTGAATTTCTCCTTCCCAGAGAGCTTCTCAAGGAAGTCGTAGTAGTATTTAATTCCAAAGCTCATGCCTTCAAAGAGGAGCACTCCTACGTCCTTCAGGACAAAGGCAACGTTCTCCCCATTCTTGAGGCAGTTGGAGAGGAGGGACACGGTGCTTTGGATGCAGGTCTTCCCTCTCTGCCAGGTCACAGAGGCAGCGGCAGCCACCTCGCTGTATTTCAGGGTCTCCACCTCCCTGTGGGCTGAAAAATGCGAGGGACAGAGTTGATCCTGCAGTCGCTTTTCCACAGGCGCTTGCTTGCTTCCCTACAAGTGCTTCTTGCGGCCATCAGCCAGCACGGCCCCCACCTCGGAGGGGGAGGGAGGTCTCCTTCTGAGAAGGGAGGCGGTGGCCTTCTTTGCCCCGTCCGTGAAGCCTGCAAGGGTTCAATCCCGCTCCTACCTGGCAGGGAGTCCTTGTCGGACCCGAGGTGGTGCATGGCTCTGAGGTTCCTGGCCAGCTGAAACACGGGCCACCGCAGAGTCACGGTCCCGTCCGCAGTCCTGATGTCTTTAGAGATGGTGTCGAATGAGCCGAAGGTGGGAATCCAGACCCCCTGCGAGTGGAAGAGAAAGCACGGGCTGCAGGGTTATGGGCCGGCTGGAGGAAGAGCTGGAGGGGGTCCCACGTAGGGACAGAGCTCAGAAGCCCTCTCCCGCTGCTCAGAGGCACCAGCGGGCAGGGCAGCGGGAGAGGCTTTGGGAAGGAGCTGCGCAGTCCTCTCCCTCCCCTTGCCCTCCCAAATGCAGCACAGCAGTCAGGGCGGAAGCAGCCTGGTGGAATCCAGAGGCTTCCCGAGGCTGGGCTCGGCCCTGAGCTCGGAGCCCGCCTAGCACAAGCGATGCTGCCTTTGCAGGAAGCCCACGCTATGCACAGCAGAGCAATTTGGGCTGAGCTTCCTGCTTTGTGTGGAGGGGAAGAGTCAGAGGAACTGCAGGCTGAGCTGGACAGGGAGAGGAGGAAGACGACAGCCAACACACCTTCTGCACCAGGAGGTGCTCCTGTACGTAGGCGGCCACCGCATCCCAGACGGCAACTCGCTCTGGAGGGCAGAGGAAAAGCGGGTCACACTCTGCATCTGCCGCTTCCCGGCGCTCCTACTGCCTCGGGCCGGGAGGGAGGTGGCAGACGGAAAGTGTCGTTGCAGTCCCCAGCCCCACACGGAGACAGCCCCGAGCTGGTCCCCGTGCTGGGTCTCTCCCGCTCAGCGCCAAGATGGGCTGCAGCAGCGCTCCTGTGGTGGCTGTGGACCCGTGTACCTTCGGTGTTGGTGTCTGTCGCTCTGGAGGCACGCCTCGCTGCGGGGCCGGCCTCGCTCGTCCTGTTCCGCCTCGTGCCAGCGGGTTGCTCCGTGTTGGCGCCAGCCATGCCGGAGCTCATCCCTTCAGATGCGTCTGCTCTCGTCCAGATGCTCCTTCAGGGTGCAGGACCCACCACCGTGCACCGCCTTTATACCCCTCCCGGGTGGCCGTGTCACAAACGTTGCCGTGGCGACGCAGTGACAGCGTGGCCAGTGCTGGCCGTGGCCCATTATGACGCAGGGACAGCGGCCTGCTGCCCGCCCCGAGCGGGAGTGCTGGCACCTTTCTGTTTTCTCTCTCTTCTTTTCTTTCCTCTCAGGATTGCGTTCCTCATTTCTCTTTAGTAGCCGTTGCCTACATTGATCTTCAGGCAGTTGGCGCGGAAATCACAACTGTTCCAAAGTACCCTTTACCGTAACGGTTATGATTTGTTGTTTTGAAAGTTGCCCGGCTTTGCCTGGAACGAGCCGATTCCTTGTCAGAAAGCTCCATCCATTACCCGGCATTGTTCCTCTGTGTCGCCGTGGTGACTCCATCGTGGCCACGTAGCCCAGCTCCCCTGCAACGCACAGGGCCTGGTCCAGCCTCACCTTGAAAGTCTCCAGGGACGGGGCATCCACCTCAACACTAGGTAACACGTTCCAGTGCCTCTCCACCTTCCCTAAGGAAAAGAAGATTTTTTCCTTACATCCAAACGAAACGCGCCCTCCCTGAGCTCGAAGCCATTTCCCCTTGTTGTATCGCCACAGAGTCTGCTACAGAGTCTGTGCTATTCTTTCCTGTCTCTCCCCTTTGAACGCTGAAGGCTGCTCTCAGGTGACCTCGCAGCCTCCTCCCCTCCAGGCTGCACAGTCCCAGCTCTCTCAGCCCCAGCTCTGTCCTTGCAGGAGAGCTGTTCCGTTCCTGGGATCCTTTTTGTGGCCGTCCTCTGGACGCGCTGCAACAGCTCCATGTCTGTCCTGTGCTGAGGACTCCACATCTGGACACAGTGCTCCAGGTGAGGCCTCAGCAGCGCAGGGTAGAGGGGCGGGATCACCTCTCTTGCCCTGCTGGCCGTGCTGCTTGGAATGCAGCCCAGGATACGGTTGGCTTTCTGGGCTGTGAAGGCACAGTGCTGACTGATGTCCACTTTCCCACCCACCTGTATCCCCAGGTGTCTTTCTGCAGGGCTGCTCTCAGTCCTTTCACCCCCAGCTCATACTGGTAGTGGGGGTTGCCTCGACCCAGGCGCAAGACCTTGCTCTTGGATTTGTTGAACCTCATGAGGTTCACCTGGGCCATCTGCTCAGCCTGCACAGCTCCCTCTGGGTGGCATCCCATCCCTCTGGTGTGTCCCCGCACCTTACAGCTTGGTGTCATCCTCAAATCGCTGCCAGCACTGTGGGACGCCGATCTCCATCCAGACATGGAGCCGCTGACCACCACTCTCTGGACTCCATCCTGCAGCCAGTCCTTCATCCATCAAACAGCCCACCCGTCAAATCCACCTCTTTCCAATTTGGAGAGAAGGATGTTGTGGGGGACCGTGTCGAAGGCCTTACTTTAATGCAGATGGAGGACATCAGTGGCTCTCCCTTGTCCACTGATGCAGTGACACCATCACGGAAGCCCACCCACCAGGTTGGTCAAGCAGGATTTGCCCTTGGTTGGGCAGAAGCCATGCTGGTTCTCCCGTATCAGCTCCCTGCCTTCCGTGTGCCTTAGCATTGCTTCTTGGAGGATCTGCTCTGTGATCCTCCCCAGGCCAGAGGTTAGAGTGACAGGCCGGTAGTTCCCGGGGCCATCCTTTTTACCCTTTGTAGAAATGGGTGTGGTGTTGCCTTTTTTCCAGTCACCAGGGACTTCACCTGAGCGCCACGACTTTTCTCGTATCATGGAGAGTGGCTTGGCAACCACATCAGCCAATTCCCAAATTTCCCGGGCTCTGTGGGAAAATTGGGCTCTGATGGGCTTGCTCAATTATCTTTATCCCCAAAAGAGTCGGAGGAGAGGCTTTAGCTTTCTTGATTGAAAGAAAGGGAGGTCTCACCTCACACCTGTGGGTCTCACCAAGGATGGGAAAGAATCCCTTTTATCCTGTCTTCCCGTTCGCATTGTCCCTTCCTTCTTTCCTCGTTGGCTCAAGTACGTGGAGGTTACAGGCTTCCCGGTGCCCGTAACGTTCCCCCTTCTGTGTGACCTATCAGGCCTGCACAGCACGTCCAAAGTTCTGAAGTCCAAGTTGTCTACAGGCTTTTGTAACTGAGATCTTACCTGGTGAGAACGTACAGACAGAGGGGAAAGGAACGTACTTGCAAGCAAGGGCACCTCATTCCCAAGTCTCTGGTTAGCAAAGGCATCTCGTTTGCAGGTCTCCCTGCGTAAATGATTTTATTTGCAAGGGCATCTCCAAGCTTCACATCTCTCGGTCTCTAAAACACAGTGAGCCCCTGGCCCCCTAGCAGTCCTTTTCCCTTTGCACTGGACTTCTTCCTGGCTAGGGGCTTCCTCGACACCGGCTTGTCTCACAGAATCATAGGGTGGCAGGGGGGTTGAGAAGGACCTCAAAGATCATCTGGTTTCAGCCCCCCGGCCATGTGCAGGGTCGCCAACCAGTAGACCAGGCTGCCCAGAGCCACATCCAGCCTGGCCTTGAATGCCTCCAGGGATGGGGCATCCACAGCTGACATCCGTAACCGGGTTTTCAAGAATTTGGAACATGGACTCCTATAGTTAGCTGTACTTCAGTGTTGGACCTGATTGACATAGAATTTCTGAAGTGGCCTCCACAATTCAAGTGATGGGAGGCTCCATCAGCTCCTACGGCAAGAAGCTAAAGATTCTCTTGAAAATAGATTTGTATTTGGTTTCCCAGAGTGTTTTTGCTCTGCTTGTTTCTGGTGGCTTGCTTGTTGTTTGTGTGAGTGCTGTTCCTCCCTCGTCAGATGTGTTGAAGGCTGTCTCTGTTCTTGTAATGCCAAATATCTAATGATAAAATTAATTTTCCAGAGGCAACTTGTCAAAATCAAGACCCCTTTCTCCGCATCCCCAGTACAGATCCGTTCCTGGCTTAGGCTGGGGAGATTTCTGTCCAATCACAAGACATGCAACTCCTGTCTGTACGTACAGCCGGGGTTGCCCTTTCCCGGGTGTAGAATATGGCACTTGCTCTTAGAGTCATAGAATCATAGAAGTGCTCAGGTTGGAAAAGACCTTAAAGACGATCGAGTCCAGCCGCAACCTAACCATACTACCGTAACTCAAACAACCCTCTGCTAAATCACGTCCCTGAGCATCACATCCAAACGGCTTTTAAACACATTCAGGGATGGTGACTCAACCACCTCCCTGGGCAGCCCATCCCAGTGCTTAACAACCCTTTCTGTCAAGACGTTTTTCCTGATGGTCTTGTTAAACTCCGTGTGCTTGGTGGTCGCCCAGCTCTCTCCTTTGGCTGGATCTCCCTGCAAGGCCTCTCTCTCCACCCTCAGCGACAGGAGCCAACAACTCCTCCCCGTCCAGTACTGACAGCAATCTTGCGCAAAACACCTTCTGTTCCTACATGCAAGGCATTGATGAAAATAGGAAAGAGAACTGGCCCTAAAACGGAGCCTTGGGGAGCCCCGCCAGTGACCGGCTGCCAGCCGGATGGAAACCCCACCTACCATAACCCTTGGGGCCCAGTCCATCAGCCATTTGCCACCCACTGCATTCTGTTTTTGTCCAGCTGTGTGCTGGGCGTTTTGTCCAGAAGGATACACAGATTGATGGCTTCCTTCGGGTAGTATGGTTAGATTGTGGTTGGACTCGATGATCTTTCAGGTCTTTTCCAACCTGAGTGATTCTACGATTCTTCCCACAGTACCGGTCCCTGATTGCACTGCCTGTGCATTTCCTTCTTACTCTTCAGGTTATCCAAACCCTAAGCCTGACGGATCTTATCCCTAACCAATTCCAAAAAACAGCCCCAACCCCAACCCCAGTGTTAACCCTAGCCATAATCCCAACCCCAACCCTAACCCTAACCCCATAACTCCTAGCCCTAGGAGTGACACTACAGGGTGACACTATGGGATGATACTGTGGGGCAGCACTTTGGGGTGACAATATGGGGTGACACTGCAGGACAGTGCCATGGGGCAGTGCTATGTTGTGATGCTACAGGGTGATGCTATTGTGCAGCACTATGGGGTGATGCTATGAGGCGACGCTGTGGTGTGATGTATGGGACAGCAGTATGGGACGGCACTCTGGGGTGATGCCATGGGGATGCACTATAATGCAGCACTATATGGTGACTGTATGGGGTGATGCTATGGGGTGATGCTACGGAGTGACAGTTTTGGGTGGTGCAGCGGGGTGACGCAATGGAGCACCGCTACGGGGCAGTGCTATGGGGTGACATTATGGGAAAATGGTATCGGTTGATGCTAAGGGGTGACATGGAGCAGCGGTCTGGGGTGATGCTATGGGGCAGTGCTATGCATAGTGCTCTAGGGTGACGTTATGGAACAGTGCTACGGGGCAATGCTATGGGGTAGCACTATGCCACCAGCATGGGGATTGGGATGGCCAGCAGTGTGGTCTTGGTCACCGGCATGGGGATGGGGATGGCCACCAGGATGACAACGGCCATTGCCACGCAGGGCTGTGCGGGGGGCAGCGCCACCCCGTGGCCGCAGGGTCAGGCGCTGCGGACGCACACCAATACACGGCGACATTGCAGACTCTCCCCTCCCCTCCCCTCCCCTCCCTCCTTCTCCTCTCCTTCTCCTCTCCTTTTCTTTTTTCTCTCCTCTTCATTTTTTCCCCTTTTTCCCTTACTTTTTCTTTCTTCCTTCTCTTCCCTCGTCCTTTCTTTGCTTTCAGTTTCGGTCTCACTGTGTTGTCCAGATGCCCGTGTTGCTTTTCCCTTATCTCCGTGCTCTGCCCAGATGCCACTGTTTCACTGCATCTCCCTGCGGATCTCCCACCCCACAGCCCCACCCACTGCCACCATCCCCGGAGCTCTGCCCTCCCCCCAACCCCTCCCGCACCTCCCCAGGGGATCGCTGAGGGCTCACCGTTCCTCCCGCCAGACTTCTTCGCCCCCCGCTGCCCCTGGAGGCCCACTCAGCTGCGTTGCGATGGCGACAGCGCGCCCTCGCTCACGGCACGGCGTAAAGCCGTCGGCGTGGTGACAGCGCACGCGTGACGGTGTCTCCGTAGCAAGCGCGCTTCAGCGCGACTGTCCCCGCGTGTTGCTATGGTGCCGTGGCGTCCCGCGCCGTGCCGTCATCACCCCGCGCCCGGAAGAGGCGGCGGCCGTGAGGAAGTCGCGCAGTGCTCCGCAGCGCTCCAAGGCCGCGGGGCGGCCCCGGGGCTCCGAGCGCCGCCTCAGCTTCGACGAGTGGGTGTTCGGGGCCGGCGGTAAGAGGGTGGGGGGAGGCATCGGTGCAGGGGCCGGCGGTAAGAGGGTGGGGGGCCGCGTGCCGCTCTGTGTTGGCCCCGTGGGGCCTCTGTGGTCCTCAGGGCCTCTGCTCGGGGGCGGGAGGTGCCCTGTGTCCTCCCTCTCCCCCGCCATGGGTCGCCCACAACCCCCCAGACCCTATGTCTGGCCTCTGGGTTTATACCCTCCCCCAGTCCCCAACGTCCAGTTCCCCCCCTCTGATCACTGGAGTCCTTTTCCAGCCCTCCCCTCAGTGCCTCTCCTCAGTGTCCAGCCGTGGTTCCCGTTGTGATCTACCAACCCCTACTGGCTACGCAAGGGCCCTCCGTCCTCCCTTCCCCCCCCACCTCCCGACCCTTTTTTCTGACTCTTAGAATCCCCTGTAACCCCCCGTGCCCTCCTCCCTGACCCCTGATGTCTGTTTCCCCCCTTTGGACCCCCAGTCTCCCCCAGCCAGACCCCCTTTCGGTGCAATAGAAGCCCGCAAAACCCCTCGCTCCCCCGTCGCAGCCCTCTCTCCTCCCTCAGATGCTCTTTCTGCCTCTTGGAGGCTCTGTTCACCCCGTTTCCCCCCCCCCCCCCCAGACCCTCTTTCAACCCCTTAGAGACCTCACTCCTCCCTTTCCCCCTCCAAAACCCCGCAAGATCCCCCCCCAGACTCCCTTTCCACCCCATAGAAGCCCCCTTACCCCCTTCTCAGCTCCCCTACGCAATGTCCCCTTCTACCGCCAGACCCCCTTTCCACGCCATGGAAGCCCCGCTCACCCTTTTTCCCCCCCACAACCCCTTCTCTCAGCTCCCAGAACCCCCTTCCACCCCCACAGAAGCCCCCCACAGCCCCCCAGCTTCCCCCTGCCACCCTCCTCTCCACCCCCAGACCCCCTTTCCTCCCAATAGAGACCGCACTCACCCCATTTCTCCCCCCTCACAACCCCCCGTCCACTCCCAGACCCCCCTTGCTGCCCTGCAGATGCCCCCCTACCCCCCCTCTCAACTCCCTACGTTCCCCTCCACAATGCCCCCCCATCACCCCAGTCCCCCTTCACATCCACAGAAGCCTCTTTTTCCACCCAACAACTCCTTCTCTCTGCCCCCAGACCCTCTTTCCACCCCCTAGAAGCTCCCCAGAGTCCCCCGGTTTCTCCCTTTCACCCCTCCCTCCACCTCCAGACCCCTTTTCCACCCCACAGAAGTCCCGCTCACGCCTTCCCCCCTAGATTCTCCTCAACCCCCCTTTCCACCCCCCGCCCTTCCTTCCACCCCATAGAAGCCCCGCTAACCCTTTTCTGCCCCCCACGACCCCCCCTGGCTGGCACTGGAGTCATCCAGAAGGACCTGGAGATGTCCCCGAAGGGTCTTGGGGTGGCCAGGGTGTCCCCAGGTGGATCCAGAGGGTTCTTGGATTCATCGCAAAGGGTCTGGAGATGTCCCGGAGGGGTCTTAGGGTCCCCAGGGGGTCCCCAGGTTGGTCGTGGGGGGTCCCTGGAAGGATCTGGAAGCTCCCGGTATGGGCCCTGGAGCTCTGAGGAGACACTGGGATGATCTGGAGATGTCCCAGTAGAGTCTGGTATGGTCCAGGGAGCCCTCATGTGGGTCCTGGAGTGGTCCTGGAGTCATCCAGAAGGGTCTGGGGATGTTGTAGGGAGGTCTTGTATGGTCCAGGCGGTCCTCTTGTTGCTCCAGAGAGTCCTTGGATGAATCCAGAAGGGTCTGGAGATGTGCCAGAAGGATCCTGTAGGGTGCAGGGCATCTCCAGATGGGTCCCTGGTATCCTTGGATTCATTCAGAAGGGTCTGGGGATGTCACAGAGCGGACTTATAGGATCCAGGGGGTCCTCAGCTGGGTTCAAAGGGTCCTGTTGTCTTCTGCAAGGGTCTGGAGATGAGCCAGAGGGGTTAAGGTAACCAGGGGGACCCCAGGAGCTCCTGGAGTCCTCCAGAGGTCTCAAATGGGAATTTTGAGGACAACCCCACATAGTGACACGTCCTCGCTCTGCTTTGTCCCCACGGGATCACCCCCCAAACCATCTGTTTCTACTAAAATAAATACCATGTTAATTTCATGGTATTTTTTTTCCCAGCTTCCCTTCAGAAATGGACGGTTCCCGCCAAACCCCCGTGTAAAGCCCCACCTGGGGTAAAACAACTCCCCCAGGGCCACCGGGTGACACCAGGCCAACCGTCAGCGGTGCCACCACTGGAACAACCGCCTGTCCCCAGAGATTACCCTGTCAGTGTAACCATGCAACCTGGCGCCATCCCAACCCCTGTCTACCTTGAGAGCCCCATCAGCGTCCTACAGCTCCCTCCCAAGCTGGGAGGGAGTGTTGATCAGCCGGAGGGGAGAAAGGCACTACAGAGGGACGTGGAAAGGCTGGCTGGCTGGGCCAAGGTAAACTGTATGAGTTTCAACAGGGCCTGTGAAGGGCCTGGGGCCCCCAGCACAAGAAAGACGCAGAGCTCTTGGACCGGGTCCAGAGGAGGGCCACTAAGATGACCACAGGGCTTTCTTCTCCTCTGAAGAAAGGTTGAGGGAACTGGGCTTGTTCAGCTTGGAGAAGAGAAGGCTCCAGAGAGACCTCATGGTGGCCTTCCAATACTTGAAGGGAGCACATAAACAGAAGGGGGAATGACATGGGTTGATAGCGATAGGACAAGGAGGAACGGTTTTCAAATGAGACGGGGGAGGTTTGGGTTAGATATGAGGAGGAAGTTTTTCACTCAGAAGGGGGTGACGCACTGGAACAACTTGCCCAGAGAGGCTGTGGATGCCCCATCCCTGGAGGCATTGAAGGCCAGGCTGGATGTGGCTCTGCTGGTCTGGTCTGCTGGGCAGCCTGGTCCTCTTTTCTTGTGTGACTAGTGATAGGACTAGAGGGAATAGTTTCAAGCTGCACCAGGGAACATTCAGGCTGGACGTTAGGAAATAGTACTTCTCTGAAAGGGTGGTCAGGCACTGGAATGGGCTGTCCAGAGAGGTGGTGGAGTCGCCGAGCCTCATGGTGTTCAAAGAGCGTTTGGAGGTTGTGTTGAGGGACATGGTTTAGCGAGAACCATTGGTGACGGGGAATGGTTGGACTGGATGATCCTGTGTGTCTTTTCCAACCTTAGCGATTCTATGATTCCGTGATCTTTGGGGTCCTTTTCAACGCAGGGCATTCCATGATTCTGGGATGATTCCATGAAATACAGCCATCGTATGCACCCAGGGCCACGGGGTCTTGGGAGAGTTCCTGCGGCGTCTGAAGGCACGGACTCAGGTGTGAATGATCCAAATTGTTTATTGCAGGTTCAAATATCCCCAAGTTCTCTCTTTCCCACTTTCCCACCCCCCTTTCCATGTCAAGAAATCATTGCACACAGTCGCCCCTGGTCGACTCCTTAAGCGTGCATGCAGGCGCTTATCCATCGGTGTCACGAGTTGTTCGTAGCCACGCGCTCTTCCCCCAACCAGGGTTGTTATCGTGTGGCGATCGTGTGGCTCGCTTGACTCATGTTTTTGTCTCCTGGAGGCATCCTTAGTTCTCAGCATTCCTTTCTCATGCCGTTTATCTATCTTGTTCCGCAGCTTCTAGTGTGAATGTTCTTTCTTGAATCCAGCCCAGTCCCCACTGTCCCTCTACCTCTGCTTTTCTAGAGGGAGCTGGCACCCAGGAAGGATGCGGATGGGGTTTTGCAGGCTCAGGGGCAGCTCTGTCTGTCCCGGGCACCCCATGCCCTGCTCAGCGTGGGTAGGGTGTTGGCGGCCTGCGGCGCGGGGCTGTGGTCCTTGGAGGCGGACTCCTGGGAGACTCTGGTCTGTTGCGTATGGGTGGCAGCAAACCAGATCGGCTGGTGGAGGGCTCCTCAGGCAGGCTGCACTCACGGTGAAACGGTGATGCTGCCGTCTCCCGAGGTTCTGCCTGCGCTGGCCTGTCCTCCTTAGCCATCTGCCTCTGCCTGAGTAGTTTGACAGAGTCACGTGGCAGAAACGGGTAGGGTGTTGGCGGCCTGCGGCGCGGGGCTGTGGTCCTTGGAGGCGGACTCCTGGGAGACTCTGGTCTGTTGCGTATGGGTGGCAGCGAACCAGATCTGCAGGTGGAGGGCTCCTCGGGCAGGCTGCACTCACGGTGAAACGGTGATGCTGCCGTCTCCCGAGGTTCTGCCTGCGCTGGCCTGTCCTCCTTAGCCATCTGCCTCTGCCTGAGTAGTTTGACAGAGTCACGTGGCAGTAACGGCGGCCGGGATGCGTGGCCTTTGGTGTCCCTGGACAGGCTGGACTCAGCCCTTAATGAACATCTCCTTTCTTTGATGCGAGATGCCACCTGCCTCCCGGCAACCTGAGGGTGCGAGGCCTTTGCTTTCCACATGGCCGCCGCTCCAGCCTCATGGTCCTGTCCCGCTCCTTGTTCATCTCCGCGGAACCTGACGTGTTTTTTTCCTGTTGTTTGGCCCAGGTGTTCTTGGCCTTCGTTTCCTGCCTGGCCCTGCAGCTGCCGGCTCACTGGCTGCTCGCGGGCTTCAGATGTTCTCGGGACCGCCGGCAGCGGACTGAAAAGACAGAGCGGGAGGGATCTGCTTGAGTGGGTGATGGCTTTGGGGCCGCATCCTGCAACCCTGAGCCAGGACCCTTGGCTGCAACGCAGCCTTGCCCACAGACAGCTCACCGGCTGCCCCGTGGCGCTCCTGAGATCCGGACAGGGGCCAGCCCTGTGAGCTGATGCCAGCCCGGAGCCTCCAGCCTCACCTGGACGAAAAGCTCTCCTTCTGCTGTAAGCTTCTTCTGCTTCCCGAGCTTTGTCCAGCAGTACTTGCCATGCTGAAGCGTCTGATGTAGGTTGGCACTTCATCAAACCTCACTGGAATTGGGAAGGCAGAAGAGATTCACCTGAAGCCTTTGGCTCAGTGACAAGGGGCGCTCAGGGACTTCCCATCACACGGTGGTTGCACGTGCCATGGGAAGGAGCTGGCAGCTGCTTTACCTTTCTTGCCCCGGACAAGAGGTGGCAAAGCCCCTTCTTTCTTTTGCTTCCCCTCACCATGGAGATCTCCGGAGGCCTTGCGGAATATCTTGGGAGGTGGTTTGGGTGCAACCTGCTTCTGAAACCTGTGCAGAAGGAGCAGACACCGGCGTGACGCAGTGCTCCGCCAATCCTTTTTGCTGGCCGTGATGTCTGCTCACAGCACATTTTCCTGCTGCGTTAAGGCCACTCACTACTTTCTGGAGTCCTTAGCAGGGTCCGCTGGGGGTAGGGCAAGGGGAAATAGTTTCAAAGGGAAAGAGGGAGGATTGAGATTGGATGTACGGAAGAAGTTTTTGGCAGGAGGGTGGTGAGGCACCGGAACGTCTTGCCCAGAGAGGTGGTGGCTGCCCGGACAGTCAGGCTGGACCAGGCTCAGAGCAACCTCATCTGGCGGTAGGTGTCCCTGTTCCTTGCAGGGGCGTGGGACTAGGTGCCCTTTCAGGGTTGCTTCCAGCTCAAATGATTCTGTGGTTCTGTGCCATATCGTCGCGGGCAGGACAGCCATGGACAAGCGCTATGGAACGAGAGCTGAGCAGCTGCATCAAGCAGCGGCTGCAGCCACAAACATACTCACATGGGAAAGACGACGAGGCGGCCAGAGTGCGTCAGGGAGGCCACCGGTGCCACCCGGGACACCAGCGTGTCCAGCAGCCAGGGGGCCTGCAGGGGGGGAGGAACAGGGAGGTTGTGGGACGTCCTTGTGATGGCTGAGGCCCTCAGGACTGGAGGAGCCCAAGGCAGGGAGAGCTGACAGCACCGCAGCACCTGCACAGCCCGAGCAGCTGGCCAGGTCCTGGTGGGCCGTGTGCGGGCAGAGCAAGGGTCACGGGACTGCCCGGGCCATGGAGAAACCTGCAGCTCACCTTGAAGACAGCTTTTCTGAATTTCTCCTTCCCAGAGAGCTTCTCAAGGAAGTCGTAGTAGTATTTAATTCCAAAGCTCATGCCTTCAAAGAGGAGCACTCCTACGTCCTTCAGGACAAAGGCAACGTTCTCCCCATTCTTGAGGCAGTTGGAGAGGAGGGACACGGTGCTTTGGATGCAGGTCTTCCCTCTCTGCCAGGTCACAGAGGCAGCGGCAGCCACCTCGCTGTATTTCAGGGTCTCCACCTCCCTGTGGGCTGAAAAATGCGAGGGACAGAGTTGATCCTGCAGTCGCTTTTCCACAGGCGCTTGCTTGCTTCCCTACAAGTGCTTCTTGCGGCCATCAGCCAGCACGGCCCCCACCTCGGAGGGGGAGGGAGGTCTCCTTCTGAGAAGGGAGGCGGTGGCCTTCTTTGCCCCGTCCGTGAAGCCTGCAAGGGTTCAATCCCGCTCCTACCTGGCAGGGAGTCCTTGTCGGACCCGAGGTGGTGCATGGCTCTGAGGTTCCTGGCCAGCTGAAACACGGGCCACCGCAGAGTCACGGTCCCGTCCGCAGTCCTGATGTCTTTAGAGATGGTGTCGAATGAGCCGAAGGTGGGAATCCAGACCCCCTGCGAGTGGAAGAGAAAGCACGGGCTGCAGGGTTATGGGCCGGCTGGAGGAAGAGCTGGAGGGGGTCCCACGTAGGGACAGAGCTCAGAAGCCCTCTCCCGCTGCTCAGAGGCACCAGCGGGCAGGGCAGCGGGAGAGGCTTTGGGAAGGAGCTGCGCAGTCCTCTCCCTCCCCTTGCCCTCCCAAATGCAGCACAGCAGTCAGGGCGGAAGCAGCCTGGTGGAATCCAGAGGCTTCCCGAGGCTGGGCTCGGCCCTGAGCTCGGAGCCCGCCTAGCACAAGCGATGCTGCCTTTGCAGGAAGCCCACGCTATGCACAGCAGAGCAATTTGGGCTGAGCTTCCTGCTTTGTGTGGAGGGGAAGAGTCAGAGGAACTGCAGGCTGAGCTGGACAGGGAGAGGAGGAAGACGACAGCCAACACACCTTCTGCACCAGGAGGTGCTCCTGTACGTAGGCGGCCACCGCATCCCAGACGGCAACTCGCTCTGGAGGGCAGAGGAAAAGCGGGTCACACTCTGCATCTGCCGCTTCCCGGCGCTCCTACTGCCTCGGGCCGGGAGGGAGGTGGCAGACGGAAAGTGTCGTTGCAGTCCCCAGCCCCACACGGAGACAGCCCCGAGCTGGTCCCCGTGCTGGGTCTCTCCCGCTCAGCGCCAAGATGGGCTGCAGCAGCGCTCCTGTGGTGGCTGTGGACCCGTGTACCTTCGGTGTTGGTGTCTGTCGCTCTGGAGGCACGCCTCGCTGCGGGGCCGGCCTCGCTCGTCCTGTTCCGCCTCGTGCCAGCGGGTTGCTCCGTGTTGGCGCCAGCCATGCCGGAGCTCATCCCTTCAGATGCGTCTGCTCTCGTCCAGATGCTCCTTCAGGGTGCAGGACCCACCACCGTGCACCGCCTTTATACCCCTCCCGGGTGGCCGTGTCACAAACGTTGCCGTGGCGACGCAGTGACAGCGTGGCCAGTGCTGGCCGTGGCCCATTATGACGCAGGGACAGCGGCCTGCTGCCCGCCCCGAGCGGGAGTGCTGGCACCTTTCTGTTTTCTCTCTCTTCTTTTCTTTCCTCTCAGGATTGCGTTCCTCATTTCTCTTTAGTAGCCGTTGCCTACATTGATCTTCAGGCAGTTGGCGCGGAAATCACAACTGTTCCAAAGTACCCTTTACCGTAACGGTTATGATTTGTTGTTTTGAAAGTTGCCCGGCTTTGCCTGGAACGAGCCGATTCCTTGTCAGAAAGCTCCATCCATTACCCGGCATTGTTCCTCTGTGTCGCCGTGGTGACTCCATCGTGGCCACGTAGCCCAGCTCCCCTGCAACGCACAGGGCCTGGTCCAGCCTCACCTTGAAAGTCTCCAGGGACGGGGCATCCACCTCAACACTAGGTAACACGTTCCAGTGCCTCTCCACCTTCCCTAAGGAAAAGAAGATTTTTTCCTTACATCCAAACGAAACGCGCCCTCCCTGAGCTCGAAGCCATTTCCCCTTGTTGTATCGCCACAGAGTCTGCTACAGAGTCTGTGCTATTCTTTCCTGTCTCTCCCCTTTGAACGCTGAAGGCTGCTCTCAGGTGACCTCGCAGCCTCCTCCCCTCCAGGCTGCACAGTCCCAGCTCTCTCAGCCCCAGCTCTGTCCTTGCAGGAGAGCTGTTCCGTTCCTGGGATCCTTTTTGTGGCCGTCCTCTGGACGCGCTGCAACAGCTCCATGTCTGTCCTGTGCTGAGGACTCCACATCTGGACACAGTGCTCCAGGTGAGGCCTCAGCAGCGCAGGGTAGAGGGGCGGGATCACCTCTCTTGCCCTGCTGGCCGTGCTGCTTGGAATGCAGCCCAGGATACGGTTGGCTTTCTGGGCTGTGAAGGCACAGTGCTGACTGATGTCCACTTTCCCACCCACCTGTATCCCCAGGTGTCTTTCTGCAGGGCTGCTCTCAGTCCTTTCACCCCCAGCTCATACTGGTAGTGGGGGTTGCCTCGACCCAGGCGCAAGACCTTGCTCTTGGATTTGTTGAACCTCATGAGGTTCACCTGGGCCATCTGCTCAGCCTGCACAGCTCCCTCTGGGTGGCATCCCATCCCTCTGGTGTGTCCCCGCACCTTACAGCTTGGTGTCATCCTCAAATCGCTGCCAGCACTGTGGGACGCCGATCTCCATCCAGACATGGAGCCGCTGACCACCACTCTCTGGACTCCATCCTGCAGCCAGTCCTTCATCCATCAAACAGCCCACCCGTCAAATCCACCTCTTTCCAATTTGGAGAGAAGGATGTTGTGGGGGACCGTGTCGAAGGCCTTACTTTAATGCAGATGGAGGACATCAGTGGCTCTCCCTTGTCCACTGATGCAGTGACACCATCACGGAAGCCCACCCACCAGGTTGGTCAAGCAGGATTTGCCCTTGGTTGGGCAGAAGCCATGCTGGTTCTCCCGTATCAGCTCCCTGCCTTCCGTGTGCCTTAGCATTGCTTCTTGGAGGATCTGCTCTGTGATCCTCCCCAGGCCAGAGGTTAGAGTGACAGGCCGGTAGTTCCCGGGGCCATCCTTTTTACCCTTTGTAGAAATGGGTGTGGTGTTGCCTTTTTTCCAGTCACCAGGGACTTCACCTGAGCGCCACGACTTTTCTCGTATCATGGAGAGCGGCTTGGCAACCACATCAGCCAATTCCCAAATTTCCCGGGCTCTGTGGGAAAATTGGGCTCTGATGGGCTTGCTCAATTATCTTTATCCCCAAAAGAGTCGGAGGAGAGGCTTTAGCTTTCTTGATTGAAAGAAAGGGAGGTCTCACCTCACACCTGTGGGTCTCACCAAGGATGGGAAAGAATCCCTTTTATCCTGTCTTCCCGTTCGCATTGTCCCTTCCTTCTTTCCTCGTTGGCTCAAGTACGTGGAGGTTACAGGCTTCCCGGTGCCCGTAACGTTCCCCCTTCTGTGTGACCTATCAGGCCTGCACAGCACGTCCAAAGTTCTGAAGTCCAAGTTGTCTACAGGCTTTTGTAACTGAGATCTTACCTGGTGAGAACGTACAGACAGAGGGGAAAGGAACGTACTTGCAAGCAAGGGCACCTCATTCCCAAGTCTCTGGTTAGCAAAGGCATCTCGTTTGCAGGTCTCCCTGCGTAAATGATTTTATTTGCAAGGGCATCTCCAAGCTTCACATCTCTCGGTCTCTAAAACACAGTGAGCCCCTGGCCCCCTAGCAGTCCTTTTCCCTTTGCACTGGACTTCTTCCTGGCTAGGGGCTTCCTCGACACCGGCTTGTCTCACAGAATCATAGGGTGGCAGGGGGGTTGAGAAGGACCTCAAAGATCATCTGGTTTCAGCCCCCCGGCCATGTGCAGGGTCGCCAACCAGTAGACCAGGCTGCCCAGAGCCACATCCAGCCTGGCCTTGAATGCCTCCAGGGATGGGGCATCCACAGCTGACATCCGTAACCGGGTTTTCAAGAATTTGGAACATGGACTCCTATAGTTGTACTTCAGCGTTGGACCTGATTGACATAGAATTTCTGAAGTGGCCTCCACAATTCAAGTGATGGGAGGCTCCATCAGCTCCTACGGCAAGAAGCTAAAGATTCTCTTGAAAATAGATTTGTATTTGGTTTCCCAGAGTGTTTTTGCTCTGCTTGTTTCTGGTGGCTTGCTTGTTGTTTGTGTGAGTGCTGTTCCTCCCTCGTCAGATGTGTTGAAGGCTGTCTCTGTTCTTGTAATGCCAAATATCTAATGATAAAATTAATTTTCCAGAGGCAACTTGTCAAAATCAAGACCCCTTTCTCCGCATCCCCAGTACAGATCCGTTCCTGGCTTAGGCTGGGGAGATTTCTGTCCAATCACAAGACATGCAACTCCTGTCTGTACGTACAGCCGGGGTTGCCCTTTCCCGGGTGTAGAATATGGCACTTGCTCTTAGAGTCATAGAATCATAGAAGTGCTCAGGTTGGAAAAGACCTTAAAGACGATCGAGTCCAGCCGCAACCTAACCATACTACCGTAACTCAAACAACCCTCTGCTAAATCACGTCCCTGAGCATCACATCCAAACGGCTTTTAAACACATTCAGGGATGGTGACTCAACCACCTCCCTGGGCAGCCCATCCCAGTGCTTAACAACCCTTTCTGTCAAGACGTTTTTCCTGATGGTCTTGTTAAACTCCGTGTGCTTGGTGGTCGCCCAGCTCTCTCCTTTGGCTGGATCTCCCTGCAAGGCCTCTCTCTCCACCCTCAGCGACAGGAGCCAACAACTCCTCCCCGTCCAGTACTGACAGCAATCTTGCGCAAAACACCTTCTGTTCCTACATGCAAGGCATTGATGAAAATAGGAAAGAGAACTGGCCCTAAAACGGAGCCTTGGGGAGCCCCGCCAGTGACCGGCTGCCAGCCGGATGGAAACCCCACCTACCATAACCCTTGGGGCCCAGTCCATCAGCCATTTGCCACCCACTGCATTCTGTTTTTGTCCAGCTGTGTGCTGGGCGTTTTGTCCAGAAGGATACACAGATTGATGGCTTCCTTCGGGTAGTATGGTTAGATTGTGGTTGGACTCGATGATCTTTCAGGTCTTTTCCAACCTGAGTGATTCTACGATTCTTCCCACAGTACCGGTCCCTGATTGCACTGCCTGTGCATTTCCTTCTTACTCTTCAGGTTATCCAAACCCTAAGCCTGACGGATCTTATCCCTAACCAATTCCAAAAAACAGCCCCAACCCCAACCCCAGTGTTAACCCTAGCCATAATCCCAACCCCAACCCTAACCCTAACCCCATAACTCCTAGCCCTAGGAGTGACACTACAGGGTGACACTATGGGATGATACTGTGGGGCAGCACTTTGGGGTGACAATATGGGGTGACACTGCAGGACAGTGCCATGGGGCAGTGCTATGTTGTGATGCTACAGGGTGATGCTATTGTGCAGCACTATGGGGTGATGCTATGAGGCGACGCTGTGGTGTGATGTATGGGACAGCAGTATGGGACGGCACTCTGGGGTGATGCCATGGGGATGCACTATAATGCAGCACTATATGGTGACTGTATGGGGTGATGCTATGGGGTGATGCTACGGAGTGACAGTTTTGGGTGGTGCAGCGGGGTGACGCAATGGAGCACCGCTACGGGGCAGTGCTATGGGGTGACATTATGGGAAAATGGTATCGGTTGATGCTAAGGGGTGACATGGAGCAGCGGTCTGGGGTGATGCTATGGGGCAGTGCTATGCATAGTGCTCTAGGGTGACGTTATGGAACAGTGCTACGGGGCAATGCTATGGGGTAGCACTATGCCACCAGCATGGGGATTGGGATGGCCAGCAGTGTGGTCTTGGTCACCGGCATGGGGATGGGGATGGCCACCAGGATGACAACGGCCATTGCCACGCAGGGCTGTGCGGGGGGCAGCGCCACCCCGTGGCCGCAGGGTCAGGCGCTGCGGACGCACACCAATACACGGCGACATTGCAGACTCCCCTCCCCTCCCCTCCCCTCTCCTTCTCCTCTCCTTCTCCTCTCCTTTTCTTTTTTCTCTCCTCTTCATTTTTTCCCCTTTTTCCCTTACTTTTTCTTTCTTCCTTCTCTTCCCTCGTCCTTTCTTTGCTTTCAGTTTCGGTCTCACTGTGTTGTCCAGATGCCCGTGTTGCTTTTCCCTTATCTCCGTGCTCTGCCCAGATGCCACTGTTTCACTGCATCTCCCTGCGGATCTCCCACCCCACAGCCCCACCCACTGCCACCATCCCCGGAGCTCTGCCCTCCCCCCAACCCCTCCCGCACCTCCCCAGGGGATCGCTGAGGGCTCACCGTTCCTCCCGCCAGACTTCTTCGCCCCCCGCTGCCCCTGGAGGCCCACTCAGCTGCGTTGCGATGGCGACAGCGCGCCCTCGCTCACGGCACGGCGTAAAGCCGTCGGCGTGGTGACAGCGCACGCGTGACGGTGTCTCCGTAGCAAGCGCGCTTCAGCGCGACTGTCCCCGCGTGTTGCTATGGTGCCGTGGCGTCCCGCGCCGTGCCGTCATCACCCCGCGCCCGGAAGAGGCGGCGGCCGTGAGGAAGTCGCGCAGTGCTCCGCAGCGCTCCAAGGCCGCGGGGCGGCCCCGGGGCTCCGAGCGCCGCCTCAGCTTCGACGAGTGGGTGTTCGGGGCCGGCGGTAAGAGGGTGGGGGGAGGCATCGGTGCAGGGGCCGGCGGTAAGAGGGTGGGGGGCCGCGTGCCGCTCTGTGTTGGCCCCGTGGGGCCTCTGTGGTCCTCAGGGCCTCTGCTCGGGGGCGGGAGGTGCCCTGTGTCCTCCCTCTCCCCCGCCATGGGTCGCCCACAACCCCCCAGACCCTATGTCTGGCCTCTGGGTTTATACCCTCCCCCAGTCCCCAACGTCCAGTTCCCCCCCTCTGATCACTGGAGTCCTTTTCCAGCCCTCCCCTCAGTGCCTCTCCTCAGTGTCCAGCCGTGGTTCCCGTTGTGATCTACCAACCCCTACTGGCTACGCAGGGCCCTCCGTCCTCCCTTCCCCCCCCACCTCCCGACCCTTTTTTCTGACTCTTAGAATCCCCTGTAACCCCCCGTGCCCTCCTCCCTGACCCCTGATGTCTGTTTCCCCCCTTTGGACCCCCAGTCTCCCCCAGCCAGACCCCCTTTCGGTGCAATAGAAGCCCGCAAAACCCCTCGCTCCCCCGTCGCAGCCCTCTCTCCTCCCTCAGATGCTCTTTCTGCCTCTTGGAGGCTCTGTTCACCCCGTTTCCCCCCCCCCCCCCCAGACCCTCTTTCAACCCCTTAGAGACCTCACTCCTCCCTTTCCCCCTCCAAAACCCCGCAAGATCCCCCCCCAGACTCCCTTTCCACCCCATAGAAGCCCCCTTACCCCCTTCTCAGCTCCCCTACGCAATGTCCCCTTCTACCGCCAGACCCCCTTTCCACGCCATGGAAGCCCCGCTCACCCTTTTTCCCCCCCACAACCCCTTCTCTCAGCTCCCAGAACCCCCTTCCACCCCCACAGAAGCCCCCCACAGCCCCCCAGCTTCCCCCTGCCACCCTCCTCTCCACCCCCAGACCCCCTTTCCTCCCAATAGAGACCGCACTCACCCCATTTCTCCCCCCTCACAACCCCCCGTCCACTCCCAGACCCCCCTTGCTGCCCTGCAGATGCCCCCCTACCCCCCCTCTCAACTCCCTACGTTCCCCTCCACAATGCCCCCCCATCACCCCAGTCCCCCTTCACATCCACAGAAGCCTCTTTTTCCACCCAACAACTCCTTCTCTCTGCCCCCAGACCCTCTTTCCACCCCCTAGAAGCTCCCCAGAGTCCCCCGGTTTCTCCCTTTCACCCCTCCCTCCACCTCCAGACCCCTTTTCCACCCCACAGAAGTCCCGCTCACGCCTTCCCCCCTAGATTCTCCTCAACCCCCCTTTCCACCCCCCGCCCTTCCTTCCACCCCATAGAAGCCCCGCTAACCCTTTTCTGCCCCCCACGACCCCCCCTGGCTGGCACTGGAGTCATCCAGAAGGACCTGGAGATGTCCCCGAAGGGTCTTGGGGTGGCCAGGGTGTCCCCAGGTGGATCCAGAGGGTTCTTGGATTCATCGCAAAGGGTCTGGAGATGTCCCGGAGGGGTCTTAGGGTCCCCAGGGGGTCCCCAGGTTGGTCGTGGGGGGTCCCTGGAAGGATCTGGAAGCTCCCGGTATGGGCCCTGGAGCTCTGAGGAGACACTGGGATGATCTGGAGATGTCCCAGTAGAGTCTGGTATGGTCCAGGGAGCCCTCATGTGGGTCCTGGAGTGGTCCTGGAGTCATCCAGAAGGGTCTGGGGATGTTGTAGGGAGGTCTTGTATGGTCCAGGCGGTCCTCTTGTTGCTCCAGAGAGTCCTTGGATGAATCCAGAAGGGTCTGGAGATGTGCCAGAAGGATCCTGTAGGGTGCAGGGCATCTCCAGATGGGTCCCTGGTATCCTTGGATTCATTCAGAAGGGTCTGGGGATGTCACAGAGCGGACTTATAGGATCCAGGGGGTCCTCAGCTGGGTTCAAAGGGTCCTGTTGTCTTCTGCAAGGGTCTGGAGATGAGCCAGAGGGGTTAAGGTAACCAGGGGGACCCCAGGAGCTCCTGGAGTCCTCCAGAGGTCTCAAATGGGAATTTTGAGGACAACCCCACATAGTGACACGTCCTCGCTCTGCTTTGTCCCCACGGGATCACCCCCCAAACCATCTGTTTCTACTAAAATAAATACCATGTTAATTTCATGGTATTTTTTTTCCCAGCTTCCCTTCAGAAATGGACGGTTCCCGCCAAACCCCCGTGTAAAGCCCCACCTGGGGTAAAACAACTCCCCCAGGGCCACCGGGTGACACCAGGCCAACCGTCAGCGGTGCCACCACTGGAACAACCGCCTGTCCCCAGAGATTACCCTGTCAGTGTAACCATGCAACCTGGCGCCATCCCAACCCCTGTCTACCTTGAGAGCCCCATCAGCGTCCTACAGCTCCCTCCCAAGCTGGGAGGGAGTGTTGATCAGCCGGAGGGGAGAAAGGCACTACAGAGGGACGTGGAAAGGCTGGCTGGCTGGGCCAAGGTAAACTGTATGAGTTTCAACAGGGCCTGTGAAGGGCCTGGGGCCCCCAGCACAAGAAAGACGCAGAGCTCTTGGACCGGGTCCAGAGGAGGGCCACTAAGATGACCACAGGGCTTTCTTCTCCTCTGAAGAAAGGTTGAGGGAACTGGGCTTGTTCAGCTTGGAGAAGAGAAGGCTCCAGAGAGACCTCATGGTGGCCTTCCAATACTTGAAGGGAGCACATAAACAGAAGGGGGAATGACATGGGTTGATAGCGATAGGACAAGGAGGAACAGGTTTTCAAATGAGACGGGGGAGGTTTGGGTTAGATATGAGGAGGAAGTTTTTCACTCAGAAGGGGGTGACGCACTGGAACAACTTGCCCAGAGAGGCTGTGGATGCCCCATCCCTGGAGGCATTGAAGGCCAGGCTGGATGTGGCTCTGCTGGTCTGGTCTGCTGGGCAGCCTGGTCCTCTTTTCTTGTGTGACTAGTGATAGGACTAGAGGGAATAGTTTCAAGCTGCACCAGGGAACATTCAGGCTGGACGTTAGGAAATAGTACTTCTCTGAAAGGGTGGTCAGGCACTGGAATGGGCTGTCCAGAGAGGTGGTGGAGTCGCCGAGCCTCATGGTGTTCAAAGAGCGTTTGGAGGTTGTGTTGAGGGACATGGTTTAGCGAGAACCATTGGTGACGGGGAATGGTTGGACTGGATGATCCTGTGTGTCTTTTCCAACCTTAGCGATTCTATGATTCCGTGATCTTTGGGGTCCTTTTCAACGCAGGGCATTCCATGATTCTGGGATGATTCCATGAAATACAGCCATCGTATGCACCCAGGGCCACGGGGTCTTGGGAGAGTTCCTGCGGCGTCTGAAGGCACGGACTCAGGTGTGAATGATCCAAATTGTTTATTGCAGGTTCAAATATCCCCAAGTTCTCTCTTTCCCACTTTCCCACCCCCCTTTCCATGTCAAGAAATCATTGCACACAGTCGCCCCTGGTCGACTCCTTAAGCGTGCATGCAGGCGCTTATCCATCGGTGTCACGAGTTGTTCGTAGCCACGCGCTCTTCCCCCAACCAGGGTTGTTATCGTGTGGCGATCGTGTGGCTCGCTTGACTCATGTTTTTGTCTCCTGGAGGCATCCTTAGTTCTCAGCATTCCTTTCTCATGCCGTTTATCTATCTTGTTCCGCAGCTTCTAGTGTGAATGTTCTTTCTTGAATCCAGCCCAGTCCCCACTGTCCCTCTACCTCTGCTTTTCTAGAGGGAGCTGGCACCCAGGAAGGATGCGGATGGGGTTTTGCAGGCTCAGGGGCAGCTCTGTCTGTCCCGGGCACCCCATGCCCTGCTCAGCGTGGGTAGGGTGTTGGCGGCCTGCGGCGCGGGGCTGTGGTCCTTGGAGGCGGACTCCTGGGAGACTCTGGTCTGTTGCGTATGGGTGGCAGCAAACCAGATCGGCTGGTGGAGGGCTCCTCAGGCAGGCTGCACTCACGGTGAAACGGTGATGCTGCCGTCTCCCGAGGTTCTGCCTGCGCTGGCCTGTCCTCCTTAGCCATCTGCCTCTGCCTGAGTAGTTTGACAGAGTCACGTGGCAGAAACGGGTAGGGTGTTGGCGGCCTGCGGCGCGGGGCTGTGGTCCTTGGAGGCGGACTCCTGGGAGACTCTGGTCTGTTGCGTATGGGTGGCAGCGAACCAGATCTGCAGGTGGAGGGCTCCTCGGGCAGGCTGCACTCACGGTGAAACGGTGATGCTGCCGTCTCCCGAGGTTCTGCCTGCGCTGGCCTGTCCTCCTTAGCCATCTGCCTCTGCCTGAGTAGTTTGACAGAGTCACGTGGCAGTAACGGCGGCCGGGATGCGTGGCCTTTGGTGTCCCTGGACAGGCTGGACTCAGCCCTTAATGAACATCTCCTTTCTTTGATGCGAGATGCCACCTGCCTCCCGGCAACCTGAGGGTGCGAGGCCTTTGCTTTCCACATGGCCGCCGCTCCAGCCTCATGGTCCTGTCCCGCTCCTTGTTCATCTCCGCGGAACCTGACGTGTTTTTTTCCTGTTGTTTGGCCCAGGTGTTCTTGGCCTTCGTTTCCTGCCTGGCCCTGCAGCTGCCGGCTCACTGGCTGCTCGCGGGCTTCAGATGCTCTCGGGACCGCCGGCAGCGGACTGAAAAGACAGAGCGGGAGGGATCTGCTTGAGTGGGTGATGGCTTTGGGGCCGCATCCTGCAACCCTGAGCCAGGACCCTTGGCTGCAACGCAGCCTTGCCCACAGACAGCTCACCGGCTGCCCCGTGGCGCTCCTGAGATCCGGACAGGGGCCAGCCCTGTGAGCTGATGCCAGCCCGGAGCCTCCAGCCTCACCTGGACGAAAAGCTCTCCTTCTGCTGTAAGCTTCTTCTGCTTCCCGAGCTTTGTCCAGCAGTACTTGCCATGCTGAAGCGTCTGATGTAGGTTGGCACTTCATCAAACCTCACTGGAATTGGGAAGGCAGAAGAGATTCACCTGAAGCCTTTGGCTCAGTGACAAGGGGCGCTCAGGGACTTCCCATCACACGGTGGTTGCACGTGCCATGGGAAGGAGCTGGCAGCTGCTTTACCTTTCTTGCCCCGGACAAGAGGTGGCAAAGCCCCTTCTTTCTTTTGCTTCCCCTCACCATGGAGATCTCCGGAGGCCTTGCGGAATATCTTGGGAGGTGGTTTGGGTGCAACCTGCTTCTGAAACCTGTGCAGAAGGAGCAGACACCGGCGTGACGCAGTGCTCCGCCAATCCTTTTTGCTGGCCGTGATGTCTGCTCACAGCACATTTTCCTGCTGCGTTAAGGCCACTCACTACTTTCTGGAGTCCTTAGCAGGGTCCGCTGGGGGTAGGGCAAGGGGAAATAGTTTCAAAGGGAAAGAGGGAGGATTGAGATTGGATGTACGGAAGAAGTTTTTGGCAGGAGGGTGGTGAGGCACCGGAACGTCTTGCCCAGAGAGGTGGTGGCTGCCCGGACAGTCAGGCTGGACCAGGCTCAGAGCAACCTCATCTGGCGGTAGGTGTCCCTGTTCCTTGCAGGGGCGTGGGACTAGGTGCCCTTTCAGGGTTGCTTCCAGCTCAAATGATTCTGTGGTTCTGTGCCATATCGTCGCGGGCAGGACAGCCATGGACAAGCGCTATGGAACGAGAGCTGAGCAGCTGCATCAAGCAGCGGCTGCAGCCACAAACATACTCACATGGGAAAGACGACGAGGCGGCCAGAGTGCGTCAGGGAGGCCACCGGTGCCACCCGGGACACCAGCGTGTCCAGCAGCCAGGGGGCCTGCAGGGGGGGAGGAACAGGGAGGTTGTGGGACGTCCTTGTGATGGCTGAGGCCCTCAGGACTGGAGGAGCCCAAGGCAGGGAGAGCTGACAGCACCGCAGCACCTGCACAGCCCGAGCAGCTGGCCAGGTCCTGGTGGGCCGTGTGCGGGCAGAGCAAGGGTCACGGGACTGCCCGGGCCATGGAGAAACCTGCAGCTCACCTTGAAGACAGCTTTTCTGAATTTCTCCTTCCCAGAGAGCTTCTCAAGGAAGTCGTAGTAGTATTTAATTCCAAAGCTCATGCCTTCAAAGAGGAGCACTCCTACGTCCTTCAGGACAAAGGCAACGTTCTCCCCATTCTTGAGGCAGTTGGAGAGGAGGGACACGGTGCTTTGGATGCAGGTCTTCCCTCTCTGCCAGGTCACAGAGGCAGCGGCAGCCACCTCGCTGTATTTCAGGGTCTCCACCTCCCTGTGGGCTGAAAAATGCGAGGGACAGAGTTGATCCTGCAGTCGCTTTTCCACAGGCGCTTGCTTGCTTCCCTACAAGTGCTTCTTGCGGCCATCAGCCAGCACGGCCCCCACCTCGGAGGGGGAGGGAGGTCTCCTTCTGAGAAGGGAGGCGGTGGCCTTCTTTGCCCCGTCCGTGAAGCCTGCAAGGGTTCAATCCCGCTCCTACCTGGCAGGGAGTCCTTGTCGGACCCGAGGTGGTGCATGGCTCTGAGGTTCCTGGCCAGCTGAAACACGGGCCACCGCAGAGTCACGGTCCCGTCCGCAGTCCTGATGTCTTTAGAGATGGTGTCGAATGAGCCGAAGGTGGGAATCCAGACCCCCTGCGAGTGGAAGAGAAAGCACGGGCTGCAGGGTTATGGGCCGGCTGGAGGAAGAGCTGGAGGGGGTCCCACGTAGGGACAGAGCTCAGAAGCCCTCTCCCGCTGCTCAGAGGCACCAGCGGGCAGGGCAGCGGGAGAGGCTTTGGGAAGGAGCTGCGCAGTCCTCTCCCTCCCCTTGCCCTCCCAAATGCAGCACAGCAGTCAGGGCGGAAGCAGCCTGGTGGAATCCAGAGGCTTCCCGAGGCTGGGCTCGGCCCTGAGCTCGGAGCCCGCCTAGCACAAGCGATGCTGCCTTTGCAGGAAGCCCACGCTATGCACAGCAGAGCAATTTGGGCTGAGCTTCCTGCTTTGTGTGGAGGGGAAGAGTCAGAGGAACTGCAGGCTGAGCTGGACAGGGAGAGGAGGAAGACGACAGCCAACACACCTTCTGCACCAGGAGGTGCTCCTGTACGTAGGCGGCCACCGCATCCCAGACGGCAACTCGCTCTGGAGGGCAGAGGAAAAGCGGGTCACACTCTGCATCTGCCGCTTCCCGGCGCTCCTACTGCCTCGGGCCGGGAGGGAGGTGGCAGACGGAAAGTGTCGTTGCAGTCCCCAGCCCCACACGGAGACAGCCCCGAGCTGGTCCCCGTGCTGGGTCTCTCCCGCTCAGCGCCAAGATGGGCTGCAGCAGCGCTCCTGTGGTGGCTGTGGACCCGTGTACCTTCGGTGTTGGTGTCTGTCGCTCTGGAGGCACGCCTCGCTGCGGGGCCGGCCTCGCTCGTCCTGTTCCGCCTCGTGCCAGCGGGTTGCTCCGTGTTGGCGCCAGCCATGCCGGAGCTCATCCCTTCAGATGCGTCTGCTCTCGTCCAGATGCTCCTTCAGGGTGCAGGACCCACCACCGTGCACCGCCTTTATACCCCTCCCGGGTGGCCGTGTCACAAACGTTGCCGTGGCGACGCAGGTGACAGCGTGGCCAGTGCTGGCCGTGGCCCATTATGACGCAGGGACAGCGGCCTGCTGCCCGCCCCGAGCGGGAGTGCTGGCACCTTTCTGTTTTCTCTCTCTTCTTTTCTTTCCTCTCAGGATTGCGTTCCTCATTTCTCTTTAGTAGCCGTTGCCTACATTGATCTTCAGGCAGTTGGCGCGGAAATCACAACTGTTCCAAAGTACCCTTTACCGTAACGGTTATGATTTGTTGTTTTGAAAGTTGCCCGGCTTTGCCTGGAACGAGCCGATTCCTTGTCAGAAAGCTCCATCCATTACCCGGCATTGTTCCTCTGTGTCGCCGTGGTGACTCCATCGTGGCCACGTAGCCCAGCTCCCCTGCAACGCACAGGGCCTGGTCCAGCCTCACCTTGAAAGTCTCCAGGGACGGGGCATCCACCTCAACACTAGGTAACACGTTCCAGTGCCTCTCCACCTTCCCTAAGGAAAAGAAGATTTTTTCCTTACATCCAAACGAAACTGCGCCCTCCCTGAGCTCGAAGCCATTTCCCCTTGTTGTATCGCCACAGAGTCTGCTACAGAGTCTGTGCTATTCTTTCCTGTCTCTCCCCTTTGAACGCTGAAGGCTGCTCTCAGGTGACCTCGCAGCCTCCTCCCCTCCAGGCTGCACAGTCCCAGCTCTCTCAGCCCCAGCTCTGTCCTTGCAGGAGAGCTGTTCCGCTCCTGGGATCCTTTTTGTGGCCGTCCTCTGGACGCGCTGCAACAGCTCCATGTCTGTCCTGTGCTGAGGACTCCACATCTGGACACAGTGCTCCAGGTGAGGCCTCAGCAGCGCAGGGTAGAGGGGCGGGATCACCTCTCTTGCCCTGCTGGCCGTGCTGCTTGGAATGCAGCCCAGGATACGGTTGGCTTTCTGGGCTGTGAAGGCACAGTGCTGACTGATGTCCACTTTCCCACCCACCTGTATCCCCAGGTGTCTTTCTGCAGGGCTGCTCTCAGTCCTTTCACCCCCAGCTCATACTGGTAGTGGGGGTTGCCTCGACCCAGGCGCAAGACCTTGCTCTTGGATTTGTTGAACCTCATGAGGTTCACCTGGGCCATCTGCTCAGCCTGCACAGCTCCCTCTGGGTGGCATCCCATCCCTCTGGTGTGTCCCCGCACCTTACAGCTTGGTGTCATCCTCAAATCGCTGCCAGCACTGTGGGACGCCGATCTCCATCCAGACATGGAGCCGCTGACCACCACTCTCTGGACTCCATCCTGCAGCCAGTCCTTCATCCATCAAACAGCCCACCCGTCAAATCCACCTCTTTCCAATTTGGAGAGAAGGATGTTGTGGGGGACCGTGTCGAAGGCCTTACTTTAATGCAGATGGAGGACATCAGTGGCTCTCCCTTGTCCACTGATGCAGTGACACCATCACGGAAGCCCACCCACCAGGTTGGTCAAGCAGGATTTGCCCTTGGTTGGGCAGAAGCCATGCTGGTTCTCCCGTATCAGCTCCCTGCCTTCCGTGTGCCTTAGCATTGCTTCTTGGAGGATCTGCTCTGTGATCCTCCCCAGGCCAGAGGTTAGAGTGACAGGCCGGTAGTTCCCGGGGCCATCCTTTTTACCCTTTGTAGAAATGGGTGTGGTGTTGCCTTTTTTCCAGTCACCAGGGACTTCACCTGAGCGCCACGACTTTTCTCGTATCATGGAGAGTGGCTTGGCAACCACATCAGCCAATTCCCAAATTTCCCGGGCTCTGTGGGAAAATTGGGCTCTGATGGGCTTGCTCAAGTTATCTTTATCCCCAAAAGAGTCGGAGGAGAGGCTTTAGCTTTCTTGATTGAAAGAAAGGGAGGTCTCACCTCACACCTGTGGGTCTCACCAAGGATGGGAAAGAATCCCTTTTATCCTGTCTTCCCGTTCGCATTGTCCCTTCCTTCTTTCCTCGTTGGCTCAAGTACGTGGAGGTTACAGGCTTCCCGGTGCCCGTAACGTTCCCCCTTCTGTGTGACCTATCAGGCCTGCACAGCACGTCCAAAGTTCTGAAGTCCAAGTTGTCTACAGGCTTTTGTAACTGAGATCTTACCTGGTGAGAACGTACAGACAGAGGGGAAAGGAACGTACTTGCAAGCAAGGGCACCTCATTCCCAAGTCTCTGGTTAGCAAAGGCATCTCGTTTGCAGGTCTCCCTGCGTAAATGATTTTATTTGCAAGGGCATCTCCAAGCTTCACATCTCTCGGTCTCTAAAACACAGTGAGCCCCTGGCCCCCTAGCAGTCCTTTTCCCTTTGCACTGGACTTCTTCCTGGCTAGGGGCTTCCTCGACACCGGCTTGTCTCACAGAATCATAGGGTGGCAGGGGGGTTGAGAAGGACCTCAAAGATCATCTGGTTTCAGCCCCCCGGCCATGTGCAGGGTCGCCAACCAGTAGACCAGGCTGCCCAGAGCCACATCCAGCCTGGCCTTGAATGCCTCCAGGGATGGGGCATCCACAGCTGACATCCGTAACCGGGTTTTCAAGAATTTGGAACATGGACTCCTATAGTTGTACTTCAGTGTTGGACCTGATTGACATAGAATTTCTGAAGTGGCCTCCACAATTCAAGTGATGGGAGGCTCCATCAGCTCCTACGGCAAGAAGCTAAAGATTCTCTTGAAAATAGATTTGTATTTGGTTTCCCAGAGTGTTTTTGCTCTGCTTGTTTCTGGTGGCTTGCTTGTTGTTTGTGTGAGTGCTGTTCCTCCCTCGTCAGATGTGTTGAAGGCTGTCTCTGTTCTTGTAATGCCAAATATCTAATGATAAAATTAATTTTCCAGAGGCAACTTGTCAAAATCAAGACCCCTTTCTCCGCATCCCCAGTACAGATCCGTTCCTGGCTTAGGCTGGGGAGATTTCTGTCCAATCACAAGACATGCAACTCCTGTCTGTACGTACAGCCGGGGTTGCCCTTTCCCGGGTGTAGAATATGGCACTTGCTCTTAGAGTCATAGAATCATAGAAGTGCTCAGGTTGGAAAAGACCTTAAAGACGATCGAGTCCAGCCGCAACCTAACCATACTACCGTAACTCAAACAACCCTCTGCTAAATCACGTCCCTGAGCATCACATCCAAACGGCTTTTAAACACATTCAGGGATGGTGACTCAACCACCTCCCTGGGCAGCCCATCCCAGTGCTTAACAACCCTTTCTGTCAAGACGTTTTTCCTGATGGTCTTGTTAAACTCCGTGTGCTTGGTGGTCGCCCAGCTCTCTCCTTTGGCTGGATCTCCCTGCAAGGCCTCTCTCTCCACCCTCAGCGACAGGAGCCAACAACTCCTCCCCGTCCAGTACTGACAGCAATCTTGCGCAAAACACCTTCTGTTCCTACATGCAAGGCATTGATGAAAATAGGAAAGAGAACTGGCCCTAAAACGGAGCCTTGGGGAGCCCCGCCAGTGACCGGCTGCCAGCCGGATGGAAACCCCACCTACCATAACCCTTGGGGCCCAGTCCATCAGCCATTTGCCACCCACTGCATTCTGTTTTTGTCCAGCTGTGTGCTGGGCGTTTTGTCCAGAAGGATACACAGATTGATGGCTTCCTTCGGGTAGTATGGTTAGATTGTGGTTGGACTCGATGATCTTTCAGGTCTTTTCCAACCTGAGTGATTCTACGATTCTTCCCACAGTACCGGTCCCTGATTGCACTGCCTGTGCATTTCCTTCTTACTCTTCAGGTTATCCAAACCCTAAGCCTGACGGATCTTATCCCTAACCAATTCCAAAAAACAGCCCCAACCCCAACCCCAGTGTTAACCCTAGCCATAATCCCAACCCCAACCCTAACCCTAACCCCATAACTCCTAGCCCTAGGAGTGACACTACAGGGTGACACTATGGGATGATACTGTGGGGCAGCACTTTGGGGTGACAATATGGGGTGACACTGCAGGACAGTGCCATGGGGCAGTGCTATGTTGTGATGCTACAGGGTGATGCTATTGTGCAGCACTATGGGGTGATGCTATGAGGCGACGCTGTGGTGTGATGTATGGGACAGCAGTATGGGACGGCACTCTGGGGTGATGCCATGGGGATGCACTATAATGCAGCACTATATGGTGACTGTATGGGGTGATGCTATGGGGTGATGCTACGGAGTGACAGTTTTGGGTGGTGCAGCGGGGTGACGCAATGGAGCACCGCTACGGGGCAGTGCTATGGGGTGACATTATGGGAAAATGGTATCGGTTGATGCTAAGGGGTGACATGGAGCAGCGGTCTGGGGTGATGCTATGGGGCAGTGCTATGCATAGTGCTCTAGGGTGACGTTATGGAACAGTGCTACGGGGCAATGCTATGGGGTAGCACTATGCCACCAGCATGGGGATTGGGATGGCCAGCAGTGTGGTCTTGGTCACCGGCATGGGGATGGGGATGGCCACCAGGATGACAACGGCCATTGCCACGCAGGGCTGTGCGGGGGGCAGCGCCACCCCGTGGCCGCAGGGTCAGGCGCTGCGGACGCACACCAATACACGGCGACATTGCAGACTCCCCTCCCCTCCCCTCCCCTCTCCTTCTCCTCTCCTTCTCCTCTCCTTTTCTTTTTTCTCTCCTCTTCATTTTTTCCCCTTTTTCCCTTACTTTTTCTTTCTTCCTTCTCTTCCCTCGTCCTTTCTTTGCTTTCAGTTTCGGTCTCACTGTGTTGTCCAGATGCCCGTGTTGCTTTTCCCTTATCTCCGTGCTCTGCCCAGATGCCACTGTTTCACTGCATCTCCCTGCGGATCTCCCACCCCACAGCCCCACCCACTGCCACCATCCCCGGAGCTCTGCCCTCCCCCCAACCCCTCCCGCACCTCCCCAGGGGATCGCTGAGGGCTCACCGTTCCTCCCGCCAGACTTCTTCGCCCCCCGCTGCCCCTGGAGGCCCAGCTCAGCTGCGTTGCGATGGCGACAGCGCGCCCTCGCTCACGGCACGGCGTAAAGCCGTCGGCGTGGTGACAGCGCACGCGTGACGGTGTCTCCGTAGCAAGCGCGCTTCAGCGCGACTGTCCCCGCGTGTTGCTATGGTGCCGTGGCGTCCCGCGCCGTGCCGTCATCACCCCGCGCCCGGAAGAGGCGGCGGCCGTGAGGAAGTCGCGCAGTGCTCCGCAGCGCTCCAAGGCCGCGGGGCGGCCCCGGGGCTCCGAGCGCCGCCTCAGCTTCGACGAGTGGGTGTTCGGGGCCGGCGGTAAGAGGGTGGGGGGAGGCATCGGTGCAGGGGCCGGCGGTAAGAGGGTGGGGGGCCGCGTGCCGCTCTGTGTTGGCCCCGTGGGGCCTCTGTGGTCCTCAGGGCCTCTGCTCGGGGGCGGGAGGTGCCCTGTGTCCTCCCTCTCCCCCGCCATGGGTCGCCCACAACCCCCCAGACCCTATGTCTGGCCTCTGGGTTTATACCCTCCCCCAGTCCCCAACGTCCAGTTCCCCCCCTCTGATCACTGGAGTCCTTTTCCAGCCCTCCCCTCAGTGCCTCTCCTCAGTGTCCAGCCGTGGTTCCCGTTGTGATCTACCAACCCCTACTGGCTACGCAAGGGCCCTCCGTCCTCCCTTCCCCCCCCACCTCCCGACCCTTTTTTCTGACTCTTAGAATCCCCTGTAACCCCCCGTGCCCTCCTCCCTGACCCCTGATGTCTGTTTCCCCCCTTTGGACCCCCAGTCTCCCCCAGCCAGACCCCCTTTCGGTGCAATAGAAGCCCGCAAAACCCCTCGCTCCCCCGTCGCAGCCCTCTCTCCTCCCTCAGATGCTCTTTCTGCCTCTTGGAGGCTCTGTTCACCCCGTTTCCCCCCCCCCCCCCCCGCAGACCCTCTTTCAACCCCTTAGAGACCTCACTCCTCCCTTTCCCCCTCCAAAACCCCGCAAGATCCCCCCCCAGACTCCCTTTCCACCCCATAGAAGCCCCCTTACCCCCTTCTCAGCTCCCCTACGCAATGTCCCCTTCTACCGCCAGACCCCCTTTCCACGCCATGGAAGCCCCGCTCACCCTTTTTCCCCCCCACAACCCCTTCTCTCAGCTCCCAGAACCCCCTTCCACCCCCACAGAAGCCCCCCACAGCCCCCCAGCTTCCCCCTGCCACCCTCCTCTCCACCCCCAGACCCCCTTTCCTCCCAATAGAGACCGCACTCACCCCATTTCTCCCCCCTCACAACCCCCCGTCCACTCCCAGACCCCCCTTGCTGCCCTGCAGATGCCCCCCTACCCCCCCTCTCAACTCCCTACGTTCCCCTCCACAATGCCCCCCCATCACCCCAGTCCCCCTTCACATCCACAGAAGCCTCTTTTTCCACCCAACAACTCCTTCTCTCTGCCCCCAGACCCTCTTTCCACCCCCTAGAAGCTCCCCAGAGTCCCCCGGTTTCTCCCTTTCACCCCTCCCTCCACCTCCAGACCCCTTTTCCACCCCACAGAAGTCCCGCTCACGCCTTCCCCCCTAGATTCTCCTCAACCCCCCTTTCCACCCCCCGCCCTTCCTTCCACCCCATAGAAGCCCCGCTAACCCTTTTCTGCCCCCCACGACCCCCCCTGGCTGGCACTGGAGTCATCCAGAAGGACCTGGAGATGTCCCCGAAGGGTCTTGGGGTGGCCAGGGTGTCCCCAGGTGGATCCAGAGGGTTCTTGGATTCATCGCAAAGGGTCTGGAGATGTCCCGGAGGGGTCTTAGGGTCCCCAGGGGGTCCCCAGGTTGGTCGTGGGGGGTCCCTGGAAGGATCTGGAAGCTCCCGGTATGGGCCCTGGAGCTCTGAGGAGACACTGGGATGATCTGGAGATGTCCCAGTAGAGTCTGGTATGGTCCAGGGAGCCCTCATGTGGGTCCTGGAGTGGTCCTGGAGTCATCCAGAAGGGTCTGGGGATGTTGTAGGGAGGTCTTGTATGGTCCAGGCGGTCCTCTTGTTGCTCCAGAGAGTCCTTGGATGAATCCAGAAGGGTCTGGAGATGTGCCAGAAGGATCCTGTAGGGTGCAGGGCATCTCCAGATGGGTCCCTGGTATCCTTGGATTCATTCAGAAGGGTCTGGGGATGTCACAGAGCGGACTTATAGGATCCAGGGGGTCCTCAGCTGGGTTCAAAGGGTCCTGTTGTCTTCTGCAAGGGTCTGGAGATGAGCCAGAGGGGTTAAGGTAACCAGGGGGACCCCAGGAGCTCCTGGAGTCCTCCAGAGGTCTCAAATGGGAATTTTGAGGACAACCCCACATAGTGACACGTCCTCGCTCTGCTTTGTCCCCACGGGATCACCCCCCAAACCATCTGTTTCTACTAAAATAAATACCATGTTAATTTCATGGTATTTTTTTTCCCAGCTTCCCTTCAGAAATGGACGGTTCCCGCCAAACCCCCGTGTAAAGCCCCACCTGGGGTAAAACAACTCCCCCAGGGCCACCGGGTGACACCAGGCCAACCGTCAGCGGTGCCACCACTGGAACAACCGCCTGTCCCCAGAGATTACCCTGTCAGTGTAACCATGCAACCTGGCGCCATCCCAACCCCTGTCTACCTTGAGAGCCCCATCAGCGTCCTACAGCTCCCTCCCAAGCTGGGAGGGAGTGTTGATCAGCCGGAGGGGAGAAAGGCACTACAGAGGGACGTGGAAAGGCTGGCTGGCTGGGCCAAGGTAAACTGTATGAGTTTCAACAGGGCCTGTGAAGGGCCTGGGGCCCCCAGCACAAGAAAGACGCAGAGCTCTTGGACCGGGTCCAGAGGAGGGCCACTAAGATGACCACAGGGCTTTCTTCTCCTCTGAAGAAAGGTTGAGGGAACTGGGCTTGTTCAGCTTGGAGAAGAGAAGGCTCCAGAGAGACCTCATGGTGGCCTTCCAATACTTGAAGGGAGCACATAAACAGAAGGGGGAATGACATGGGTTGATAGCGATAGGACAAGGAGGAACAGGTTTTCAAATGAGACGGGGGAGGTTTGGGTTAGATATGAGGAGGAAGTTTTTCACTCAGAAGGGGGTGACGCACTGGAACAACTTGCCCAGAGAGGCTGTGGATGCCCCATCCCTGGAGGCATTGAAGGCCAGGCTGGATGTGGCTCTGCTGGTCTGGTCTGCTGGGCAGCCTGGTCCTCTTTTCTTGTGTGACTAGTGATAGGACTAGAGGGAATAGTTTCAAGCTGCACCAGGGAACATTCAGGCTGGACGTTAGGAAATAGTACTTCTCTGAAAGGGTGGTCAGGCACTGGAATGGGCTGTCCAGAGAGGTGGTGGAGTCGCCGAGCCTCATGGTGTTCAAAGAGCGTTTGGAGGTTGTGTTGAGGGACATGGTTTAGCGAGAACCATTGGTGACGGGGAATGGTTGGACTGGATGATCCTGTGTGTCTTTTCCAACCTTAGCGATTCTATGATTCCGTGATCTTTGGGGTCCTTTTCAACGCAGGGCATTCCATGATTCTGGGATGATTCCATGAAATACAGCCATCGTATGCACCCAGGGCCACGGGGTCTTGGGAGAGTTCCTGCGGCGTCTGAAGGCACGGACTCAGGTGTGAATGATCCAAATTGTTTATTGCAGGTTCAAATATCCCCAAGTTCTCTCTTTCCCACTTTCCCACCCCCCTTTCCATGTCAAGAAATCATTGCACACAGTCGCCCCTGGTCGACTCCTTAAGCGTGCATGCAGGCGCTTATCCATCGGTGTCACGAGTTGTTCGTAGCCACGCGCTCTTCCTCCAACCAGGGTTGTTATCGTGTGGCGATCGTGTGGCTCGCTTGACTCATGTTTTTGTCTCCTGGAGGCATCCTTAGTTCTCAGCATTCCTTTCTCATGCCGTTTATCTATCTTGTTCCGCAGCTTCTAGTGTGAATGTTCTTTCTTGAATCCAGCCCAGTCCCCACTGTCCCTCTACCTCTGCTTTTCTAGAGGGAGCTGGCACCCAGGAAGGATGCGGATGGGGTTTTGCAGGCTCAGGGGCAGCTCTGTCTGTCCCGGGCACCCCATGCCCTGCTCAGCGTGGGTAGGGTGTTGGCGGCCTGCGGCGCGGGGCTGTGGTCCTTGGAGGCGGACTCCTGGGAGACTCTGGTCTGTTGCGTATGGGTGGCAGCAAACCAGATCGGCTGGTGGAGGGCTCCTCAGGCAGGCTGCACTCACGGTGAAACGGTGATGCTGCCGTCTCCCGAGGTTCTGCCTGCGCTGGCCTGTCCTCCTTAGCCATCTGCCTCTGCCTGAGTAGTTTGACAGAGTCACGTGGCAGAAACGGGTAGGGTGTTGGCGGCCTGCGGCGCGGGGCTGTGGTCCTTGGAGGCGGACTCCTGGGAGACTCTGGTCTGTTGCGTATGGGTGGCAGCGAACCAGATCTGCAGGTGGAGGGCTCCTCGGGCAGGCTGCACTCACGGTGAGACGGTGATGCTGCCGTCTCCCGAGGTTCTGCCTGCGCTGGCCTGTCCTCCTTAGCCATCTGCCTCTGCCTGAGTAGTTTGACAGAGTCACGTGGCAGTAACGGCGGCCGGGATGCGTGGCCTTTGGTGTCCCTGGACAGGCTGGACTCAGCCCTTAATGAACATCTCCTTTCTTTGATGCGAGATGCCACCTGCCTCCCGGCAACCTGAGGGTGCGAGGCCTTTGCTTTCCACATGGCCGCCGCTCCAGCCTCATGGTCCTGTCCCGCTCCTTGTTCATCTCCGCGGAACCTGACGTGTTTTTTTCCTGTTGTTTGGCCCAGGTGTTCTTGGCCTTCGTTTCCTGCCTGGCCCTGCAGCTGCCGGCTCACTGGCTGCTCGCGGGCTTCAGATGTTCTCGGGACCGCCGGCAGCGGACTGAAAAGACAGAGCGGGAGGGATCTGCTTGAGTGGGTGATGGCTTTGGGGCCGCATCCTGCAACCCTGAGCCAGGACCCTTGGCTGCAACGCAGCCTTGCCCACAGACAGCTCACCGGCTGCCCCGTGGCGCTCCTGAGATCCGGACAGGGGCCAGCCCTGTGAGCTGATGCCAGCCCGGAGCCTCCAGCCTCACCTGGACGAAAAGCTCTCCTTCTGCTGTAAGCTTCTTCTGCTTCCCGAGCTTTGTCCAGCAGTACTTGCCATGCTGAAGCGTCTGATGTAGGTTGGCACTTCATCAAACCTCACTGGAATTGGGAAGGCAGAAGAGATTCACCTGAAGCCTTTGGCTCAGTGACAAGGGGCGCTCGGGGACTTCCCATCACACGGTGGTTGCACGTGCCATGGGAAGGAGCTGGCAGCTGCTTTACCTTTCTTGCCCCGGACAAGAGGTGGCAAAGCCCCTTCTTTCTTTTGCTTCCCCTCACCATGGAGATCTCCGGAGGCCTTGCGGAATATCTTGGGAGGTGGTTTGGGTGCAACCTGCTTCTGAAACCTGTGCAGAAGGAGCAGACACCGGCGTGACGCAGTGCTCCGCCAATCCTTTTTGCTGGCCGTGATGTCTGCTCACAGCACATTTTCCTGCTGCGTTAAGGCCACTCACTACTTTCTGGAGTCCTTAGCAGGGTCCGCTGGGGGTAGGGCAAGGGGAAATAGTTTCAAAGGGAAAGAGGGAGGATTGAGATTGGATGTACGGAAGAAGTTTTTGGCAGGAGGGTGGTGAGGCACCGGAACGTCTTGCCCAGAGAGGTGGTGGCTGCCCGGACAGTCAGGCTGGACCAGGCTCAGAGCAACCTCATCTGGCGGTAGGTGTCCCTGTTCCTTGCAGGGGCGTGGGACTAGGTGCCCTTTCAGGGTTGCTTCCAGCTCAAATGATTCTGTGGTTCTGTGCCATATCGTCGCGGGCAGGACAGCCATGGACAAGCGCTATGGAACGAGAGCTGAGCAGCTGCATCAAGCAGCGGCTGCAGCCACAAACATACTCACATGGGAAAGACGACGAGGCGGCCAGAGTGCGTCAGGGAGGCCACCGGTGCCACCCGGGACACCAGCGTGTCCAGCAGCCAGGGGGCCTGCAGGGGGGGAGGAACAGGGAGGTTGTGGGACGTCCTTGTGATGGCTGAGGCCCTCAGGACTGGAGGAGCCCAAGGCAGGGAGAGCTGACAGCACCGCAGCACCTGCACAGCCCGAGCAGCTGGCCAGGTCCTGGTGGGCCGTGTGCGGGCAGAGCAAGGGTCACGGGACTGCCCGGGCCATGGAGAAACCTGCAGCTCACCTTGAAGACAAGCTTTTCTGAATTTCTCCTTCCCAGAGAGCTTCTCAAGGAAGTCGTAAGTAGTATTTAATTCCAAAGCTCATGCCTTCAAAGAGGAGCACTCCTACGTCCTTCAGGACAAAGGCAACGTTCTCCCCATTCTTGAGGCAGTTGGAGAGGAGGGACACGGTGCTTTGGATGCAGGTCTTCCCTCTCTGCCAGGTCACAGAGGCAGCGGCAGCCACCTCGCTGTATTTCAGGGTCTCCACCTCCCTGTGGGCTGAAAAATGCGAGGGACAGAGTTGATCCTGCAGTCGCTTTTCCACAGGCGCTTGCTTGCTTCCCTACAAGTGCTTCTTGCGGCCATCAGCCAGCACGGCCCCCACCTCGGAGGGGGAGAGGAGGTCTCCTTCTGAGAAGGGAGGCGGTGGCCTTCTTTGCCCCGTCCGTGAAGCCTGCAAGGGTTCAATCCCGCTCCTACCTGGCAGGGAGTCCTTGTCGGACCCGAGGTGGTGCATGGCTCTGAGGTTCCTGGCCAGCTGAAACACAGGCCACCGCAGAGTCACGGTCCCGTCCGCAGTCCTGATGTCTTTAGAGATGGTGTCGAATGAGCCGAAGGTGGGAATCCAGACCCCCTGCGAGTGGAAGAGAAAGCACGGGCTGCAGGGTTATGGGCCGGCTGGAGGAAGAGCTGGAGGAGGGTCCCACGTAGGGACAGAGCTCAGAAGCCCTCTCCCGCTGCTCAGAGGCACCAGCGGGCAGGGCAGCGGGAGAGGCTTTGGGAAGGAGCTGCGCAGTCCTCTCCCTCCCCTTGCCCTCCCAAATGCAGCACAGCAGTCAGGGCGGAAGCAGCCTGGTGGAATCCAGAGGCTTCCCGAGGCCTGGGCTCGGCCCTGAGCTCGGAGCCCGCCTAGCACAAGCGATGCTGCCTTTGCAGGAAGCCCACGCTATGCACAGCAGAGCAATTTGGGCTGAGCTTCCTGCTTTGTGTGGAGGGGAAGAGTCAGAGGAACTGCAGGCTGAGCTGGACAGGGAGAGGAGGAAGACGACAGCCAACACACCTTCTGCACCAGGAGGTGCTCCTGTACGTAGGCGGCCACCGCATCCCAGACGGCAACTCGCTCTGGAGGGCAGAGGAAAAGCGGGTCACACTCTGCATCTGCCGCTTCCCGGCGCTCCTACTGCCTCGGGCCGGGAGGGAGGTGGCAGACGGAAAGTGTCGTTGCAGTCCCCAGCCCCACACGGAGACAGCCCCGAGCTGGTCCCCGTGCTGGGTCTCTCCCGCTCAGCGCCAAGATGGGCTGCAGCAGCGCTCCTGTGGTGGCTGTGGACCCGTGTACCTTCGGTGTTGGTGTCTGTCGCTCTGGAGGCACGCCTCGCTGCGGGGCCGGCCTCGCTCGTCCTGTTCCGCCTCGTGCCAGCTGGGTTGCTCCGTGTTGGCGCCAGCCATGCCGGAGCTCATCCCTTCAGATGCGTCTGCTCTCGTCCAGATGCTCCTTCAGGGTGCAGGACCCACCACCGTGCACCGCCTTTATACCCCTCCCGGGTGGCCGTGTCACAAACGTTGCCGTGGCGACGCAGGTGACAGCGTGGCCAGTGCTGGCCGTGGCCCATTATGACGCAGGGACAGCGGCCTGCTGCCCGCCCCGAGCGGGAGTGCTGGCACCTCTCTGTTTTCTCTCTCTTCTTTTCTTTCCTCTCAGGATTGCGTTCCTCATTTCTCTTTAGTAGCCTTTGCCTAAATTGAACCCCCGTCCCCTGGAAACAGCCAGTCAGAAGGGCACCCTTTGAGCTGGGAACTCCTCCCCAGCCCAGCTTTTCTTGTGAGACAGCTCCTGGCAACCCCCCAGCACCAAACCCAGCTCACCTGCTCGGCCTGCTCAGCCCAAGCTGTGCCCAGCTCGCGCACACGCCACAGTGGTGCTTCGGACAGGCTCTCACAGGGTGATCTGTTCCAAGGAGGGCCCAGAGCTCAGTCCCCGCGTGCAGCACACCCACCAGAGCACCAGCTCTGCTCACCAGCTGTGGCACAAACGCTCCCACCCCTGCAACACTTGTGACCTTAGTGTGCGCCCGCATGGCTTCCGTGCCTTCATCATAAGCAAAGGAAATGGATGCCTCCCAGATCCAAACTTTAGGAAACCAACACCAGGCTCACCCAATGGGGTTAACCAAAGTAAAATAACAGGGAAGCGAGGATGACTCTTGTGCAGCCCAATAAAAACCAGTAATGACCAATACGGCCTCATCGTGGTCAATGGAGTCCCAGAGGAACTAGTAGGATCCAGGCGTGCACACCAGTATGGGCCAGGAAAGACCAGGATGGACTCATAGTGGTCAGTGGACACCCATCGGAAGCCGTAGGAGCGCAAACCACTATTGGCCCATAAAAAGCAGTAAGGACCAGCACGGCCTCGTAGTGCTCAATGGAGTCCCATAGGAATCAGTAGAAACCAATAGGAATGCACACCTGTATGCCTCTCTGGTTGTGGCTTTACGCCCCAAGGCAGATGTTGGCCTCCCAGACTATGGCTTTAGGCCCTGGGCCAGTGCCAGCCTCTCCGGCTGTGGACTTAGGCCCGGAGCTGGTGCTGGCCTCTTGTGCTGTGGCTGTGGCTTTAGGCCCCGGGGCCAGTGCAGGCCTCTCGGGATGTGACTTTGGGCCCAGGGGCTGGTGCCGGCCTCCTGGGCAGTGACTGTGGCTTCAGGCCCCAAAGCTGGTGCCAGCCTCTTGGGCTGTGGCTTCATGCCCCAGGACTGGTTCTGCCCTTTCGGGCTGTGGCTTCAGGCCCCAGGGCTGGGGCTGGCCTCCTGTGCTGTGGCTGTGGCTTCAGGCCCTGGGACCAGTGCCGGTCTCTCTGGCTGCAGGCGAACAGCTTTAGGCCCCAGGGACGATGCCAGCCTCTCTTGTGCTGTGCCTACAGTTTTAGGCCCTTGGGCCTGACCTGTGGAACAGCACCTAGCCTCACAAGAGTCAGAATGTAAGGTAGTTTATTGAAGGTGTATAGACCGGTGCACGGGGGGCTCACACTGCCCCCGTTGCGCAACCAGTGGCTCTCAAGCAGCCATACTATATGCACACTCATAATTCCACGAAGCAAGTAATGCTAACTCATTCCTCCTTTGCAGTGTGCTATTGATAAGCAGAAGCCTTGCTCCCTTTCTACCAAACTCCTCCCAGGTCCTGCCTATTCCTTGTAAACCACTCCCCAGACTCCGCCTCTGAAGTAAGTGTTCCTCCTGTCTTTAATTTTTGAGCAGGGGACCCCCCCCTGTACCGGTACAGGGGTCCCTCCTGTACAAGGACCATCCTAGGGTCTCTGCCTTCACTCAGGCCACTGCTGACCTTCCTGATTAGAGCTTCAGGCTCTGGGGCCCGTGCCGGTCTCTTGGGCTGAGTGTGTGGCTGTAGGTCCCAGGGCCGGTGCTGGCCTCTCTGGCAGTGGCTTTAGGCGCCAGGGAGCGCGCAGGCCTCTTGGGCTGGGGCTTCAGGCCCCGGGTCCAGCACCAGCCTCTCGGGCTGTGGCTTTAGGCTTTGGGGCCGATGCCAGACTGCCTGGCTGTGACTGTGGTTTCAGCCCCTGGCTGTAGGGCTATCCTGTTTAGACAAGAGGCCCGCAGTAAAAGGAGAACAGACTTAACAAACATCAAAGAAGCCATGGCCTCTACACAAGGTTGGATTGCCTCGCTCTGGGGATAGGTTGGGATGCAACAGGCAGGCATCAAGATACTCCCCTCTCTCCTCCTTCCAGGCTTATCTCTGTGCAAGGACGAGCAGATGTCCAGAAGCAATCATCTAGTATTGAGTGACCAAGTGTGAGAAGTTAATTAATTAGCAATACGTGCTTAGTTAGCAACACTTTCTGGTTAGTTGAGTGCCGGGAAGACTGTGAACCTGAAGTCCTCAGCCAATGAGGAGAGAGAAAGAGATAAGCGTCGAGTAATAGGGCATCAAAGATGTAAGGCAGTTTTCTGTGTGCTCTCCTGCTTGCAGGAGGCCTGCCATTGCAATTGCGAAGAAAACCTGCTTTTTCCAAGATACCGTCCTGATAAATTATTTGGCTATTTCCAACATGACTGTAGTTTCAGGCCCTGGCGCTGGTGCCGGCCTCTCTGACTGTGGCTGTGGCTTTAAGCCCCAGGACTGTTTCCGGCCTTTCCGGCTGTGGCTATAGGCCCCACACATCGTGCTGGCCTCTCGGGCTGTTGCTGTGGCTTCAGGCCCCGGGGCCGGTGCTGGTCTCTCTGGCTGTGTTTTTATGCCCCTGGGCTGGTGCCAGCCTCTCGGGCTCTAGCGATGGCATGAAGCACCGGGGCAAGGGCCAGCTGTGGGAGTGGAATGTTGTTTCTGCATTTAGAACTAACGTGATGAGTATTTTATGGTGTCTGCGGCCATCTAGCATCCTTGATTGGTACTAATAATTCTTTCTGGGATTCTCCTGATTCCATCAAGGTGGGGGGAGGGGTCTCTAACAGTCCTCATCACTTGTCCTTTAGGTCAATTTTCCATTCTGATGCATGCGTAGTAGGCAGATGAAGTAATTAGTAAGTACAAAAACTGCTGCTTTTGAATTATAGACTAAAAAGCATATTGTGAGGCTATTCTGTTTTGCCAAGAGGCCCTCGGCAAAAGAACAACAGATGTATCAAACATCAAAGAAGCCAGGGCCTCTACCCCAGGCCGAGCTGTTCCACTCGAGGAATGGGAGGGATGCAACAGATAGCCCTCTCCATCCACCTTGAGACAGAGTTCAAAAGAAAAAGGAGAGAAGCAGAAAGATCGTAAAGGGGATCCTTTAGATAACTCGCCCTCCCTTAAAGATCTAAAGCAATGCAAGCGGCAGCGGCCTCTGCAGAGGCGGGTCTTTCCCAACCTGAGCAACGCTACAGTTCTACGCTTCTGCGATTAATGCAAATCACGGTTGAGTGTGCACTGGATTGGTCAAAGAGCTGGGGTTTGTCAAGCGTGTGTGTGCACGGATGTGTGAAAGGATGGGGCTGCACACGTGTGTGTGCCATGGGCGAACAAACCGCTGCGGTGCTTCAGGGAGCACCTCGCTGCCTTTTGCTGCTCCTGGCAGAGCCTCGCCAATATTCTTGGCATTTTGGAGCCCCTTCCTGCTGCTGCCGCTGCTTTGGGGGCACCCACGCCGCTCCACTCTGCCCCTCCCCCAGCCCCACGCCGGCCCATGCCGGCCTCTCATTGGTCAGAGGCAGCACCGCCGGCTGCGATTGGCTGAGGCGCAGCGCGTGGGAGCGGCCGTTGGCGGCCGGCTCGGGGCCACCCGGCTCTCCCCTCAGACAGCGCCGCACCCACAGCCCGGGCCGCCCCGCTCGGCACCGCCGCTGCAGCCGCTGTGCGGGTGTCATGGTTTTATCATTGGTGGTGACTGCAATTCCACATCGTAACATCATGTAGTGCACCTGGAGTTAAAGCATTAATGCTCCAGTTCCGGGCACCTGTCTGAAAGAGAAGAACTACATTCCCAGGGGGGCTTTGCGGTCAGAGAGGAGATAGAACCTCTGGCAAAGTCACCTGATCTCCTCTTCTTCCCTCGGCTCTCGTCCCGACCGCACGCATCGCCTCAGCACTACTGTAAGGCCTACAGCTTTCAGATACTCTTTCTCTCATTCTATTTGATTTATTTGCTTCAATTCGAATTATATTGTGTTATAGTGTGCTATCTTGCCTTCCAATTCCGTATGTAGTAAATTAGTTTGTTTCTCCTCAGATCGTTGCCGCTGCTTTTAATTATTTTGGGGTCCCCTGTTTCCCTTTTCTGGAGGTGTGGATTTTGCGAAATCCCTCCACCCCGCTGGTCACAGAACTGAGCCGAACCAGCCTGTAAACCATTGACAGCGGGCAGTACTGAGATGGAACCGCGGCACTGAGGAGCGGTGCTGAGGACAGCGGTGCCACAGGTGTTTGGGGGAACGGCTCCGGGCCGGGGCCGGGGAGAGGAAACGTGTGTGGCCCGGGCCGAACCGCCCCGCCCCCCGCCCTCCCCTCCCCTTATTCCCCTCTGCCGTGGGATGCGGGGATTTGGGACAGCTGAAGGACTCGGGGCCCCTACCAGCGCTGCTGCCTGCATCCGGGCCGGGCCCCCCCGAGCCCTCCAGCGCTGCTCCCGGTGCCCACCGGGGCTGAGGTGGACACAGGGGGCAGTGGGGGAGATGTAGTGGGGATATGGGAGTTTAGGGGGGCTGTGGGGGTTTACAGGGGGCTATATGTTATAGGGGGCTGTTGTGGGAATACAGGGAGGCTGTGGGAGGTCATGGGGAGGATATAGGGAGATAGGGGACTGTTGTGGGTATAGGGTTATACGGGAGCTACGGGGGGGAGGGGGTACAGGGTGATATGGGGCTGTAGTGGGCTGTGGGGATCCACCTAGGGAGATATGGGGATATAGGTAGCTGTGAGGGGAATATAGGGGGATATGGAGCTGTGGGGGCAATACAGGGGAGTGTAGGGACTATGGGGGGGATGTAGGGCTGACGTGGGGCTGTAAGGGGCTGGGGGGGCTGTAGGGAGGGTTTTCAGGCTAGAGGGGGGATATAGGGAGCTGGGGGGCTGTAGGGGGCTATGAGGGGAGCTATACGGTTCTATGGGGGGGCTGTAGGGGGGCTGCGTGTAGACTACAGGAGGGTTATAGGAGGATATAGGGCAGTAGGGGCCTGTGGGGAGGATGTAGGAATATATGGGGCAATAGTGGTGTTATAGGGGGATATGGGGTTATAGGGGGTTGTGGTGGGTGGTGGGAGGGTATAGGGTGATGGCAGGGTGGAGGGAGCTATAGATAGGGATGTTGTACTATCAGGGGTTGTGGGGAGGCTGTGGAGGACTGTAGAGGGGCTGTGGAGAGCTTTTGGGGGATATAGGGAGATACGGCGCTATAGGGGCTGTATGGGGGATATGGTTTTATAAGGGGCTGCGTGGGGCCATAGGGTGATACGGGGCTTTAGGGTGGGCTATAAGGGGATGTGGAGCTAAAAGGCTCTGCCTTCCTGTCCCCCTTCGTTTCCCACCAGCTGTGGGTTGCTCTTAGGGTTGGCATTAGTGTGGCAATGAGGAGCAGAATGCAAACACCTCCAAACACGTTGTTACTCCGCAGAGATCCGCACAGGTGACGCTGCGCTGCAACAGCGCTTCTCAACACCAAACCCCGAAACACAGAGCAGCTGCAACACAGCTTTAACTAATAACTAATAACTACTTTTATTTCAGCTCTACATGTAACACTACAACAAACGTGACAGACGAAGACCCATCCCTGCGGAGCAGCACTACTCCCTCCACGTCCTCCAGAACCATCGGCGCAACCTGGGCCTGGTGGGCGGCACATCTTCCAGCACGCTGAGGATCAGCAGTGTCTGCAGCACCAGACAGCGCACGGCCGGCTCGCTGTCCTCCTTGGCTCCCTCCAGGGCTGCAATGGAGCGGTGCTGTGTCACCACGTGGGCCCCACACGGCACTTCCTGGGGCACGGGGCAGCGGGGGGGGATGGCTCACCTTTACGGATGTCCGACATCTTCTCCCGGTTCTCATTCCTCAGCTTTCGCCCTAGCAGCCCTGCGCACATGGCTGCTGTCAGCGCTCACCCGTCCCCGCGGCGCCCAGGGACCTCACAGCATCCCATGGACCCCCACGGTGCTCCAAGGACCTCCAAAAACCCCATACTACCCTAATAGTGTCCCCATCATCCCCAGCAACCCTTCAGTGTCTCAGGGACCCTATGGTGCCCCAGTGACCCCTGTGGTGCCCAGCTGCCCCCAAGGACCCCAGGGAGCCCCAGAGACCCAACACAATGCTTCAGTGAACCCCATAGTGCCCCAGTAATCCCAGTGTTGCCCTAATAACTCCCAAGAACCCCACCATTTCCCCAGTGACCCCCCAGGACCCCCGCTGCGCACCAACCCCACAGCATTCAGCCTGGAGGGATGGGGACCCACTGGGGATGGGACTCACCGAGGAAGCGCACGGCTGTGTCCCTCACGGGCACCTGGGGGCTGTGCAGGTGCAGCACTGGTGTCCTTCAGGTACTGCTCCGCATCTCTGCCCCTCTTCTGAAGCTGCAGAGAGCATGGTGGGGGTGGCACCCGCAGAGTGGCTTCCCCGCCCCCCCTTCTGCAGGGGAGCAAGGGGGGTCCGGAGGGGTTGAGGGGTGGGGGTCCTTACCAGACAGTCAGCAATCATCCAGACCTCCGCCGCGCTGGCCAAGCGTTGCAGTTGCTGCCAGCCCAGGAGCTTGGCGGCGTGGATCAGAGCTTTCTGAGCAGCCTGGGGGGCAGTGACACAGGGGGGTGTTGGTGGGAGATCCTGGGGGAGCCTCCATCCCAAACCTGGGTCAGCACCATAGCCGATCCCGTCCCACAGGTTCTGGGGGAACGGGGTGGGGGATGTGAGAGGGTTTTCCTAACCTTAATGACTGTATAGGTGGGTGTAGGCGGAGGGGGGAACTGGGAGGACTGTATGGGTGGATATGAGGTGGGGATCTGGTATCTAGGAGGACTGTACACGTGGGCACAGGGCAGGGGAGTAGTTGCTGGTCACACCGGATAACCTCGCGACCCCGTGACCCCACAAGCTGCCCCCACCTGCGCCACGTTGGGGATGTCCTCATTCATGTGGATGAAGAGTGGCAGCAGACTCCTCTCCGCCTGCAGCAGCAGCCGCTTCCTGCCTGGTGCCTCCAGCAGCAGCGCAAAGAGCTCCATGGAGCGCCAGCGCACCTCTGCGTTGTCCTGGGAGGAAACACACACGGGGTAGTCCTGAGCTCTGTGCACGGTGCGGGGGCTGCTTGGATGCTCCCCGCTGCCCCGCGTCCCTCACCTCATTGAAGCAGGACAGCAGCTGCACGGCCAGCTGGCTGAGCACACCTCGGATGCTGGCGGGGTGCTGTGCCAGCAATGTCCTGCAGCAGATGTATGGCCTGCAGTTTGATGTCAGCCCGCATGTCCTGCAGCCACAGCAGCGCGTCGGGTAGCAGCAGCTGCATCCTCCCAGCATAAAGGTTCCTCAGCCCGCGCAGCGCCAGCTCTCTGCTCTTGGGCTGTTTGCTGCGGATGTATTTCCTGAAGATCTTCTGCGGGCAGGTGTCATCCTCGTGGTGCCCCTGGCAGCTCCACAGCTGCGATGAGTGGCGGTCAGTGGGCGGGAGGGGGCCCATCCTCCCAAGGAGACCCCCCCACACCGTCTCCACACCCACCTCAAAGTAGAACGCCATGGCGGGGACCTCCCTCCACTGCAGCTGGTGGTACTGCAGCAGATTCTGCAGGTGTCTGAAGATGGGTCTGCACTGATCCCGGCAGTTCTTCAGCATCACCCTGCGGGGCAGGGGGAGGGCTGAAGCCGGGCTGGGGGGCTGACCCCACTGGGTCTGGGCTGGAGTAGGGGGACCGGAACAGCCCATGCCGCCCCACAGTGTGCTCTTCCATCTGCCCACCGTGCCTCAGCACCCCCTGAGCACTCTCCTTGTTCCCTACTTATTTCGGGAGCGCTGCACTTGGGGCACCGTGTAGGGCAGTGTGTGGGGCAGTGCGTGGGGCAGAGCATGGAAGGGGTTGGGGCCGTACTTGGCAAGGGAGTGTAGGCCGTTTTGCCACGTGGCAGCGCCCTGCAGCCGCGCCCACAGGTTGTGGGTGTCCATGGAGAACGCCAGGTTGTCCATCTCAGCGCACAGTAGCAAACTGTGGGCCGTCTCCACCACCATCCTGCATGGAAACGGGGCAGCATTGGGTCAGCACAGGGTCGGGGGTCAGAGGTCAGTGAGGGGCCAGGGCACAGTGCAGAGTCAGGGTTCAATCAGAAGTCATCATGCAGTCAGGAGTCAGTGTGGGGTCAGGAGTCAGCAGGGGCACAAAGGTCAGCGTGGGGTCAGGGGTCAGTGTGGGTGGTGCCGCGGGGTCAGAGCGGGCACTGCGGTGTTACCTGATGGCAGAGGTGGGCGCAGATGGGCGGAATGGGTCCTCTGTGATGGCGGTGATCTCCAGCGGAGCTAGCGGCCCGGCGGACACCAGCTGGATGATGAGCACCACAAAGAGCTCCGGGAAAACCAGTCGCACCTGTGGGCCGTACTCCAGGTACTGCAGGAGCTTATGCAGTGCCGTGGCCGCCTGCGGAAAGCACCCGGACAGCACTCAGCACTGAGCTGCTCCCCTGGGTTTGGGGGGTGGGGGGGAGAGTGTTCCCAGAGGATGTCCCAAACTCACGGCCGTGTGAAGGACGCCGACCTCGGTCTTCTGGCCCAGCGGCACGGTCTCCAGCTGACGCAGCAGCGCCTGCACCATCTTTGGCACCGCATCCACCGAGGACAGCGCCAACTCCCACAGCTCCCATATGTCCCTGCGGCACAGAGCTGTCCTCAGCGGGAGCCCCTCTCTGAGTGGGGTGGGAGTCCTTCTGTATATGGGGTGGGTGTTGTTCTATGTGTGGGGTGAGGGTCCCTCTGCACCACAGGTGAAGGTCCCATGGGGGTGGTCTCCCTCTCCGTGTGGAGTGGGGGCCTCTCTCCGTGTGGGATGGGGGTCCCTATCCACGTGGGGTGGAGGTCCCTGTCCTTGGGGGGTGGGGGTCCCCCTCTGCGGGGGGCGGGGGCAGCGCACTTGTCGCAGGTGGGGGAGCAGCGCAGCAGGCTGAGTGTCATTGCGCGAGGGTTGGCAGGCAGCTAGTGAGGCGAAGCTGCTGCGGATGGTCCTCAGTGCCTGCTCCTCTGTGATCAGCTTCCTGCTCCTGTGGATGGCCGTCACGATGCGCTGCACCTGGAAGGGTCGCAGGGACAGCAGAACTTCACTCCAGGCGTCCCCAGGAGGGACCAAGCGCCCTGAAGTCTCAAATCAGACCGATGCCGTGCAGGACAACCCAACCCAAGCACAGCCTTCCTGCACCCAACCCAACCCCGTTCTAACCGTCAGGACCCAACCCAACCCAACCCCACCCTCCCCATGGGCTCAGCCCCCTGGCAAGCAGCTCCCGGTTGCTCACATCATTGGGCATAGGGTTGAAGTCAACCGTCAGGATGGCCATCAAGGTGGAAGCCACCTGGGTGTTGTAGTTGCTGCAGTCCCTCATGCCCTGCAGCGCCAGGAGGATGAGATCGGTCTTCTCTGAAGAGTGGAAGTGCTTCTCAAAGCGCTGGGGAGGAATGAACGCAGAGGGGGGGAAGGATGTCAGCCATGCTCCCCCCACCCCCTGCGCCCATGAGTCCTGGCGCGACAATCCCTCCTCACCAGCAAAATGACCGTGGTGTTGGTGGTCCAGGTGAGGGAGAACTCGTGGTCGGCTTCCCACTGCTCCAGTTTCCCCTGCTCGTCCAGCTGCCCTTCCCAGCCTGGAAAGGAGAGCAAGGCGCAGGTGCGTGAGCAGTGGCTGCCCTGCAGGGAGCTGGACAGCTGCCCCGACCCCAGGCACGGGGCCGTGCGGCAAAGCTCCCCAGCACCATGGGGTTCTTCACTGCTCTGAGCGGCAGCTGACGCAGAGGTCAGCAACCGTTGCCTTACGGCTTCTCCACAGGACAAATCTGTAGAGGTGACGGAGAGCGCTCAAAGCACAGCGGCATGTTTTTTCCTCCTGGACAAAAGCGCAGCACAGGATGAGGCATCCCACCAGCTGCCCCAGCACGGGCAGGCGGAGCTCGTCATAGCTGACAGATGGGGATTGTTCCGAGGAGTGACGGGGCTGTGCGTGGAGAGCAGAAAGTTGAGGTGCACCCCCGGAGTGGGCAGAGCGCTGGAAAAGGAGAGACAAAGACTCCACACTATGGGGGTCGGGCCCTTACCCTCTCCTGGCAGTAATGTGCCAGCGAATGGGTCAGCTTCCAGATGCGCCCCACTGCCCTCTGGCGCACGGTCGAGCTCTGCAAGGAGGTGAAGGGCAGCAGCACCTGTGGGAAGAGGAGGTGCTGCTCTGCCCTGTGGTCCCCTGGATCACCCCAGAAGGTTTTTGGGGTGGTGGGGATGGGGGGGGGAACACTCCTCCTCTGTGTGCTCCCCATGGGCAAGGCTCACCTGGAAGACGTCTTTCAGCTCCTCTCCGATGCTGGCGCTGGGGTGAATGAACACCAATGAGTGCAGCATCTCATCCAGAGCCCTCAGGGTCTGCAGAACGGACAGGGTGGAGGGAGATTAGAGGGGAGGGGGACGGGGGATGCATGGCAAGACCCTGTTCTGCACGGTAGGGGGGTCCTGCAGCTCCCCGGCACCCACCTTGGAGTAAAGGTTTGTGTCCAGGTCCTGCTCTGAGGGAAGCAGGAAGATGCTCCGGAAGCACACAACAAAGAGAGGGATCTTCTCCTCCAGAGCCCCCTCCACCTTGCTGCAAGAACAGGGACAGCGGCGCTGGGAGTGCTGTGCTGCAGGATGGGGAGTGGATTCCCCCCATGGGCAGCACTCTGCAGAGCAGGGGGGGCAATGCTGGGAGGAACCCCTCCTCCATGGAGATGTGTGGGGCAGAGGGAGTCCTGAGAGCTGCTGTGGTCAGATTGGGGTTGGGGTTCAGGTTGGGGTTAGGTTGTTAGGGTTAGGGTTAGGTTATGGCCAGTGTTAGAGCTGAGGCCCAGCAGTGCTGCAGGACCCCCTCGGCCCTTTGCCCCGCCCCAAAGGGGGAGAGCAGCAGCCCAGTACTGCCACGGATCGTCCCCGGGGGCTGCGGGGCCATACAGGCAGTGTGGGGCCATTCAGACACTGTGGGGCCATACAGGCAGTCTGGGGCCATATGAATGCTGTGGGGCCATCCTGGCGTGGGGCAGTACCTGAGGGAGGTGATGGCGGCTACCGCTTGCAGCCGCAGTTCGGAGCTCAGCTCTCTCCGCGGCTCCTCTGCCAGCAGCACCTGCAGCACAGCGGGATGGCATCAGGCATGCAGTGCTCCCAGCACTGGGAGGAGAGGAGCCGCCCACTGCCCTCCCTCCAGCACCCACCGCCCCTCACCATGATGTTCTCCACAAGTTCGTTCCGGCGGCAGAAGATGCGCAGTTCCTGCACCGTGTTCCTCTCTGCTGCGGAGCCGCAGATGGTGCGGATGCTGCACAGGAACTTCATCTTCTTCTCCTCATTCTGAGGCTGCCAGGGAGCGTGGGGAGCGTGAGCGGGGGGGCGGGGCCAGGGGGCACAGCCCTCCTGCGGATGCAATGGGCCTGGGGGGGGATGGGGGACCGCCGTGATGGGAGCGGCCGCTGTCACCTCTGTGCTCCGGAGAAAGGCCTCAATGTTGTCCATCGCGTAACGCTCCACAGCACACATGGGCAGCCCAGGGGCATCCAAGGGGGGAGCTGGAATTGGGGGTAGGAGGGGGATCGGAATTAGAGCTGAGTTTAGAGTTGTGGTTAGTGTTACGATTGAGGATTAGGGTTGGGGTTGGATTAGGGTTAAGGTTGGGGGTGGGGGTGGGGTTGGGTTAGAGTTAAGGTTGGGTTTGTGGTTAGTGTTAGGATTGAGTTTGGGGTTGGGGCTAAGGGTAGAGGTTAAGGTTGGGGTTGGGGTTAAGGTTAGGGTTAGGGCTGGGGTTAGGATTAAGGTTGGGATTAGGGTTGGGGTTGGGGCTGGGTTGGGGTTAGGATTAAGGTTTGCCCTCAGGGTTGGTGTAGAGGAGCCCAGAGCAAAGCGAGGAGGAAATTCTGCCCTCTGCCGCCCCACGCAGCCCCCACACTGTGCAGAGGGCACTTCCCCCCCACCCCCCCCCCCAGCCCTGCAGGGGACCCTCACTCACCGGGCGGCACAGCAGTGGGCTCCTGGGGGAGTTTGTCCTTCTCCTTGGCCTCAGCAGGGCAGGAGGGCTTTCTCTCCTCCATCGCAGAGGATGAGGGTTGAGGTTGGGGACGGGCCAGTGGCCTGGGCAGCCATGGGCGGAGAGAAGCGCTGCGGTTTGCCCCGAGGGGCGGCTTGCACCGCTGCTCTGCTCGCGTGCTGTCCCATCTCAGTCCTGACGGAAAGTGAGGGGCACAGCGCTGGCGCTGCTGGAGCTGGGGGGCACGGGGACGCGTCACAATGGGCCCCGCTGTGACCCGCTGCCCCGCCCGCGTGGGGCCCCCGGCAGTGCTCAGCTCTGCTCAGGGCTGCTCAGTTCCCCAGTCTGCGCTGAGGAATGGATATATTATTGCAATTATTTTATTAAATCGCTATAAAAGAGGGCAACGGAAGCATAAAACTCAGAAATTGGAAATACGTGCTTCACATCAAGGCTGAGCTGCTCTGCAGGGGGGTTCAGGATTTCCCTGGTGAGTTCACCAACTAAAGCTGGGGTTGGCGTTTGCAGTTAGGGTTATGGATAGGGTTAGGGTTAGGGCTTGGGTTGCGGTTGCGGTTGGGGTTAGGGTTAGGTTTAGGGTTAGGGCTAGCATAGGGTTAGGGTTACGGTGAGGGTTAGGGTTAGTGTTGGGCCTTAAGTTGTGGTTAGGGTTGGGCTCAACGTTTGATATTAGGATTGGGGTTAGTGTTGGAATTAAGTTTTGGTTTAGGCTTAGGGTTTGGGCTGGGGTTGAGGTTACTCTTGGGTTTAGGGTTGTGATTAGGGTTAGGGTGTGGGTTGGGGTTAGGGTTGGGTTTAGTGTTGTGATTGTGGTTGGGGTTGCGATTGGGGTTCTGGTTTGGTTTAGATTTAGAGTTAGGGTTGGAGTTGGGGTTGGGTGTAGGGTTAGGATTGTGTTAGGGAGCTGGGGAGCACAGCCGCACACCACCAGGCAGAGAGAGAGAGAGAGAGCAATCCCGGGACTTGTGGGGCTGATCTTCCCCTCTGAGCGCAAAGTCCTCTGGGGTATGCTGCTCTTCTTCCCTTCTGAGAACCAGGTATCCACAAAGTTGTCAGTACATGGAACTGGAGTAAGAACTCTTTAATCCCCCATGCTTTGTATGATGGTGTGGTGTGCAATACCTGATAAGAAAAATCATAAAACCATGGCATTCCGCGCCTTATTCCACATTAGTACATCATGCTTAATATATACATATACATGTATGCAAACAAACAATAATGAAAATGCATTATGCACATACATCTACATACATATATATACATGGAATTACTGACTGCAGCTCCCCCAGCGTCAAATTCCCTTGTGGTACACACTGAACATCCCCATCTTTCTGCATCACCCACCAAGTGGACCCAAGTCCCTGAGCAAAAAGAGTTCCATGAAGAGATTTGCCCTTCCCAGAGGCTGGAGGGACCCAAACCGCTTTTTCCAGCATGCTCTTTACATGTACCACAGGGACCTTGTCTCCCTCTACCGTATGTAGGGAGCTGGATTGGGTAGGACCATCTTGACTGACCGATCCTCGAGTGTTGGCCAGCCAGGTGGCTTCTGCCAAATGCTTCTCCCAGTTCGTAAATGTTCCACCACCCACTGCTTTCAGCATAGTTTTTAACAACCCATTGTATCGTTCAATTTTACCAGAAGCTGGTGCATGATGGGGGATATGACAAATTGTCATGGTTTCATGATTTTTGGTTATCAGTATTCCACATCACAACATCAGTGCAGTGTACTGGGAGTTAAGGAGCAAATGCTTTAGTTCCGGGTACCTGTCTGGAAGAGAAGAAGAACTACGTTCCCCAAGAGCCTTTTCGAGTACTGTTATCATTCCTGCTCAAGGGAACAGATATAAGGGCGCAGGTCATCTGACTTGTCCCTCTTCTCGTCTCGCCGTGTTCCCTGTCGGATCGGCTCGCTACTGCTGCGCCCGACTGCACGCAAGGCTTCAGTATTAGTGTAAGGCCTTTGGCTCTCGGACAATCTTTCTCTCAATTATTGTTGATTTATATTGTATTATAGTGTGTTATCTTACATTCCGATACTATATTTAGTAAATTAGTTTGTTTCTCCTCAGATCGTTGCCGCTGTTTTTAATTATTTTGGGGTCCCCTGTTTCCCTTCCTGGAGGCGCGGATTTTGCGAAATCCCTCCACCCCACTAGTCGCGGAACCGGGCCGGACCAGCCCTTAAACCGTTGACACAAATCCACATAGTGCCACGATCTTTGGCCCAAGTATTGACAAGAGAATTTTTGAAATGAGTCCCATTATCGGATTCAACTCTTTCTGGAGTGCCATGTCCCCACAGGATTTGCTTCTCCAGACCTAATATGGTGTTTCGGGCAGTAGCATGGGGTACTGCATGTGTTTCAAGCCACCCAAGTGGTTGCCGCCACCATGGTAAGCACATAACGCTTACCATCGGGAGTTTGTGGCAAGGTGATGTAATCAACCTGCCAGGCCTCCCCATATTTATACTTTTGCCATCGCCCTTCCCCCCAGAGGGGTTTCATCCTCTTGGCTTGTTCAATTGCGGCACATGTGTCACAGCCACGAATAACCAGTGCAATAGCGGCTGTAGTTAAGCCCACAAAATTCCTCAACATAATGTAAAATCCTGCCACAGAGAATACATTCAGAGAGACTGAAAGCACAGTAACTAAGCTGGCATCCTGAACACGCATCAGGAACTGGGAAGAGCACTTGGAAACCAGTCCAAACATCATATTGTCTAGTAAATTAGCCAGGATGTATAGGAACCAGGCAGCTATCTCCATCAGTGCCCTGCGGCAGGCCCAGGGTGTGCTGCTGGAGCCGGCACGCTGTCCCTGCTCTGACCCCTCACTCTTTTGTTACCAGGCAACTGCGTTGCTGTCTGTTTCTCTTTGTCCAAGCCCTTGCGTCTACAGCCAGCCAGGGACTTGGAGACACAGCGGGAGCACATGGCAGGGGAAGGTCTTCCCCCCGAGCTGGGACCTGCTGGCATAGGAAGCCCTCCAGCCTGGAGACGAGCTCCCTCAGAAAGGACTTCCTGCACTGCTTTCACATAGATCTTTCCATTGGGCTCAGCACCTCTCACTGTTATAATCAAGGAAGGAGAAGCAACAAGATTGAAAGAGAGTCCAAGGCTGCATTCAATGGGCCATAGCGCTAGGGCATCTCATCTGGAGTGGTCACGGTAATGGCTCTTAGGATCTTGGCTGAACTGCGGGTTCACATTTCAAATCAGGACAGGAGCGGTAATGGTAAATCCCAGGGCTTAAGACCCCAAGCAACACGCAATGAGAACAGTCCCGGGAAAGAAGAGGCAGAAAGCCTAACCAGGAAGACAGTGCGCCAAACCCAGGTGCCTGTTGTGTGTCTGCACCTCTCTAGGGTGCTGTGCCACACTCCATGCCCCTCCCCTGGCTTTCCTGCATGGCTGCGCTTCAGAGGAAGGCCACTGGCATCAGCTTCTGACCAAAAGGAAACAAGAAATACTTGAAGAGCATCTCTTTGGAGGAAGATCTGTGCACAGCCAACCATAGACTTCTCCTCTTCAAGCACAGTTTCTTCAGTTTGCCTTTCTGCTGCCACAGTGTTGTGCCATTTCTGCAGTCAGCACAGATCGGCAGGGTCCTTTCCTCTCTCCTCCATCACACACACGCCTTCATGCATCCCGATTTACAGGCAGGCACCCACACCACAGCTCACAAAAGGTTCTCACCTGCGGAGGCTTTCCGTTTCCCCCCTTGCCCACCATCACTCGATGGACGTGCAGGCTCCATCCCTAAAACAAAATACAATTTGCTGATTTAATAGAAACCAGTAGCCAGGAGCAGTACTGTCCTGTTAGCCCATGTCCACCCCAAAAAAAGCAAAAGACACCGTTGTACAGCCAAAACAGAATCACAGCGTCATAGAATCACAGAATCATAGAATGGCCTGGGTTGAAAAGGACCTCAAAGATCATCCAGTTGCAACCCCCCTGCCACGGGCGGGGTCACCAAGCCCTAGACCGGGCTGCCCAGAGCCACATGCAGCCTGGAAACCGATGTTTAAACTGCAGTGCACTTACAAAAAGCATTACCGGTCTCATTCCTGCTCAGATGGCAGCAAAGGAATCCCAGCCTGCCCGACAGCTCTGCATTCTGCAGAGCAAAGGTGGATCAGCATACAAAACGCGATCAGGTCAAAAAGTTGAGACACATCTTTGTTGCCTCTCAAATGAATGCACTCAGCTCTACGCATCACCATTTGTACGCAGACTTCTGTCTCACTCCAGTCATCAGCTGCCGCTGTCGGCCTCTCTAATGCTTCCACAGTGACTTACTTGACATCCCCTGCAGCACTGCACCCGCTCCGAAGTAACACTCAAAATTCGTTCCTCCATACTTCATGACAGAGGACCGAAGAAGCTCACTTGTGCGTGGTGGTAAGGACGGTTCGTCCCCGTCGCGTCCCTCTGTGGCCCCATCACGTCCCTCTGTGCGCTGCAAGGCACAGTTGGATCTCTGGCAGCCTCCTGGCTGCTGCTCCCAAACGCAGGGAACCGCGCCATGCCGCTTCTGAAGAGGGAAAGGAAGAAATGGTGGTGGGAACGGGCACCCAGGGCCTGCAGAGATGTTCCAGATCGTGCTAGAGATGGGATATCAGGATGCTGAGGCATTAATTATCACTAAGAGAAAAGACAGCCTGAGCCGTGCCCATGCCATTAAGCCGGGCTGTCAGGAGTGAGCGCAGAATCCAAGCGGTTATTGAGGTCACAAAGGTCCAGTAGGGCTCCCCCTGCTCTATCCCTTCCCTTAACAATGAGAAAAAGTGAAGGGCCAAATCAGGTCCCCGCAGTATAGAAAGAAGGGCTTCATAGCAAGAAAAGAGAAAGCAGCTTCACAAGGTAGACATAAGGGGCAAATAGAGATGGTTTACGTAGAGAGTATTAGAAAACAAGGGATTCCAAGCACTTTCACAGGCGCTAGGTCCGGAATAACAAGGAGAATGAAGGCCATAAAGATAAGGACCGGAGAACAGGTCGAAAACATTTGACAGGGAGGTGATTAGATGTCTGAAGTGCAAGCTGAAAGCGGTTCGGGGGCTGCCCCCCCTTCGGGGTCAGAAGTTTGCAGCGAGGAAGACTCCGAGCATTCGCGAGGAAGACTACGAGCCTTCATCATCACGACCTACTACGCACGCGCAAGGGGGGGAGGGACTGCATGCTAATGGGCTCTCGGGAATGTAATGAATATGTATCCGAATTCCTGTCAACTGCTGATTATGTATTAGCTCAACCTATATCTACAGCACGATTTCTCCTGACGGTGTGCAAGCTAGGTGGAACGATCCCCCTTGCACCAGGGTGTACGCGCGTCACCAATAAACACATACCTGCTCTATATCCTTACTGGCTATAGGGTCTGATTTCCGCACGTCAATTTGGCACCCCAGGTGGGACCCACTCTGTTCGGCTGCAGGACCGGCTGAGAGAGGGGACACCTTTGGCGCGCCCCAAGATTTCTTGGAAGGACTCCCTTCCTCACCCGATCACTGCGGGGACAGACAAGGACCATCCATTAAGGCGGACCAGGTATGTGTATAGAAAAGGGGGAACGTGTAAGGCGTGAGGAGACATCCTACGCAGGGTATGAAGGAGCGTGCCTGCTCCCCCCCCCCAGAGTACGTGAGCTCACTGGTTAGGTTTCTGGCTGGGGTAGGAAGACTCCTTGGGGAGTTCCTACAAAGGGGACCTGTAAGTCATACGCAAGGAAAGAGCAACAGCTCTCCCTTAGGTGATTGGTAACAGCAGGGGATTTTGTCAAATGATAGCGTGGACTCTCCTGGAGATAGTAGTGGGAGTTATAGGTTGTGTTCTTGTTATCACCATCTGCTGAGTGTTCGGTACCGTGTATCTAATCATTTCAGGTCAAGCTGACTTTCGGAAAAATCTTAAAGTTTGCAGCCGATCGACTAATGTACTAGTGTTATTAAGATTCCAGCTAAGGGACATCGTCAGCACTGTGTATTATGTATAAACCATGGCTTTTGTTCTAAATGTCAGAGTGAGTGTGGTGTGAGTGAGACGTGTTCCATTCAGGAAGTGAGTGTCAGTCCATTTATGTAGCACCGTGTTCTGATTGTGGGGAAGAGTGTAAAGGAAGGTGCACAGGCTTCTGTGAGATCTGTTTCCAAGTGTTTATAACTGAACAATATCACTACACAGTGTTAAGGGCTGTTTGTGGAAACTTTGAGGAAATTAGGAATCAATAAGAATTGTGTAAACATCATGGGAGGCTCCCAGGGGAAGGAAATTCCCAAACAAACCCCTTTGGGATGTGCATTGGCACATTGGTGGGATATTGCAGGGGAACCTGGAGGCACCCTGAGTAAGAAAACTTTAATCAAGTATTGCTATCAATGGTGGTTAATATATAAGTTAGAAGATGATGAGAAGCAGCATCGGAATGGGACCTTAAACTACAATGCCTTCTTACATTTACTGTTATTCTTAAGGAGAGAAGGTAAATGAAGTAACATGAACAGTTTTTAGAATTGAGTGCTCTAATCACGAGACTAAGTACTGAGTGTTTGTGGAAACTGAAGAACTGTATTGTTTAATTTGTGGGTTCTGAAGGGAATGGGACAAACAGTTTTGATGGTATAAGTCAGTGTAATTGTTAATGGTATACAGAAGCTTGATTGAGGGTATGTGGAAATGTAACTGAGGGTATGAAGTGGACAAAGGAAAAAGGGTTAAAGATGAAGTGAGTTTATCTGCACTGGCATGAGAGCAGCCCCCCCGCACCATTCCCCTGCGAGCAGAACTCTCGGAGTGAGAGTGCCTGGAGTCAGAGACTGCTGTTGCAAACAGCATTACTTGCGAATGGGGGGAGATGGAGAGGATGGGGTACTGGCAGTGAGAATAGCCTTCATGTGCAGAGATCTAGGAAACCCAAAGTTCCAGTGTTAGCACTGGAAATCTCTGGAGAGGAGGAGGTGAAACTGAAATGTAATGTTAGTACTAGTACTATGTTAGTACTAGTACTAATGTTAGTACTAGTACTTTATGTAATGATGAGAGTTTGGAAAGTGAAAAGTTTGAGAAGGACGCAGGCTGAGGAAGGCAAAGATGAGCAAGGTGTAACAGGGATGTCAGAACCAAAGAGGGTGAGCAATATGAAGAAAAAGAATAATTGAGAAACAGAGATAGTAAGGAAATTGGAAATAGCAACAGCTGTTACTGTTGCGGTGCTAAAGTAGAGTTGTAAGACCCAGAGGTCCCCTTAGAAAGAGGTAAAGGGAGGGGCCTGGAAGAACCCACGGATGGTTCCACCCCTGCAGGACTGCAAGCAGTGTGCAAACTGCGGGGAAATGAGACATTGGTGGAGAAATCCAACCGTCTCTGATTGCAAACAGCTGAATGATGGGAACCTGGGAAGTTATTCCTAGCAAATCCACTGGTTAAATTGCAGCTAGGAGAGCAGGATAAAGAGGTGTATTTTCTGGTGGGTATGGGTGCCTCTTACCACCCATAGATGATTTTGCAACAGTAGTAGGAGCTACTGCCCAACAAGAAAAAGCTTACCTTTTGGGATCAACTAAATATGGGCTGAGAAAATAAGTAGGAATACATCAATTCCTGTACATGCCACGTTGTCCAAAATCCGTTACTCTGGCAAGACTTATTAGAACAAATGGATGCAGAGATTAAATTCAATAAAACTGGAGCTAAGTGTCAAGCAAGATTAACTGATTGAAAATTGTAAGTCTGGCTTTAACACAAACTGGGAAACACAATGGTGTACCCCCAGAAGTTAAAGAAATCTGAAATAAAGTATGCTTAGGAGTGTAGGTACCAGGGATGCCTGGTAGAGACAAAATGCAGCCCCAAGTTAAAAGCAAGAGCTAGGGCTAGCCCAGTCAGGGTAAAGCAGTGCCCTTTGAGGATATGCATCTGTAGAAGGATAAAAGAAATAATAGATAACTTTTGGATTTTGAATTACTAATTGAATGTGAATCCAAATACAATACTCCAATCTTGCCGATGAAAAATTGGATAGCAAGTGCTATCGTTTAGTACAAGATTGGAGGGCAAGTAATAGAATTGTTGAATGCATGCACTCCGTGGTGGCAAATCCATACACTTTATTAATTAAGTTAGGGAATGAGTAGGTGGAGTTTACCTTCTGGGTTTGGAGGATGCCTTTTCTGCCTAGTTTGGCCAAAGGAAGCCTAAGGTTATTTGCCATTGAATAGGAGAGCCTCAATTCGGGACAAAAAGACTCAGTAAACCTGGACAGTGTTACCCAGGGTTGTGAGAACAGCCCAATGATTTTTGAGAACGGGTTAACTCGTGAGCCTGAGGTTTGGGTTCCTCCAACCCGCGGTGGAACTTCACTGCAGCATATGGATGCCACAGAAACAAAGAGGACTGTGTGCAACAGACTGTGTGTGTGCTGAATTTCTTTGTTTAAATGATTATCAAGTTTCTCAACAGAAGGCACAAATAACCCAACGGCAAGTGACGTATCTGGGATAGGAGATTACAGCTGGACTTGGAACCTTAAGGACTGCCAGGAAAGAAGCCATCTGCCAAACCCCTGAGCCACAAAGTGCCAAGGAACTCCGTACATTCTCAGGAATGACAGGAGGGTGCCAGCTGTGGATACACAGCTACGGACTGTTGGTAAAGCCCCTTCATGAAGTAAGTAAGAGATGGCCAGAGTGGTTGAGGGCGGTGGCTGCACCAGTGCTCAATATTCAAGAACCTGGTAAATTTACACTAGGCCAAAGAATAACAGTTTTAATATCTGATACAGTGTCTGCTGTATTGGAGGTAAAAGGGGGGCATTGGCTCTCACCCTCAGAGGTTCCTGAAATACCAGGCCATCCTGGTACAGCAGGATGACACAGAAATAACTGTAACTAATATTGTCAACCCAGCATCTTCCCTTAGCGGAACTCCTGGAGAACCAGTATTTCATGACCTCTTTGAAACAACTGCGGCTATGGACTGTTACCAGTCGGACCTGAAAGATGAATCCTTAGAAGATGCAGAAGACACCTGGCTTACTGATGGAAGCAGTTTTGTGAGACAAGGAAACCGTAAGGCAGGATATGCAGTAACTGCTACTGACAAGGTAATCAAAGCACAACCATTACCTGTGGGGACTTTCTCTGGGAAGGCTGAAATAACTGCCTCGACAAGAGCCTGATATATATGGACAGATGCTAATTATGTATTTGGGATGCTACACGCTCATAGCACCATCTGAAAAGAGCAAGGAATGCTCACACACAAGGAAAAACAGCATAATGTAAATCTACCAAAGAGCGTGGCTATTATACATTGTAAAGAACATCAGAAAGGGAACACTGTACAGGAAACTGGAGATAAGATGGTGGATCAGGTGGCTGAACAGGTAGTTGAAGAAGGCTTTAATTCCAGACCGTAAACTTAAAATTTCTGAACCTGAGTCAAAACCTGTAAAATATTTTAAAGAGGATAGCAATCTAATTAACGATTTAGAAGGAAGAGAGCAGGCTGACAGATGGACACGTTGTTTTGCCCTTTGGTATTTTATGGAAATTGGTTCTAAGGGAGGATAAGAAAATGTATTGGGCAAACAGGACAGTACAAAGTACGATCCTAGTACCAGGAAAGGGGTTCAAGTGGGCCTATTGAGAAAGAGAACCTTCCATGGCAACAGTGACAAATTGATTTCTTGAAACTCGCAAGAAAAGGGGGGTATCGCTGTATGTTGGTACTAACTGATACCTTTTTGGGATGGCTAGAGGTATTTCCCTGTAGGACTAATAAGGCTCAGGAAGTAACGAAAATGCTGTTACATGCTGTTAATTCCAAGGTTCGGGGCTCCTGTAGCAATCTCATCAGATTGAGGCCCACATTCTTGCCAAGGTGGTCCAACAAATAAGCACATTATTGGGAACTGATTGGCAACTGCACACACCTTATAGACCTCAGTCAAGCGAACAGGTGGAAAAAATGAATCACCTGATCAAATCACAGATAGTAAGACTTGGCCGAGAGGCTGGGATTCACTGGCTGCCGGCACTGCCTTTGGCATTTCTGAGAATTCAGACTAAACCCCGAACCAAGGACGGATTAAGCCCACGTGAGATTCTTCATGGGCGACCTTATATTGTACAAAAGGAAATCTCTATGCAGGTGGGGGATAAGGTGTTGAGTGAATATATGGTCAGCTTGGCGAAGCAATTAAAGAAAATTGAACAAACAGCATTCGGTGCCAGGGCACGAGGCCTAGATGGTCCAGTGCATGATGTATTGCCAGGCGACTATGTTTATGTTAAATCTCTCTCAGATTCACCTCTGGAACCAAAGTGGGAAGGACCCTCCCAAATTCTCCTGACCACCCATACCACTGCCAAGGTAGAGGGACTTACACCGTGGATACATCACACCTGCCTGAAGAAAGCACCAGGACCACAGCGGACAGCAGAAGAGAGCGGACCACTGAAAATCAGGATCCAAAAGCATGTATAAGATTTTGATAATAGTCAGTATGATTGGAGCAGTAGTCACAGCTTGGCAAGAGAATAGCTACTTAAAAATAACTGATAAAATTGGCCAGGCTCTCAACAAATCTTGTTGGATATGCACTGCCTTCCCCAGAGGGGAGGGAAAAGTGCCTGTTTATGGGATAGTGGCACTAAATTGGACCATTCCAGATTGGGTAGAACACTGGAAAGTGTAAGTTTGGGATAGAAGACAAGTCACAAAAGGGACCTAAGTTTGATTTACTAGCTATTAACTTTACTAGATCTATCTTTGTAGACAGAAAAACTGATGGTAAAGGTGGGGTGGGGGTTGGATGACAGGCACTTGACAGGCATAGGGTGTAGTTGGGAATATGGAAATTCTGGGGCAGTATCAGGGATCAGTGAAGCTGGAAGGTGGAACCAAGGTGAGGGGTGTGATCCTAGGATCAGTAAGGAGTCACACTGGGTCTCAGATAAGAACATACTCGGAATTGTAGAGATGGGAGCATCATTCACTCATCAGGAAAATATGGCCAGGCCATGTAAGTTACCTCATGGATACTGGTGGCTATGTGGAGACGGCCAGGCACGAAAGGCATTACCTTTAAATTGGACAGGGACTTGTACTACAGGATACTTAATAGCCCAGACCACAGGTGCATGAGGAAATCCCTTGGGGACTCCTGAGGACCCCTTGAATTAGAAGTAAGCGTACATACAACCCCCTAGCTATATATAACAAGGGATACCACAGCTTTCTGAGAGCTCTTATCCCGGCTCTAGAAAAAGCTATAGTAAACATCTCTGCAACTCTGGAAATTGTGGAGAATGCCACAGCAGATGCATTACAGGCAAGCCAAGAAGAGGTATCCTCCTTATCCAAAGTAGTACTCCAAAATAGAATGGCATTAGACCTATTAACAGCCAAGGAAGGAGGGGTATGTACCATAATAAGTCAGAGTTGCTGTGCTTACATCAATAAGGATTTAAGAACTGAAACAGATTTAAGGAAAATTTGGGAACAGACGAAAGTCTTGCATAGGACAAGTCAGGATGACACCAACTGGAAGGAAGATTTATGGACCTTGCTTACTAGTTGGCTACCAAATCTAGGATGGTTAAAGCAGCTCTTCCTAGTTTGTATCATCTTAGTACTGATTGTTGGTTTTCTGATTGTTGGTACTGCGTGATGATAAAGCGCTCTGCCTGCCTGTGCCGAAATACGAGAAAAGAATACGAGATATGGAAGAAACATGAGCTAAGGTAAAAGGTGGAAAGTGGGACCTATTTTGGGACACACAGAACAGATTAGAGAATCTAGCAGGTAGAAGTCCTGCTAGATTATAGAAAAGGGGGGAAATGAAGGACAAAATCAGGTCCCTGCAGTATAGAAAGAAGGGCTTCATAGCAAGAAAAGAGAAAGCAGCTTCACAAGGTAGACATAGGGGCAAATAGAGATGGTTTACGTAGAGAGTATTAGAAAACAAGGGATTCCAAGCACTTTCACAGGCGCTAGGTCCGGAATAACAAGGAGAATGAAGGCCATAAAGATGAGGACCGGAGAACAGGTCGAAAACATTTGGCAGGAAGGTGATGTCTGAAGTGCAAGCTGTAAGCAGTTCGGGGGATGTCCCCCCTTCAGGGTCAGAAGTTTGCAGCGAGGAAGACTCCGAGCCTTCGCGAGGAAGACTACGAGCCTTCATCATCATGACCTACTATGCACGCGCAAGGGGGGGGAGGGACTGCATGCTAATGGGCTCTCAGGAACGTAGTGAATATGTATCTGAATTCCTGTCAACTACTGATTATGTATTAGCTCAACCTATATCTACAGCACGATTTCTCCTGACGGTGTGCAAGCTAGGTGGAACGATCCCCCTTGCACCAGGATGTACACGTGTTACCAATAAACACATACCTGCTCTATATCCTTACTGGCTATAGGGTCTGATTTTCGCATGTCATCCATTGACCCCAATGCCCCCGCTGCCTCCAGTGCTTCCATCGCCCCCATAATTTCCCCCATTGTCCCCAACGACCCCATTGCGCCCTCTGTCCCCGCAGGTACCTGGAGTCACGAGGTCTCCTGGGGGGCGGTGGTCCCCCACGAGTGCCATCACTGCCGACGCCGGAGGAGCGTGACGCCGAGTACGTGCGCTGGGCGCTGGGGGGGTGGGCAGGGCGCAGCGGGCACGACGCACCCATGGTGGCCCTGGAGGCGCTGCTGGCGGCGGGGGACAGCTGGGAGGAGCTGTGCGCCCGCGCTGTGCTGCACGGCGGCGACAACGACTCCACTGGAACCATCGCCGCCGGCTGCTGGGGGCTGCGCTGGGGGCTGAGCCGCGTTCCCCCCGGCATGCACCGCCACCTTGAGTACCGCCAGCGTCTCTGCCACGTCGCGCACCGCCTGCACGCGCTGGCCTGGGGGCACTGAGCGCTCCTTCGGCAGCATTCGGGACACAGCCGTGGCCACAGTAAACGTGCGCTGCAATGTCGCCGTGTATTGGTGTGCGTCCGCAGCGCCTGACCCTGCGGCCACGGGGTGGCTGCTGCCCCCCGCACAGCCCTGCGTGGCAATGGCCGTTGTCATCCTGGTGGCCATCCCCATCCCCATGCCGGTGACCAAGACCACACTGCTGGCCATCCCAATCCCCATGCTGGTGGCATAGTGCTACCCCATAGCATTGCCCCGTAGCACTGTTCCATAACGTCACCCTAGAGCACTATGCATAGCACTGCCCCATAGCATCACCCCAGAACGCTGCTCCATGTCACCCCTTAGCATCAACCGATACCATTTTCCCATAATGTCACCCCATAGCACTGCCCCGTAGCGGTGCTCCATTGCGTCACCCCGCTGCACCACCCAAAACTGTCACTCCGTAGCATCGCCTCATACCATTACCCCATACAATCACCATATAGTGCTGCATTATAGTGCATCCCCATGGCATCACCCCAGAGTGCCGTCCCATACTGCTGTCCCATACATCACACCACAGCGTCGCCTCATAGCATCACCCCATAGTGCTGCACAATAGCATCACCCTATAGCATCACAACACAGCACTGCCCCATGGCACTGTCCTGCAGTGTCACCCCATATTGTCACCCCAAAGTGCTGCCCCACAGTATCATCCCATAGTGTCACCCTGTAGTGTCACTCCTAGGGCTAGGAGTTATGGGGTTAGGGTTACAGGTTACGGTTAGGGTTAGGGTTAGGGTTAAGATTAGGGTTGGGGTTGGGATTATGGTTAGGGTTAACACTGGGGTTGGGGTTGGGGCTGTTTTTTGGAATTGGTTAGGGATAAGATCTGTCAGGCTTAGGGTTTGGATAACCTGAAGAGTAAGAAGGAAATGCACAGGCAGTGCAATCAGGGACCGGTACTGTGGGAAGAATCAGTAGAATCACTCAGGTTGGAAAAGACCTGAAAGATCATCGAGTCCAACCACAATCTAACCATACTACCCGAAGGAAGCCATCAATCTGTGTATCCTTCTGGACAAAACGCCCAGCACACAGCTGGACAAAAACAGAATGCAGTGGGTGGCAAATGGCTGATGGACTGGGCCCCAAGGGTTATGGTAGGTGGGGTTTCCATCCGGCTGGCAGCCGGTCACTGGCGGGGCTCCCCAAGGCTCCGTTTTAGGGCCAGTTCTCTTTCCTATTTTCATCAATGCCTTGCATGTAGGAACAGAAGGTGTTTTGCGCAAGATTGCTGTCAGTACTGGACGGGGAGGAGTTGTTGGCTCCTGTCGCTGAGGGTGGAGAGAGAGGCCTTGCAGGGAGATCCAGCCAAACGGAGAGAGCTGGGCGACCACCAAGCACACGGAGTTTAACAAGACCATCAGGAAAAACGTCTTGACAGAAAGGGTTGTTAAGCACTGGGATGGGCTGCCCAGGGAGGTGGTTGAGTCACCATCCCTGAATGTGTTTAAAAGCCGTTTGGATGTGATGCTCAGGGACGTGATTTAGCAGAGGGTTGTTTGAGTTACGGTAGTATGGTTAGGTTGCGGCTGGACTCGATCGTCTTTAAGGTCTTTTCCAACCTGAGCACTTCTATGATTCTATGACTCTAAGAGCAAGTGCCATATTCTACACCTGGGAAAGGGCAACCCCGGCTGTACGTACAGACAGGAGTTGCATGTCTTGTGATTGGACAGAAATCTCCCCAGTCTAAGCCAGGAACGGATCTGTACTGGGGATGCGGAGAAAGGGGTCTTGATTTTGACAAGTTGCCTGTGGAAAATTAATTTTATCATTAGATATTTGGCATTACAAGAACAGAGACAGCCTTCAACACATCTGACGAGGGAGGAACAGCACTCACACAAACAACAAGCAAGCCACCAGAAATAAGCAGAGCAAAAACACTCTGGGAAACCAAATACAAATCTATTTTCAAGAGAATCTTTAGCTTCTTGCCGTAGGAGCTGATGGAGCCTCCCATCACTTGAATTGTGGAGGCCACTTCAGAAATTCTATGTCAATCAGGTCCAACGCTGAAGTACAACTATAGGAGTCCATGTTCCAAATTCTTGAAAACCGGATTATGGATGTCAGCTGTGGATGCCCCATCCCTGGAGGCATTCAAGGCCAGGCTGGATGTGGCTCTGGGCAGCCTGGTCTACTGGTTGGCGACCCTGCACATGGCCGGGGGGCTGAAACCAGGTGATCTTTGAGGTCCTTCTCAACCCCCCTGCCACCCTATGATTCTGTGAGACAAGCCGGTGTCGAGGAAGCCCCTAGCCAGGAAGAAGTCCAGTGCAAAGGGAAAAGGACTGCTAGGGGGCCAGGGGCTCACTGTGTTTTAGAGACCGAGAGATGTGAAGCTTGGAGATGCCCTTGCAAATAAAATCATTTACGCAGGGAGACCTGCAAACGAGATGCCTTTGCTAACCAGAGACTTGGGAATGAGGTGCAGGAATTGATGTATTCCTACTTATTTTCTCAGCCCATATTTAGTTGATCCCAAAAGGTAAGCTTTTTCTTGTTGGGCAGTAGCTCCTACTTACTGTTGCAAAATCATCTATGGGTGGTAAGAGGCACCCATACCCACCAGAAAATACACCTCTTTATCCTGCTCTCCTAGCTGCAATTTAACCAGTGGATTTGCTAGGAATAACTTCCCAGGTTCCCATCATTCAGCTGTTTGCAATCAGAGACGGTTGGATTTCTCCACCAATGTCTCATTTCCCCGCAGTTTGCACACTGCTTGCAGTCCAGCAGGGGTGGAACCCTCCGTGGGTTCTTCCAGGCCCCTCCCTTTACCTCTTTCTAAGGGGACCTCTGGTTCTTACAACTCTACTCTAGCACCGCAACAGTAACAGCTGTTGCTATTTCCAATTTCCTTACTATCTCTGTTTCTCAATTATTCTTTTTCTTCATATTGCTCACCCTCTTTGGTTCTGACATCCCTGTTACACCTTGCTCATCTTTGCCTTCCTCAGCCTGCGTCCTTCTCAAACTTTTCACTTTCCAAACTCTCATCATTACATAAAGTACTAGTACTAACATTAGTACTAGTACTAACATAGTACTAGTACTAACATTACATTTCAGTTTCACCTCCTCCTCTCCAGAGATTTCCAGTGCTAACACTGGAACTTTGGGTTTCCTAGATCTCTGCACATGAAGGCTATTCTCACTGCCAGTACCCCATCCTCTCCATCTCCCCCCATTCGCAAGTAATGCTGTTTGCAACAGCAGTCTCTGACTCCGGCACTCTCACTCCGAGAGTTCTGCTCGCAGGGGAGTGGTGCGGGGGGGCTGCTCTCATGCCAGTGCAGATAAACTCACTTCATCTTTAACCCTTTTTCCTTTGTCCACTTCATACCCTCAGTTACATTTCCACATACCCTCAATCAAGCTTCTGTATACCATTAACAATTACACTGACTTATACCATCAAAACTGTTTGTCCCATTCCCTTCAGAACCCACAAATTAAACAATACAGTTCTTCAGTTTCCACAAACACTCAGTACTTAGTCTCGTGATTAGAGCACTCAATTCTAAAAACTGTTCATGTTACTTCATTTACCTTCTCTCCTTAAGAATAACAGTAAATGTAAGAAGGCATTGTAGTTTAAGGTCCCATTCCGATGCTGCTTCTCATCATCTTCTAACTTATATATTAACCACCATTGATAGCAATACTTGATTAAAGTTTTCTTACTCAGGGTGCCTCCAGGTTCCCCTGCAATATCCCACCAATGTGCCAATGCACATCGCAAAGGGGTTTGTTTGGGAATTTCCTTCCCCTGGGAGCCTCCCATGATGTTTACACAATTCTTATTGATTCCTAATTTCCTCAAAGTTTCCACAAACAGCCCTTAACACTGTGTAGTGATATTGTTCAGTTATAAACACTTGGAAACAGATCTCACAGAAGCCTGTGCACCTTCCTTTACACTCTTCCCCACAATCAGAACACGGTGCTACATAAATGGACTGACACTCACTTCCTGAATGGAACACGTCTCACTCACACCACACTCACTCTGACATTTAGAACAAAAGCCATGGTTTATACATAATACACAGTGCTGACGATGTCCCTTAGCTGGAATCTTAATAACACTAGTACATTAGTCGATCGGCTGCAAACTTTAAGATTTTTCCGAAAGTCAGCTTGACCTGAAATGATTAGATACACGGTACCGAACACTCAGCAGATGGTGATAACAAGAACACAACCTATAACTCCCACTACTATCTCCAGGAGAGTCCACGCTATCATTTGACAAAATCCCCGCTGTTACCAATCACCTAAGGGAGAGCTGTTGCTCTTTCCTTGCGTATGACTTACAGGTCCCCTTTGTAGGAACTCCCCAAGGAGTCTTCCTACCCCAGCCAGAAACCTAACCAGTGAGCTCACGTACTCTGGGGGGGGGGGGAGCAGGCACGCTCCTTCATACCCTGCGTAGGATGTCTCCTCACGCCTTACACGTTCCCCCTTTTCTATACACATACCTGGTCCGCCTAAGGATGGTCCTTGTCTGTCCCCGCAGTGATCGGGTGAGGAAGGGAGTCCTTCCAAGAAATCTTGGGGCGCGCCAAAGGTGTCCCCTCTCTCAGCCGGTCCTGCAGCCGAACAGAGTGGGTCCCACCTGGGGTGCCAAATTGACGTGCGGAAATCAGACCCTATAGCCAGTAAGGATATAGAGCAGGTATGTGCTTATTGGTGACGCGCGTACATCCCTGGTGCAAGGGGGATCGTTCCACCTAGCTTGCACACCGTCAGGAGAAATCGTGCTATAGATATAGGTTGAGCTAATACATAATCAGCAGTTGACAGGAATTCGGATACATATTCATTACATTCCCGAGAGCCCATTAGCATGCAGTCCCTTCCCCTTCTTGCGCGTGCGTAGTAGGTCGTGATGATGAAGGCTCGTAGTCTTCCTCGCGAAGGCTCGGAGTCTTCCTCGCTGCAAACTTCTGACCCCGAAGGGGGGGCAGCCCCCGAACCGCTTTCAGCTTGCACTTCAGACATCTAATCACCTCCCTGCCAAATGTTTTCGACCTGTTCTCCGGTCCTTATCTTTATGGCCTTCATTCTCCTTGTTATTCCGGACCCAGCGCCTGTGAAAGTGCTTGGAATCCCTTGTTTTCTAATACTCTCTACGTAAACCATCTCTATTTGCCCCTTATGTCTACCTTGTGAAGCTGCTTTCTCTTTTCTTGCTATGAAGCCCTTCTTTCTATACTGCGGGGACCTGATTTGGCCCTTCACTTTTTCTCATTGTTAAGGGAAGGGATAGAGCAGGGGGAGCCCTACTGGACCTTTGTGACCTCAATAACCGCTTGGATTCTGCGCTCACTCCTGACAGCCCGGCTTAATGGCATGGGCACGGCTCAGGCTGTCTTTTCTCTTAGTGATAATTAATGCCTCAGCATCCTGATATCCCATCTCTAGCACGATCTGGAACATCTACTGCAGGCCCTGGGTGCCCGTTCCCACCACCATTTCTTCCTTTCCCTCTTCAGAAGCGGCATGGCGCGGTTCCCTGCGTTTGGGAGCAGCAGCCAGGAGGCTGCCAGAGATCCAACTGTGCCTTGCAGCGCACACGAGGGACGTGATGGGGCCACAGAGGGACGCGACGGGGACGAACCGTCCTTACCACCACGCACAAGTGAGCTTCTTCGGTCCTCTGTCATGAAGTATGGAGGAACGAATTTTGAGTGTTACTTCGGAGCGGGTGCAGTGCTGCAGGGGATGTCAAGTAAGTCACTGTGGAAGCATTAGAGAGGCCGACAGCGGCAGCTGATGACTGGAGTGAGACAGAAGTCTGCGTACAAATGGTGATGCGTAGAGCTGAGTGCATTCATTTGAGAGGCAACAAAGATGTGTCTCAACTTTTTGACCTGATCGCGTTTTGTATGCTGATCCGCCTTTGCTCTGCAGAATGCAGAGCTGTCGGGCAGGCTGGGATTCCTTTGCTGCCATCTGAGCAGGAATGAGACCGGTAATGCTTTTTGTAAGTGCACTGCAGTTTAAACATCGGTTTCCAGGCTGCATGTGGCTCTGGGCAGCCCGGTCTAGGGCTTGGTGACCCCGCCCGTGGCAGGGGGGTTGCACCTGGATGATCTTTGAGGTCCCTTTCAACCCAGGCCATTCTATGATTCTGTGATTCTATGACGCTGTGATTCTGTTTTGGCTGTACAACGGTGTCTTTTGCTTTTTTTTGGGGTGGACATGGGCTAACAGGACAGTACTGCTCCTGGCTACTGGTTTCCATTAAATCAGCAAATTGTATTTTGTTTTAGGGATGGAGCCTGCACGTCCATCGAGTGATGGTGGGCAAGGGGGGGAAACGGAAAGCCTCCGCAGGTGAGAACCTTTTGTGAGCTGTGGTGTGGGTGCCTGGCTGTAAATCGGGATGCATGAAGGCGTGTGTGTGACGGAGGAGAGAGGAAAGGACCCTGCCGATCTGTGCTGACTGCAGAAATGGCACAACACTGTGGCAGCAGAAAGGCAAACTGAAGAAACTGTGCTTGAAGAGGAGAAGTCTATGGTTGGCTGTGCACAGATCTTCCTCCAAAGAGATGCTCTTCAAGTATTTCTTGTTTCCTTTTGGTCAGAAGCTGATGCCAGTGGCCTTCCTCTGAAGCGCAGCCATGCAGAAAGCCAGGGGAGGGGCATGGAGTGTGGCACAGCACCCTAGAGAGGTGCAGACACACAACAGGCACCTGGGTTTGGCGCACTGTCTTCCTGGTTAGGCTTTCTGCCTCTTCTTTCCCGGGACTGTTCTCATTGCGTGTTGCTTGGGGTCTTAAGCCCTGGGATTTCCCATTACCGCTCCTGTCCTGATTTGAAATGTGAACCCGCAGTTCAGCCAAGATCCTAAGAGCCATTACCGTGACCACTCCAGATGAGATGCCCTAGCGCTATGGCCCATTGAATGCAGCCTTGGACTCTCTTTCAATCTTGTTGCTTCTCCTTCCTTGATTGTAACAGTGAGAGGTGCTGAGCCCAATGGAAAGATCTATGTGAAAGCAGTGCAGGAAGTCCTTTCTGAGGGAGCTCGTCTCCAGGCTGGAGGGCTTCCTATGCCAGCAGGTCCCAGCTCGGGGGGAAGACCTTCCCCTGCCATGTGCTCCCGCTGTGTCTCCAAGTCCCTGGCTGGCTGTAGACGCAAGGGCTTGGACAAAGAGAAACAGACAGCAACGCAGTTGCCTGGTAACAAAAGAGTGAGGGGTCAGAGCAGGGACAGCGTGCCGGCTCCAGCAGCACACCCTGGGCCTGCCGCAGGGCACTGATGGAGATAGCTGCCTGGTTCCTATACATCCTGGCTAATTTACTAGACAATATGATGTTTGGACTGGTTTCCAAGTGCTCTTTTCAGTTCCTGATGCGTGTTCAGGATGCCAGCTTAGTTACTGTGCTTTCAGTCTCTCTGAATGTATTCTCTGTGGCAGGATTTTACATTATGTTGAGGAATTTTGTGGGCTTAACTACAGCCGCTATTGCACTGGTTATTCGTGGCTGTGACACATGTGCCGCAATTGAACAAGCCAAGAGGATGAAACCCCTCTGGGGGGAAGGGCGATGGCAAAAGTATAAATATGGGGAGGCCTGGCAGGTTGATTACATCACCTTGCCACAAACTCCCGATGGTAAGCGTTATGTGCTTACCATGGTGGCGGCAACCACTTGGGTGGCTTGAAACACATGCAGTACCCCATGCTACTGCCCAAAACACCATATCAGGTCTGGAGAAGCAAATCCTGTGGGGACATGGCTCTCCAGAAAGAGTTGAATCCGATAATGGGACTCATTTCAAAAATTCTCTTGTCAATACTTGGGCCAAAGATCGTGGCACTGTGTGGATTTGTGTCAACGGTTTAAGGGCTGGTCCGGCCCGGTTCCGCGACTAGTGGGGTGGAGGGATTTCGCAAAATCCGCGCCTCCAGGAAGGGAAACAGGGGACCCCAAAATAATTAAAAACAGCGGCAACGATCTGAGGAGAAACAAACTAATTTACTAAATATAGTATCGGAATGTAAGATAACACACTATAATACAATATAAATCAACCATAATTGAGAGAAAGATTGTCCGAGAGCCAAAGGCCTTACACTAATACTGAAGCCTTGCGTGCAGTCGGGCGCAGCAGTAGCGAGCCGATCCGACAGGGAACACGGCGAGACGAGAAGAGGGACAAGTCAGATGACCTGCGCCCTTATATCTGTTCCCTTGAGCAGGAATGATAACCGTACTCGAAAAGGCTCTTGGGGAACGTAGTTCTTCTTCTCTTCCAGACAGGTACCCGGAACTAAAGCATTTGCTCCTTAACTCCCAGTACACTGCATGATGTTGTGATGTGGAATACTGATAACCAAAAATCATGAAACCATGACAATTTGTCATATCCCCCATCATGCACCAGCTTCTGGTAAAACTGAACGATACAGTGGGTTGTTAAAAACTATGCTGAAAGCAGTGGGTGGTGGAACATTTACGAACTGGGAGAAGCATTTGGCAGAAGCCACCTGGCTGGCCAACACTCGAGGATCGGTCAGTCAAGATGGTCCTACCCAATCCAGCTCCCTACATACGGTAGAGGGAGACAAGGTCCCTGTGGTACATGTAAAGAGCATGCTGGAAAAAGCGGTTTGGGTCCCTCCAGCCTCTGGGAAGGGCAAATCTCTTCATGGAACTCTTTTTGCTCAGGGACTTGGGTCCACTTGGTGGGTGATGCAGAAAGATGGGGATGTTCAGTGTGTACCACAAGGGAATTTGACGCTGGGGGAGTGCAGTCAGTAATTCCATCTATATATATGTATGTAGATGTATGTGCATAATGCATTTTCATTATTGTTTGTTTGCATACATGTATATGTATATATTAAGCATGATGTACTAATGTGGAATAAGGCGCGGAATGCCATGGTTTTATGATTTTTCTTATCGGTATTGCACACCACACCATCATATAAAGCATGGGGGATTAAAGAGTTCTTACTCCAGTTCCATGTACTGACAACTTTGTGGATACCTGGTTCTCAGAAGGGAAGAAGAGCAGCACTACCCCAGAGGACTTTGCGCTCAGAGGGGAAGATCAGCCCCACAAGTCCCGGGATTGCTCTCTCTCTCTCTCTCTCTGCCTGGTGGTGTGCGGCTGTGCTCCCCAGCTCCCTAACACAATCCTAACCCCACACCCAACCCCAACTCCAACCCTAACTCTAAATCTAAACCAAACCAGAACCCCAATCGCAACCCCAACCACAATCACAACACTAAACCCAACCCTAACCCCAACCCACACCCTAACCCTAATCACAACCCTAAACCCAAGAGTAACCTCAACCCCAGCCCAAACCCTAAGCCTAAACCAAAACTTAATTCCAACACTAACCCCAATCCTAATATCAAACGTTGAGCCCAACCCTAACCACAACTTAAGGCCCAACACTAACCCTAACCCTCACCGTAACCCTAACCCTATGCTAGCCCTAACCCTAAACCTAACCCTAACCCCAACCGCAACCGCAACCCAAGCCCTAACCCTAACCCTATCCATAACCCTAACTGCAAACGCCAACCCCAGCTTTAGTTGGTGAACTCACCAGGGAAATCCTGAACCCCCCTGCAGAGCAGCTCAGCCTTGATGTGAAGCACGTATTTCCAATTTCTGAGTTTTATGCTTCCGTTGCCCTCTTTTATAGCGATTTAATAAAATAATTGCAATAATATATCCATTCCTCAGCGCAGACTGGGGAACTGAGCAGCCCTGAGCAGAGCTGAGCACTGCCGGGGGCCCCACGCGGGCGGGGCAGCGGGTCACAGCGGGGCCCATTGTGACGCGTCCCCGTGCCCCCCAGCTCCAGCAGCGCCAGCGCTGTGCCCCTCACTTTCCGTCAGGACTGAGATGGGACAGCACGCGAGCAGAGCAGCGGTGCAAGCCGCCCCTCGGGGCAAACCGCAGCGCTTCTCTCCGCCCATGGCTGCCCAGGCCACGGCCCGTCCCCAACCTCAGCCCTCATCCTCTGCGATGGAGGAGAGAAAGCCCTCCTGCCCTGCTGAGGCCAAGGAGAAGGACAAACTCCCCCAGGAGCCCACTGCTGTGCCGCCCGGTGAGTGAGGGTCCCCGCAGGGCTGGGGGGGGGGTGGGGGGGAAGTGCCCTCTGCACAGTGTGGGGGCTGCGTGGGGCGGCAGAGGGCAGAATTTCCTCCTCGCTTTGCTCTGGGCTCCTCTACACCAACCCTGAGGGCAAACCTTAATCCTAACCCCAACCCAGCCCCAACCCCAACCCTAATCCCAACCTTAATCCTAACCCCAGCCCTAACCCTAACCTGAACCCCAACCCCAACCTTAACTCTACCCTTAGCCCCAACCCCAAACTCAATCCTAACACTAACCACAAACCCAACCTTAACTCTAACCCAACCCCACCCCCACCCCCAACCTTAACCCTAATCCAACCCCAACCCTAACCTCAATCGTAACACTAACCACAACTCTAAACCCAGCTCTAATTCCAATCCCCCTCCTACCCCCAATTCCAGCTCCCCCCTTGGATGCCCCTGGGCTGCCCATGTGTGCTGTGGAGCGTTACGCGATGGACAACATTGAGGCCTTTCTCCGGAGCACAGAGGTGACAGCGGCCGCTCCCATCACGGCGGTCCCCCATCCCCCCCCAGGCCCATTGCATCCGCAGGAGGGCTGTGCCCCCTGGCCCCACCCCCCCGCTCACGCTCCCCACGCTCGCTGGCAGCCTCAGAATGAGGAGAAGAAGATGAAGTTCCTGTGCAGCATCCGCACCATCTGCGGCTCCGCAGCAGAGAGGAACACGGTGCAGGAACTGCGCATCTTCTGCCGCCGGAACGAACTTGTGGAGAACATCATGGTGAGGGGCGGTGGGTGCTGGAGGGGGGGCAGTGGGCGGCTCCTCTCCTCCCAGTGCTGGGAGCACTGCATGCCTGATGCCATCCCGCTGTGCTGCAGGTGCTGCTGGCAGAGGAGCCGCGGAGAGAGCTGAGCTCCGAACTGCGGCTGCAAGCGGTAGCCGCCATCACCTCCCTCAGGTACTGCCCCACGCCGGGATGGCCCCACAGCATTCATATGGCCCCAGACTGCCTGTATGGCCCCACAGTGTCTGCATGGCCCCACACTGCCTGTATGGCCCCGCAGCCCTCGGGGACGATCCTGGCAGTACTGGGCTGCTGCTCTCCCCCTTTGGGGCGGGGCAAAGGGCCGAGGGGGTCCTGCAGCACTGCTGGGCCTCAGCTCTAACACTGGCCATAACCTAACCCTAACCCTAACAACCTAACCCTAACCCTAACAACCTAACCCCAACCTGAACCCCAACCCCAATCTGACCACAGCAGCTCTCAGGACTCCCTCTGCCCCACACACCTCCATGGAGGAGGGGTTCCTCCCAGCACTGCCCCCCCTGCTCTGCAGAGTGCTGCCCATGGGGGGAATCCACTCCCCATCCTGCAGCACAGCACTCCCAGCGCCGCTGTCCCTGTTCTTGCAGCAAGGTGGAGGGGGCTCTGGAGGAGAAGATCCCTCTCTTTGTTGTGTGCTTCCGGAGCATCTTCCTGCTTCCCTCAGAGCAGGACCTGGACACAAACCTTTACTCCAAGGTGGGTGCCGGGGAGCTGCAGGACCCCCCTACCGTGCAGAACAGGGTCTTGCCATGCATCCCCCGTCCCCCTCCCCTCTAATCTCCCTCCACCCTGTCCGTTCTGCAGACCCTGAGGGCTCTGGATGAGATGCTGCACTCATTGGTGTTCATTCACCCCAGCGCCAGCATCGGAGAGGAGCTGAAAGACGTCTTCCAGGTGAGCCTTGCCCATGGGGAGCACACAGAGGAAGGAGTGTTCCCCCCCCATCCCCACCACCCCAAAAACCTTCTGGGGTGATCCAGGGGACCACAGGGCAGAGCAGCACCTCCTCTTCCCACAGGTGCTGCTGCCCTTCACCTCCTTGCAGAGCTCGACCGTGCGCCAGAGGGCAGTGGGGCGCATCTGGAAGCTGACCCATTCGCTGGCACATTACTGCCAGGAGAAGGTAAGGGCCCGACCCCCATAATGTGGAGTCTTTGTCTCTCCTTTTCCACGCTCTGCCCACTCCGGGGGTGCGCTCAACTTTCTGCTCTCCACGTACAGCCCCGTCACTCCTCGGAACAATCCCCATCTGCCAGCTATGACGAGCTCCGCCTGCCCGTGCTGGGGCAGCTGGTGGGATGCCTCATCCTGTGCTGCGCTTTTGTCCAGGAGGACAAAACATGCCGCTGTGCTTTGAGCGCTCTCCGTCACCTCTACAGATTTGTCCTGTGGAGAAGCCGTAAGGCAACGGCTGCTGACCTCTGCGTCAGCTGCCGCTCAGAGCAGTGAAGAACCCCATGGTGTTGGGGAGCTTTGCCGCACGGCCCCGTGCTTGGGGTCGGGGCAGCTGTCCAGCTCCCTGCAGGGCAGCCACTGCTCACGCACCTGCGCCTTGCTCTCCTTTCCAGGCTGGGAAGGGCAGCTGGACGAGCAGGGGAAACTGGAGCAGTGGGAAGCCGACCACGAGTTCTCCCTCACCTGGACCACCAACACCACGGTCATTTTGCTGGTGAGGAGGGATTGTCGCGCCAGGACTCATGGGCGCAGGGGGTGGGGGGAGCATGGCTGACATCCTTCCCCCCCTCTGCGTTCATTCCTCCCCAGCGCTTTGAGAAGTACTTCCACTCTTCAGAGAAGACCTGATCTCATCCTCCTGGCGCTGCAGGGCATGAGGGACTGCAGCAACTACAACACCCAGGTGGCTTCCACCTTGATGGCCATCCTGACGGTTGACTTCAACCCTATGCCCAATGATGTGAGAAACTGGGAGCTGCTTGCCAGGGGGCTGAGCCCATGGGAGGTGGGGGTGGGGTTGGGTTGGGTTGGGTCCTGACGGTTAGAACGGGGTTGGGTTGGGTGCAGGAAGGCTGTGTTGGGTTGGGTTGTCCTGCACTGGCATCGGTCTGATTTGAGACTTCAGGGCGCTTGGTCCCTCCTGGGGACGCCTGGAGTGAAGTTCTGCTGTCCCTGCAACCCTTCCAGGTGCAGCGCATCGTGACTGGCCATCCACAGGAGCAGGAAGCTGATCACAGAGGAGCAGGCACTGAGGACCATCCGCAGCAGCTTCACCTCACTAGCTGCCGCCAACCCTCGCGCAATGACACTCAGCCTGCTGCGCTGCTCCCCCACCTGCGACAAGTGCGCTGCCCCCGCCCCCCGCAGAGGGGGACCCCCACCCCCCAAGGACAGGGACCTCCACCCCACGTGGATAGGGACCCCCATCCCCACACGGAGAGAGGCCCCCACTCCACACGGAGAGGGAGACCACCCCCCATGGGACCTTCACCTGTGGTGCAGAGGGACCCTCACCCCACACATAGAACAACACCCACCCCATATACAGAAGGACTCCCACCCCACTCAGAGAGGGGCTCCCGCTGAGGACAGCTCTGTGCCGCAGGGACATATGGGAGCTGTGGGAGTTGGCGCTGTCCTCGGTGGATGCGGTGCCAAAGATGGTGCAGGCGCTGCTGCATCAGCTGGAGACCGTGCCGCTGGGCCAGAAGACCGAGGATCGGCGTCCTTCACACGGCCGTGAGTTTGGACATCCTCTGGGAACACTCTCCCCCCCACCCCCCCAAACCCAGGAGAGCAGCTCAGTGCTGAGTGCTGTCCGGGTGCTTTCCGCAGGCGGCCACGGCACTGCATAAGCTCCTGCAGTACCTGGAGCTACGGCCCACAGGTGCGACTGGTTTTCCCGGAGCTCTTTGTGGTGCTCATCATCCAGCTGGTGTCCGCCGGGCCGCTAGCTCCGCTGGAGATCACCGCCATCACAGAGGACCCATTCCGCCCATCTGCGCCCACCTCTGCCATCAGGTAACACCGCAGTGCCCGCTCTGACCCCGCGGCACCACCCACACTGACCCCTGACCCCACGCTGACCTTTGAGCCCCTGCTGACTCCTGACCCCACACTGACTCCTGACTGCATGATGACTTCTGATTGAACCCTGACTCTGCACTGTGCCCTGGCCCCTCACTGACCTCTGACCCCCGACCCTGTGCTGACCCAATGCTGCCCCGTTTCCATGCAGGATGGTGGTGGAGACGGCCCACAGTTTGCTACTGTGCGCTGAGATGGACAACCTGGCGTTCTCCATGGACACCCACAACCTGTGGGCGCGGCTGCAGGGCGCTGCCACGTGGCAAAACTGGCCTACACTCCCTTGCCAAGTACGGCCCCAACCCCTTCCATGCTCTGCCCCACTGCACTGCCCCACACACTGCCCTACACGGTGCCCCAAGTGCAGCGCTCCCGAAATAAGTAGGGAACAAGGAGAGTGCTCAGGGGGTGCTGAGGCACGGTGGGCAGATGGAAGAGCACACTGTGGGGCGGCATGGGCTGTTCCGGTCCCCCTACTCCAGCCCAGACCCAGTGGGGTCAGCCCCCCAGCCCGGCTTCAGCCCTCCCCCTGCCCCGCAGGGTGATGCTGAAGAACTGCCGGGATCAGTGCAGACCCATCTTCAGACACCTGCAGAATCTGCTGCAGTACCACCAGCTGCAGTGGAGGGAGGTCCCCGCCATGGCATTCTACTTTGAGGTGGGTGTGGAGACGGTGTGGGGGGGTCTCCTTGGGAGGATGGGCCCCCTCCCACCCACTGACCGCCACTCATTCGCAGCTGTGGAGCTGCCAGGGGCACCACGAGGATGACACCTGCCCCCAGAAGATCTTCAGGAAATACATCCGCAGCAAACAGCCCAAGAGCAGAGAGCTGGCGCTGCGCGGGCTGAGGAACCTTTATGCTGGGAGGATGCAGCTGCTGCTACCCGACGCGCTGCTGTGGCTGCAGGACATGCGGGCTGACATCAAACTGCAGGCCATACATCTGCTGCAGGACATTGCGGCACAGCACCCCGCCAGCATCCGAGGTGTGCTCAGCCAGCTGGCCATACAGCTGCTGTCCTGCTTCAATGAGGTGAGGGACGCGGGGCAGCGGGGAGCATTCAAGCAGCCCCCGCACCGTGCAGAGCTCAGCATTACCCCGTGTGTGTTTCCTCCCAGGACAACGCAGAGGTGCGCTGGCGCTCCATGGAGCTCTTTGCGCTGCTGCTGGAGGCACCAGGCAGGAAGCGGCTGCTGCTGCAAGGCGGAGAGGAGTCTGCTGCCACTCTTCATCCACATGAATGAGGACATCCCCAACGTGGCGCAGGTGGGGGCAGCTTGTGGGGTCACGGGGTCGCGAGGTTATCCGGTGTGACCAGCAACTACTCCCTGCCCTGTGCCCACGTGTACAGTCCTCCTAGATACCAGATCCCCACCTCATATCCACCCATACAGTCCTCCCAGTTCCCCCCTCCGCCTACACCCACCCTATACAGTCATTAAGGTTAGGAAAACCCTCCCACATCCCCCACCCCGTTCCCCCAGAACCTGTGGGACGGGATCGGCTATGGTGCTGACCCAGGTTTGGGATGGAGGTTCCCCCAGGATCTCCCACCAACACCCCCCTGTGTCACTGCCCCCCAGGCTGCTCAGAAAGCTCTGATCCACGCCGCCAAGCTCCTGGGCTGGCAGCAACTGCAACGCTTGGCCTGTGCGGCGGAGGTCTGGATGATTGCTGACTGTCCTGGTAAGGACCCCCACCCCTCAACCCCTCCTGGACCCCCCTTGCTGCCCTGCAGAAGGGGGGTCGGGGAGCCACTTCTGCGGGTGCCACCCCCACCATGCTCTCTGCAGCTTCAGAAGAGGGGCAGAGATGCGGAGCAGTACCTGAAGGACACCAGTGCTGCACCTGCACAGCCCCCAGGTGCCCGTGAGGGACACAGGCCGTGCGCTTCCTCGGTGAGTCCCATCCCCAGTGGGTCCCCATCCCTCCAGCTGAATGCTGTGGGGTTGGTGCGCAGCGGGGGTCCTGGGGGGTCACTGGGGAAATGGTGGGGTTCTTGGGAGTTATTAGGGCAACACTGGGATTACTGGGGCACTATGGGGATTCACTGAAGCATTGTGTTGGGTCTCTGGGGCTCCCTGGGGTCCTTGGGGGCAGCTGGGCACCACAGGGGTCACTGGGGCACCATAGGGTCCCTGAGACACTGAAGGGTTGCTGGGGATGATGGGGACACTATTAGGGTAGTATGGGGTTTTTGGAGGTCCTTGGAGCACCGTGGGGGTCCATGGGATGCTGTGAGGTCCCTGGGCGCCGCGGGGACGGGTGAGCGCTGACAGCAGCCATGTGCGCAGGGCTGCTAGGGCGAAAGCTGAGGAATGAGAACCGGGAGAAGATGTCGGACATCCGTAAAGGTGAGCCATCCCCCCCCGCTGCCCCGTGCCCCAGGAAGTGCCGTGTGGGGCCCACGTGGTGACACAGCACCGCTCCATTGCAGCCCTGGAGGGAGCCAAGGAGGACAGCGAGCCGGCCGTGCGCTGTCTGGTGCTGCAGACACTGCTGATCCTCAGCGTGCTGGAAGATGTGCCGCCCACCAGGCCCAGGTTGCGCCGATGGTTCTGGAGGAACGTGGAGGGAGTAGTGCCGCTCCGCAGGGATGGGTCTTCGTCTGTCACGTTTGTTGTAGTGTTACATGTAGAGCTGAAATAAAAGTAGTTATTAGTTATTAGTTAAAGCTGTGTTGCAGCTGCTCTGTGTTTCGGGGTTTGGTGTTGAGAAGCGCTGTCAGCAGCGCAGCGTCACTGTGCGGATCTCTGTGGAGTAACAACGTGTTTGGAGGTGTTTGCATTCTGCTCCTCATTGCCACACTAATGCCAACCCTAAGAGCAACCCACAGCTGGTGGGAAATGAAGGGGGACAGGAAGGCAGAGCCTTTTAGCTCCACATCCCCTTATAGCCCACCCTAAAGCCCCGTATCACCCTATGGCCCCACGCAGCCCCTTATAAAACCATATCCCCCATACAGCCCCTATAGCGCCGTATCTCCCTATATCCCCCAAAAGCTCCCCACAGCCCCTCTACAGTCCTCCACAGCCTCCCCACAACCCCTGATAGTACAACATCCCTATCATATAGCTCCCTCCACCCTGCTATCACCCTATACCCTCCCACCACCCACCACAACCCCCTATAACCCCATATCCCCCTATAACCCCACTATTGCCCCATATATTCCTACATCCTCCCCACAGGCCCCTACTGCTCTATATCCTCCTATAACCCTCCTGTAGTCTACACACAGCCCCCCTACAGCCCCCCCATAGAACCGTATAGCTCCCCTCATAGCCCCCTACAGCCCCCCAGCTCCCTATATCCCCCCTCTAGCCTGAAAACCCTCCCTACAGCCCCCCCAGCCCCTTACAGCCCCACATCAGCCCTACATCCCCCCCATAGTCCCTACACTCCCCTATATTGCCCCCACAGCTCCATATCCCCCTATATTCCCCTCACAGCTACCTATATCCCCATATCTCCCTATGTGGATTCCCACAGCCCACTACAGCCCCATATCACCCTGTACCCCCTCCCCCCCCGTAGCTCCCGTATAACCCTATACCCACAACAGTCCCCTATCTCCCTATATCCTCCCCATGACCTCCCACAGCCTCCCTGTATTCCCACAACAGCCCCCTATAACATATAGCCCCCTGTAAACCCCCACAGCCCCCCTAAACTCCCATATCCCCACTACATCTCCCCCACTGCCCCCTGTGTCCACCTCAGCCCCGGCGGGCACCGAGAGCAGCGCTGGAGGGCTCGGGGGAGCCCGGCCCGGATGCAGGCAGCAGCGCTGTAGGGGCCCCGAGTCCTTCAGCTGTCCCAAATCCCCGCATCCCACGGCAGAGGGGAATAAGGGGAGGGGAGGGCGGGGCGGGGCGGGGCGGGGCGGGGCGGTTCGGCCCGGGCCACACACGTTTCCTCTCCCCGGCCCCGGCCCGGAGCCGTTCCCCCGTACACCTCCGGCACCGCTGTCCTCAGCACCGCTCCTCATTGCCGCAGTTCCGCCTCGGTGCTGCCCGCACAGCGGCTGCAGCGGCGGTGCCGAGCGGGGCGGCCCGGGCCGCGGGTGCAGCACCGCCTGAGGGGAGAGCCGGGCGGCCCCGAGCCGCCTCAGCCAATCGGAGCCGGCGGCGCTGCCGCTGACCAATCACAGGCCGGAGGCGGGCCGGAGCTGCCGCTGACCAATGAGACGCCGGCACGGGCCGGCGCTCCGCAGCCCCAGCTCTTCTGCAACGGTTCTGGTCCTGCAGTGCCGGCGCGGCAGGCAGTGCACCAATTAGAGGACTGCTGGGCTGAGATACGTTCACGTCTCTGCAACGAGTCTAGACTGAGCAAAGCTGCCCACGAAGGGAGCAAAGAGATCACAAGATGATGCAGTGTGATGGAGCGAAAGCGGCTGGCCAAATGAAGATGACGTGCACGCATGTGCAAGCTGGGTGTGCTGCTGGAGCTGGGCCTGGAGCACTCATCGTCACCGAAATTCCTGAGTGCCCTCATGGAGAAAGCTGCACACTGACAACTCTGGAGCAGTTTTCATACATTAGCCCTCTTTAAAATTTCTAGATGCCTCTTTTCTTAATACGCACCGTTTACTTTCCCTGTGAAGGGCTTTGAAAAAGTCTTTGAAATAGAAATCCCATGATTGCTGCAACACACTTGGCAGGTATTTGGACTTTTGTCCTCAGACACTCAATGCATTTCACTGAAATAAAGAATGCTCAAAAACTTACCCACCCAATTCGCCCTGGTGTTCGATGCGACAGGCAGGAGGTGGCAAAAGGCAGCCGTTCAGCAATCCCAGGAAGTCAGCTGGGCTCCAGGGAGGCAAGAAGGGCAGTAAGGCGACAAACAACCAGTGCAAGCAGTAATTAATTCCTTGCTTTTCCACACATCTTTACAGCTTGGTTTCCTCTTCCCTCTTTGTCCGGACACCAACGAGTCCTCTCTGCTGCCATGAACTGCTCAGCAAAATGAAGATCACAGAAACTGAACTCTGGGACAGTTCCAAAGCTTTCTGACCTGGGAAAAACCTTGGGTGCCTCACATTATCTTTTCCAACCCTTAGAACTACTATCTTTATGTGTGTATTTTCTATCTTTATGTTTATCAACAGCTCTTGAAGGTCCCAGAGGGAAGAAACAAAGGACATTCTTCCTTTCTTCTCCTATCCCTTGACCACCCCTTTGTGCTCCTCCATGATGGGGACACTACCAGCATATCACTGTTTCCAATTGAACATCGCTTCAGTAGCTCGGTGAGTAGGTCCAGGACCAAAGCGTTTGGTGGTAAGAACAGCAGAGGACATTCACATTGTGGTTATTCAGTGTCTTTCATCGGGGCTTTAAAAATGAAGACTTCCATCCCATATTCCGCAGGTCTGACTTGACAAAGCCTGGTTTAGGGTCACAAATGGAACTGCAGAAATGTTTTACATAAAAGGCACAACAAATTGGGCCCCAGCACTGATGTCTCCAAAAAAATGCTTTATAGGATTTCATACTCGGAGGTCTCTGCATTGCTATTACTCTCTTCCCTGCACGTCAGCCAATACAGAATCTATGCCATGACATTTGTATCTGCTTGCTACATACCCAGCTTTTTAACAGATTTACTCATGTCAGGAAATCAACTGTTCGTTAAGAGCTACAAATACAATACCTTCTGAATTCCCCCTATGTGCTATGAATTACACTGAAGACAGCTATTACATTTGTTCAGTACCAGCGAGATTTAACAGCCCACTCCTTTCCAGTACCTTTGCTCCCCATCGGGCATTTACCAACCCTTCACACACCAGACCAGCCAGCAGTGGTCCCAGCACAGAGCCGTATCTGTGGGAGAACACCTGCTCCCGTCATCAAGCCAAAAGATGTGCAAAAAAGGTTTTTGTCTTTAAAGACAGAAAAACAACTGCCATCTCCATTTTATTTTTGTTAAAGGTCGGAAGGGTTCTTAAAATAAAAGGGGCTCGTCTTCCACTTCCATTCTGTGTGCACGCAAGCTCCCCTGGCTGAGGTGACACTGGACTCACAGGTGGGTGGGTGGGTGGGAGTCGGTATGGAAACAGCTGCAGGCTTTTCAAGGGGAATCGGCCAAGTAGACTCTCATACCTTTACTGTATGGACAGCAGGTTGGGTGTTTTTGCTTTATCTGGATTATGTCATCAGCTCTCCACTCTGCTCTGGTACCCTGCACAGCTGACCCAACTGGGCTTTCTACATTTTGAAGGCTTATAATGCAAGCCCTGAAGATTTCAAAAGCTTTCCAATACTCCTGAAGCCCTCACAGTATCCAAAACACAGTTCTGGAACATTAGTAAGGCTTTGCTACATCCATATCCTCAGTGAATGAATCACAACACAGGTTGCTTATGGAGTGGATCAGTGAAAAGGAAGAGCCTCACATTCAGTGAGCTCAGAACGCTCTCCCAAAGCAATGCTGAGAGCGGTGACAGAAAGAAGGATGCAGAAGGAAGGTTTCGCTACCACAACTCTTGGACCCCGAATGAGACAGATTTCAATTAATCTTCTTCCTCACTGCTTTCTCGAGAAGTCAGCACAGAATCTGGACAAATTCTGCAGAATTCCAACTCTCACCTTCATGCAACAGAGGCTGTGCACTTTTCGTCCTCCTCCAACCACTGGAAACGCTGCAGGCAGACGCTGCGCTGGTTCCCAACTGCCAGAGAGCACACAAGTCAGCTGGACACCGCTGGACCTCCAGACTTGTCAAGGCTCACGCTCTAGGAACACGAGAGTTCATCTGTTAAATATGACTGTGAGCTTAAAGAAGGCTGAAAGAGCCGTCTAATTCACTTCGACTCTCAACTAGTTTCAATTAATACATACAGCAATCAATTCTGTTTTACTCAAAACAGTTTTATTTATTTACACATTTGTACACATCAACATGGTCCCTACGGAAAGCAGGAAGGGAAAAATGCAATTAAAGGAAATCATAGAATCATAAAATATCCCTTGTTGGAAGGGACCCAGAAGGCTCAACTGAGTCCAACCCATGGCTCCATAAAGGGCCACCTAAAAAGTAAACCCCATCGCTGCATGCACTGTCCAAATGCTTCTTCAGGTCTGGCAGGCTTTGGATGAGATACCTAAGTGCAAACACCATGACTGTAATTCTTCAGAAGAAAAAAAACATTGACCAGAAGCAGGTTTACAGAACATGCAGCTGTTCAAACTGCCATGAGTATTAGCAGTCACTACTCCAGACTATGCTCACTTCTTCATTACCACTGCAACACAAAGCCTTTACCACTGCCACCATAGAAAGGGAGTGGAGAAACGTGTTCCTTCATCTAAGCTGCATCTTTCAAAGCTTTAATGCTTCAGCAAGTCGTCATCATCTTCTTGTTCAGCAAGAAGAAAATTCAGTGCTGCTCCAGTAAACCCAGACTCTACTGCCAGCATAATACCCACTACCACCGAGCAATAGGATTGATGATGCTCAAGTTTGCAGCTTAACAGTCCCAGTAAATTTCCAGAGAACCACCTGCACAACGAAACTTAGAGCCAACCCAGACCCAGGGTCCTGAATTCCATTTGGTTTCCTCTGCCTCCGAATAGGATAAAATTTGGCCCCGTTTTTCAGCACCACCTGTACTTCCAGGTTGAAGGGAGAAGCAAAAGCAAAATGTGCAGTTACATTCTGGATGTAATGAAGACTCTGGATGAAAGTCACTTCTCCTTATCCTATAACCTCATGAAAGGATGGCATTTTTAGAAGAACTCCTATGATTTTTAGAGCACAAAACCTCTATCACTGTAAAATGCCACTGCTCAGCATTCCTCACTGTTATTGGGACAACATTTAATGTAACTGAGCCACATCAGAAAGGATTTCTTTGTGGCTGAAACAGAAAATATGCAGCAGGAATAGCAAAATCAGGTACTACTTAGTGGTAAGGAAAATGGTGAGCAATTAGAAATGAACTAAAATGCCATTATATAACTACACTTACTGAAAAAAAAGCATTATTGAAGACTATCTATTCCTTGTGATTTAGCATCTTTTCCTCCTGCTGGAGCCTCGCTTAAGACACCTGCTTAGTTTTGCAATTCTTACTTGCAATTCTAAACTCAGCCAAAGCACATTTTAATCACAGCCAGATCTGGGCATCATTTGCTGACGCAAGCACACAGCCAATCCAGACAGCTCACACTTTAAAGATTGGAAAGGGAGAGGACTGCCCCTACCTTATCAACCACACTCGGGTTTTCAGTCTTCTTTTATTTAGGCATTCTGCAAACTGCCAAAAATCAGCAATACACATGCCAATTGCAAGACAGAAGAAACAAGCCAAGCTTCAGATGCCTGCCATCAATCCAATCAACACATACCCCTTACCTGACATGGTGTCCTCCAGCTTGCTTTAACTGAAAAACACCAAGGTAGGTGGTTCTAATTATCACAACAGGCTGACTGAAGTTCCTCATACACAGAGATACAGAGAGATACATGTGGTGGTTACCTAAGCATCCCAACCCATCCTCATGTTGAACACCACCTTCATGACCAGATGCATGAAAGTTACACCCATAGCAAAGCTGAAATTGCAGCACGTGTGAGTGAAGCCATCTCCCAACAGATATTTACCTACAGCCTGCAGGTATTGGAGGCCAGCAGCTGCTGCTGGCATATGAGGTATGAATTGTAACTGCTGCAACTGCAGCACCACACGTCATGTAATGCACACATGATGAACCTGTAAGAGTCTCCTACAGAATATGTACCACTCTCAAGTATATTTATATAACATACACGTAAGTACATGCAATACCATGTAATAGGTGTACTAACATCTCAATATATATTACTCTATGACTACAGCTCACAATACATAATCATACACATTATCTTCTAGTACCTGTATCAATATTATGATATAATAATTGATATAAATTACTATAAATACTGATTGCAATAGGTAAACCAACACAGGTGTGTTACTATTCCTTGGAAGTACAACATCTAGTGGTAAAGCATCTAATGGAAATTACACAGCAGGAGGGGCAGAGAGCACATATTTGGTTTTGTTTGAGCACAGAAAGTGTTTAAACACCAACATTATCTTCAGCTTAATGGCCACATTTACCTGTTCTCCATTCTGCTCTCCAAATCCTCCAGTTGTATTGCAGCTCCGCAACCCCTTCAACAGCCACCGCTCCCTCCATATTTTAGAGCTGTTTTCTCTCGCAATTAACTCTAACAGCTTATCACTCATCCACACTGGTTTTAAAGTTATATGTGCAGTTTTATGTAAAGATGCATCCACTCCCTGAGCCAGCTCCAGCACTTCTTTACAGTTCAGCCCATTTTTCTTCAAGGCCACTTTCGACAAAGTAGTGCCAGTCTGCTCCACTTACTGCTCTCCTCATTTTATCTAATTGGAAGGCTTTAAAGTTTAATTTATCTGGTTTTGTATCAAACCTCCCACTGTACCTGAACACAAAACAGTGATCTTTCTCTACCATGGATAGGTCGCAGAGAATCCTTCCCATGTAACAAATGTACACACCACCTTCCTTATCAATACCTATTCCTTCCAAGATCACAGTTGTAGCAAATATTGGCTGCACAGCGAGCAGTCTAAAGCTGGCAACCCCTTCGTGCTTTTGATTTATCACTTTTAAGACAGATGACAAGTCCCATTAAAAAAAAATCACCAATGCACGTGTCCCTAAATTCCCTGTAAGCCTCTCATTTTGACAATGAAATGTCCAGAACATGCTGCCATCAGTCAGCTCCAACTGCTGATTCCCACCATCCTCTCTTCTGTAGAACTGGCTGAGCACCAGCCTTCCCCATAGAACAGCCCCCAGGCTGCCCTTCCCACCTTCAGACAGTGCCGCACTGGGACATGGGGTAGCCAGAAAGGAGAGCAGCCCTGCTGGCAGGGCAGGCAGAAGTGTGAGGACCACACCACTGTAAGCATGGCCCTCACAGCACATCTCAGCAGGGCATGGCGGATGTTTGTGCAAGGGAGTTACTGGGCTGTATACAAACAGGTGGCTTGTTTTGGCACATCCAGCAGTCAGTGCTGAAGTCTCCAGCTCACGCAGCCCGGAAAAGGCCTCATCTCGGGAAAAAAACATAAAGGGAATTGCAAAGATGTTTTTATTTCGGGTTGCATCAAGCAGGAGTAGGAGATAAAAACTGCTGTGCAACGTGAGCAGCATGAATGGGGCTTTGCAGGCTCTGCAATGGACAGAGAGCTGTGGTGCTATTTGTTGTGCTCTTACTGCCTTGTGCTTCACTTGGGTGAGGTGCAAAAGCTCACACACCATCAGAATAGCAGGAGACCATTGCTCACAGCCAGAACAGTTCTGTAACAGATCTGAACACGCAAACCAGCTCAGTGCAACCAGAAGAGTTTAGTAAATAAATTATCTACGCTTACCAATGACATGCAGAGTTCTCCAACTTGTAAAATGAAGTAACTCTTAAGACTGGAGCTCAGGATAAAATAAAAAAATAAACAAACCATCAAATTCTGCACAACCTGTTGTGCACATTATGGATCTATCTGCAGTATAGGGAAAGATCCAGGACACCCTTCTGTTGTGCAAACAACAAAGCCCTGCGGATTCACTCTGTCCAACAGGAAACTATTAAGCACTGGTAAGAAAAAGGTGGATTAGGCAGAAAGCTTAGCAAAAGGTCAGCAGAAGCACATTATTCAGAGAAGTGAAAGACCCCCTATCGTGACCATGTGGAAATGTGATGATTGATTAAATGATCTATGTGATTCCCATCTACAAGAAGCGTTGTAAGGAGGATCTGGGGAACTACAGGCCTGTTAGCCTGACCTCGGTGCCAGGGAAGGTTATGAAGCAGACTGTCTTGAAGGAGATCACGCGGCACGTGTGGGACAACCAGGGGCTCAGGCCTAGCCAGCATGGGTTCATAAAGGGCAGGTCCTGCTCGACCAACCTGATCTCCTTCACTGATCTAGTGACCCGTCTGGTAGATGAGGGAAAGGCTGTTGATGTAGTCTACCTAGATTTCAGCAAAGCCTTTGACACTGTCTCCCACAGCACTCTCCTGCAAAAGCTGGCAGCCCATGGCTTGGACAGGTACACTCTTGGCTGGGTAAGGAACTGGCTGGAGGGCCGGGCCCAGAGAGTGGTGGTGAATGGAGTTAAATCCAGCTGCCAACTGGACACGAGTGGTGTCCCCCAGCGGTCGGTGCTGCAGCCTGTCCTCTTCAATATCTTTACTGATGACTTGCATGTGGGCATTGAGTGCACCCTCACTAAGTTTGCAGATGACACCAAGTTGGCTGGAAGTGTCCATCTGCCTGCCTAGCGAGGCCCTACAGAAGGATCTGGACAGGCTGGATAGCTGGGCTGAAGCCAGTGGGATGGGGTCCAACAAGATCAAATGCCGGGTCCTGCACTTTGGCTGCAGCAACCCCAGGCAACGCTACAGTGTTGGGGCAGAGTGGCTGGAAGACTGCGTAGAGGAAATGGACCTGGGGGTACTGATTGATGCTCGACTAAACATGAGCCAGCAGCGTGCCCAGGGGGCTAAGAAGGCCAATGGCATCCTGGCTTGCATCAGAAACAGCGTTGCCAGCAGGAACAGGGAAGTAATCGTCTCCCTGTACTCAGCACCGGTGAGGCCACACCTTGAGTACTGTGTCCAGTTTTGGGCCCCTCACTGTAAGAAAGACATGGTGGTCCTGGAGCGTGTCCAGAGGAGGGCAACAAAGCTGGTGAGGGGTCTGGAGCACAGGCCTCATGAGGAGTGGCTGAAGGAGCTGGGATTGTTCAATCTGGAGATGAGGAGGCTCAGGGGAGACCTTACTGCTCTCTATAACTACCTGAAGGGAGGTTGCAGTGAGCTGGGGTTGGCCTTTTCTCTCGTGTACCCAGTGATAGGACTAGAGGGAATGACTTCAAGCTGTGCCAGGGAAGGTTCAGGCTGCACGTTAGGAAATACTACTCTGAAAGAGCAGTCAAGCACTGGAATGGGCTGCCTAGGGAGGTGGTAGAGTCACCGGCCCTGGCGGTATTCAAGGAACGTTTGGAGATTGTGTAGAGGGACATGGTTTAGTGAGAACTCTTGGTGATGGGTGGATGGTTGGACTGGGTGATCCTGTGGGTCTTTTCCAACCTTGGTAATTCCATGATTCTATCATGTTTGCATGCAAAGATCACACTGACCATATAACCAGCTTCTACCATATATTACCTCTGGACAAGATGAGGCTCTAACTTGTAACTTGTATAAAATGTGTTTCCACGTGTGTCTGCATTGTCAAATCCTGCATCCTCAGAGCACTGTTTAGTTTATAAGTAATTTGTTGAACGCGTAATTTCAGTCACTGAACTACATGCTTTTAATTAATCACACATTTTCCATTTTCCTCTCAGCTATTTCCCATCACTCCCTCCATATTATGCCCATGAAGATGTGCACTTTCACAAAAGCAGTAACAGCTATTAAGGCCTACTTCCCATCCTGATGCGAAGTGGTGCCACGTGCTTTATCAGCTTCACAGAACCCCATCTGCCCCAGCACTGTACTGAACACAAGGATGAAGTCAACAAGGAGAACTCCTGCAAGGGTATGGGCCCTTTCTTCAAACAGTGCATTTGTTCGCCACTTTTTTCCCCTCTGGGCTCAGTTAACAGGAGACAAGAGATCCATAGCACCACCCAGGGGAAGGACATTGTGAGACAGTCTGTCCAGTATAAAGAGAGCACCTGGCTTGAGACCATTGTGTGTTTTCTGTCCCATAACAATTTCGTTTTCCCACAGCAGCTCTCTGAGCACCATGCACAATACTTGAAGGAAACACGTCTCTTCATCCCCCCAGGATGTGCCAGCCCATAAAATGATCCCCTACACTCCTGCTGGGCCCATAAAAATCACTTCAGCAGTGCGTTGTTATTAATTGCTTCAGGCAAGCTAGCCAGGACTGCTGCAGACTAAGTACTGACAGACTATAAAACCAGAAGAGACAGAGAAGAATGTCCTACACTTTCCAGTAGCACCTACCATTGTGAGGAGCAGAGCTGAGGGGCCATGAAGCTGTCACAGCCAGCCCTCCTTGGCTGGCAGACAGGACACGTCACGTGGGGCTGTAGGAGAACCATTTACCAGGGCAGACAAGGAAATGCTCCTTTCCTGGAAAAACAAGAGATTATGAAACTTTTATTTCCTGTTTTTACCATTTAAAAAAATATACAAGCTCCAATACCAGCTTGTATAAAATCAACATAATTATGATCTCAAAGTTTTCATCTGTATATTCAAGTTCTCTCTCTTTGTCTTCGTACAGCACATAGGTATTCTTTTTCACATCGTTAGCACCAACACATCTGCAGAGCAATACTGCACTGGCCCCAGCCATGCAAGTTATCACAGTGAACACAAGCCCCTGAAAAATGAACTCTGCTGATGGCTGGCATCCAGTGACTGCAGGTGCTTTCACTGCAAGCTAAACACAAGGGGAAGCAATCGTTTGTCCAACATAAGCGCTGTAAGCCCTGAGCTCAGTACAGAGCCACAGAGACGCTTATGGGATTTTCTCCACGTGTGTAAATACCTGATGGGGAAGAGAAGGAGTCAAGAAAAGGCTCTTCTCACGGGTGCCCAGTGACAGTATGGGAGGCAATGGTCACAAACTGAAAGTAAGGAAAGTCATTTGAAGATGAGAAAAAACTATAGCTGTGCTAGGGAAGATTTGGCACTGATGTGTGAGGATATGCTGTAAAAGGCAGTATTAATTACATTATGATGTGAAGAGGAACTCATTAAATTAGGAATAGGATCTCTCAGAGAAGCCAAGAGGCATCAGACAGAGCTGTGGAAAGAGTTCATTACATTAGAATATAAGAAGGTGGGCTGTTACATTTTGGTTTGTTAAAAAAGCCAAAAGGCACCACATGAAAAGGGCCTATCATCACGTTACAACATGCAATAAAAGCCAATATAAGTTGCATTATGATTTACATAGGGTAGTCAACGAGTTACAACACATAATTGAAGCCAGCAGGCCTTCTGCGAGGCCGTGAGGAGCGGTTTGCCATCTTCATAACAACACACACAAACCCCAGGACTGTGCATCACAACATGAAACGGGTCTTCTCCAGATTGACACCAGAAGAGAGTCTTTCACGCTCATATTGTGTTACACAATGGAAGGCAATAGAAAAGTGAATCACAGTGTGTGCAAATGGACGCCTCCTAACCATGCACAACAGCAAGGAAATAAAAAATTCAGCTAAATGGGACAGGATGGATGCAAGATCAGCAGCACCACAAAATCAGGCCTGGTAGTAGGAATGGGATTCAGCCAGGCTGCTCGGCCATGGAAAGCCAGCATGGAGCACAGCGCTGTGCAGCTGAAGCCCCAACAGCGTTTCATCTTCAGGAAAAGTTACCAGAGCAGCATGCAAAGATAGCTGAGTAAGGACTGGGTATATTTCCAAAAAGAAACAAAACACTGCAATAACCAGCACAGAAATTGTGCTCAATTCCTTGTGCAGCTATAAATGCACGGCAAGAACTGATTCCTCCTGAACTTCAAGTGAGCACTAAGGCAGGCCCAGAGAGGAGATCCTCTGAGTGGAATGGACACAAGTCCTCGAGCTGCAGATTTTCTCATGTCTTCCACTGAGATCCCATTACGGATTCTTCCTTGGCTGACAAAAGACATACCTGCACGTTTAAACTGCTGTTCGCATTTACCCACATGGCTTACTGTTCCTTTACACAATGCGGTTTTCCACTGTTGTGAAAACACCTACAAAAGCAATAGGACAGTTACACAAAGTGACTTGAGCTGGACGGTCTGGTAACCACAATGCAGTTATTCTGCATGGGAGTCAGCTGCACTATCACCAGATCCAAAAGTCCTGAACGGTTAGGATTTTTTTTCCTTTTTGCTTTCAGAACACTCTCATATAAAATGGTCTTATTCTTTAATTTGCAGGAGGAAATAAGGTACCTTCTCTCCCGATGAAAGTTAAGACTTTGATGGCATTTCTTGCTTTATGAGCAAAGGCATTCAGGAGCAGAAGACCTGCAATTAACTTACTACAGAATCACCAGTTCAATGGGAAGGGCCCCACAACACCACTGAGCCCAGCTGCCTGAGCTGACAGTTCAGAGCCGACATCATTGAGACACGTACCTTAATGCAGTAAGACACAACCATCCAGGCTCACGACATTTAAGCAGAAAAAGAAAATGCATTTAGGGCTCACACCTAATTTGCAACCTTAATGATTCTATGTAAGAACAAGCCCCTGGACTGGCCAGTGCTTTCTGCAGAGGTGAGGAGCAGTGCCCTGGGCCAGCCCCCTCCCCAGAGGCAGCTGCTGCCCATCTGTTGCCCTGTGCCCACCCCAAGGGACCTACCCAGGCCACCATGCTGCTCCTGCCATGTGTCCCAGTGGGCTTTCTGCCCCTGCCATGGAGTCCTGTGGCCCAGTGACGATGGTCTTGTGGGACACTACCGCACACTGAACACCTGGAATTTTGGAGTTGCATGCATGAAATTATTTAGAGAATGAACAAGGACATAGAACAGGGAGGGAAGAATGAGGCTGAAGGATTTTGCAGCTCACTCCACACCCAAATTCAACATAGCAAAATTAATTCCCATAGAAACGCTTCCTGCTTTGAGCAGAAGGGCAGCTTCTCCCATCCTGCTGCACACCTCCTTGGTGCTCAGCCCTGAGCCAGCAGATACACCTCATAAAAACAGACTTGCACATCAAACTCAGCTATGATTTGGAATCCAGGTCCTTTTCTCTAGATGCTGCAGAGCACAAAGTTTGCATGCTGTAATAAAACACACACTTGCAGGACCAGCAACCAACCAATTCATCATGGCTTCCTACTTCTGTGATCACATTACAGAGCACAGAATCATTAGGGCCCATTCAAAGGGCAGGAAAGGGAGGTACAGTTTGCTGTTAACTCTTTCTCTGCCAAATCCGACCCGGGTGTGCACACGTGTCACAGAGACAGTCAAATGAAAACAGTTATTGCACAGTTTCACCAAAATACGGAGAAACTGAACCTCATTCCAACCTTTCCGTAAACTCCTGAACTCTTGATTAAGCTGCTGGGACAGAATGTTTTCCATCTGGGGACAGAAAGCCAATAGAAAAAAATCACCTGTGGAAATATTAGCCATCTTCGTTCCTTTCGCCCTTTTTTTTTTTATATGTTCTCAATGAAATACATCTGCTTTTATGGGGTTTTTGTTGCTGTCTGTTATTGTGAATGTGTGCTTAGTTGCTCCCTCTCCCCATTCTTCCTTCCCACAGCCACGATTCACATCAATATTCCAATCAGAGTCCTTCAGCCCATGGCGCACTCCTCAGGTTTTGACTTCAGCGAGAAAATGTTCCCAAGCCATGGCTGCACATTCTGACCTCTGCCTAACAGCACACTCCTCACCCTGGGAAATAATGAATGGCAACCAACCTTTTGTAAAACCTGTGTTAAGAGCAGTTATCCATGAAATACTGGTACCAACTAAACACATGCACAAACTACTGCAATAAGGAAGAGACAAAAGCTGTCAAAACACAGTGAGTTGTAGTAGATTTACTAAGTTTTTCTTCTGTTTAACTCTGCCCTATGTGCAAAGGGGGATATCTTCGGAAAGTCTTCTAAAATCCCTTCAGCTGTTTCTGAGGGAGGTGAACGCAGAAAGAAAACCTCACAGCTGTCAACTTTATGTTCCGGTTCTTTTTTTTTTTTTTTTTTTTTTGTGCTCAGGTAATTCAGAAATGACTTTGATTTACTAAGGATGTCCCAGAAGTTGTAGTCATAATGAGAAATCTAACACAGGCTCCTAAGGAGATCTGTTGTGTTCCTCTGTGCTGACCAAAGAACAGAACAAAAAAAGCAGTAAGTTGCTGCTCACTTCCTAGTTCCCTCTTTTTGCACAAGTATGATACACTGTTGGTCCTGCTCCTGCTAGCTGTTAAATGCTTTCAATGCAATGGCCTAAGAGAATAAACTTGTTGGACTACTCCCAGTTCAGTTTTCAAACCTCACTATTTAAAGTGAGACGCAACGATCCAAAAAGATGAGCTGTGTGAGTGCAGCACTGCATTGTGATTTCAGTCAGGAAAAAAACCAAACCTTCACAAAAATGAAAAACACCAACGTGCTCTGAAGGCTGTACTACTCCATCCAGCCCTGTCTCTGGATACTGGCTACACTCATTGCACCCTGAAGAACCAGAAACAGGTGCAGTGCAAAACATCCTTCGTCTCCTCCTTTCTTTGAGAAGGGCAAGATGAATTACCAAGGTTAAAAACGTCCCACTGTTCAAGCATGCTGTTGATTAGTTCGATTAACAGGCCCCACGTGTTCAACCGTATACAGAGAACTGTACAGGGAGCAGCTATCCAGCAATCATGAAAGCGAGGACCTTTTGCATCATTTCACATTCAAATTCTGCTTTTCGTTAACAATATGGCATCTGAAATTAAGCAGAAGAATATTTCCTGGCAAGAAATACTTGATTCTGGGATATTTGGAGAGAAAAATCTAAACTGCAACTCAGCATCAGGTTTTGAAGTTTAAGCTTTTTTTCCTCATAATGGACAGAAGCTCCTCATATCAGCAATTTAAATCAGTACAATGTATTTCCAGGACTGCTTTTAAAAATCAGTGATTAAAAAGAAGGGAAGCCCATCGCCCACTTTAGCATCTCCAGAAGTCTACAGACAACTTCGTCCTCAAGAAGCACCTCTCTGTCTCAGCTACTCTTTCAGAAGCTGTTTCAATGCCCCTGCAACATGACTGTCTCCTGGGAACACAGCTGCCCATTTGCACCCATCTAGCACAATGAATATTAACACTTGAGAGACTTCTTCACCTCTTATTCCTACCAACTACAGGCATGCAGCACTGCAAATTCTGCATGTTAGCACTTCTGATGAGCAGTTTTTAGCTGAGTATCACAGCCTGACCATCAGCTCCCCGTGACAACCGCGTACATGTTTCTCCTGCAGGAAAAACATAGGAGGTGAACAAACCGTGACTCTAAGATAACAACCTGCTTTGTCTCATACCAGAAGAAACACAACAATTATAAAACAGAAGTAGATATGCCCAGTAATACCCAGCAGAGCTGAGCTGCCTTGGGTAGCCAGCTGAGAAGTACAAGAGCATTACTCAGAGCAAAGGAAAAGCACTGCTGAGTTCCAGAATGCTTCTGCCATGCCAGACCTGGTGAGTTCTACAGAGCTCTCATGGGAAAAGGAGGAAGAGGGGAAGAAACCAGGTTGATCATTACTTACCTCTCTATCTCCCCAGTCTTAAGAACCAAGTAAGAGACCGCTTTCAGCAGAGTGGAAGGTTTTCCTTACTGTGTAATGGATCCCAGCAAGGGCTAAATGTTTGCTTTGATTTTCTCATAGGTATGAGCTGGGGATCGTTACTTTCAAAAGGAACCTTGCAGCTGTACTATGTAAGACATTGCAGTTCACGTGTAATGAGGATGTCACGGAAAAAGCGTCATTTTTTTTTTTTATGCTGCACAAGTTCTAAAACTGTAAAACCAGCACCCAGTAAGTCAAACCCTAGTTTGATGGAATTAAGAAAAACAGTTCATAAACCTCATGAAGCACCTGTTGGAAGCAAATGAAATCAGTGCTCCAGAACAGGACCTTGTCATGCACTCCTGGGATCCAAGAGACCATGACTGCATCAGAAGCAGCTTGACAGACAGGGAGGATGCTGCACTTACAAACCTAACTACAGGCCTTGTGCCCTTGGCACAACCAACGCCTTCTCCCTTCCTACAAACTAGAGTATCAGACAGTCACAGTTTTGCTGCTCTCCTGATTGACTCAGTCTCACTTCCCTTTCCTGCTTCCAGGAGTGATGACTTCCACCTCTGGGCCCCACACGGCTGAAGTCACCATTTGTATCCTTCCACACTGCAATTACCATCTTCGCTCATAGAAAACCTTCCATTCACAACGCTCTTAAGCTACTGCATGACGTCCATTAAGGCACACAAATTATTTACATGCAACTAACTTCAACCTTTCACATTTTATCTTCACACTCTAAGCACAACAGCACCAGGTACAGCAGAGTGGAAAAGCTTTTTCAAAGCAGCTACAAACACACCATTTCCCTATCTGGCCTGTTTCTTAAGCTAGCAAAGTAGTACCATCTCATTTCTTGACTCAAATTTTCTTTTTAATCCCAATACTCAAATATTCAAATACTCCAATTCAATTTTATCCCCCATTCTGGGAACATAACCACAAATAAGTGAACAAATTACATACTATATTAAGCAGCTACAATATTTAGTAATTAGCTTACAATGAAAAGAGATGACTATTGAAATTACTTCTCCAGGCTCTGAAGGAGTCCTCTTGGGAAATCAGTGTGTAATGTCCAACCTCAACTCATCTTCAGCTTACGCAGTGCCCTTCTCATATAATCATTGGTATTATATTCATGAAGGCCACAACTGCACTTAAATGCATTATAAAACTCAAAACTGACACCGCTTTACACTGTAATAAAGGAACACTATGGTTTATTAAGTGTCTTAAAATAATACTGTAAATTCTCTCTGCCAATATACCTTTCCAAAGCCACTTTCCAGAAAGGATGATGAACAACAGGTTTTCCTAGAAAGATACAACCGGATGTCCAAACATAGGACTTCCTTTGGAAGCCCATAACGAGATTTCAGGTATTACTCACATTACTGCACAATTCCAGATCACGCATACTTCGGGGACTGCAGAAATAAGAATGAAAGGTCATTGCTGTGCAAGAAGCTACACACTACAGAAAAGCCCACTGCGCAGCTGGGAAAGTAACACCACCGCATACTGACCGCTTCTCCACAGTTACTCTCACACTGGCCCTGCTGCCATCCTTCTTCCAAGAAACAATCCTGAAGACAGCCCGATTTCTTAAGGCTCTTTTTCAGTAATCAGATTTCCACCTACGCATTTGAACCTCAACCAAGGAAGGTACAGAACGGCTTCAATATTCCCTTGCGAACAAAAGCTGTACAGCAAGGTCTGATGGCTATTACAGATACAAGTTGCAAGTGTAATTCCACGTAAACAATAAAATACCTTTTCCAGATCATTTGCCACATAACACAGCAGTCCTCTGTAACTTGGTCTGGAGCAATCCCAACAGGTTAATAAGACAAGCCGGATGTTGGCAGGAGTTACTTCAGCCTCTGAAAGAGCACCAACCTCCAGAGCAGAGCAAGGCAGCTGTTTCATAGCACACCCATTCAGGGGACGAAGTGAAGGAACATACTGCATCCACTGAAATCTCATGTGGAAGAACGTACACATCAATTAGGAACAGAGCGAGTGGGAGTCATTTCAAGAGAAATGCTGTGCAAACAACTTCCCTGTCACTGTATACCACCGCTCCCATTTCTGAGGGATCGAGTTCAGAGACATTACGGGGCCAAGCTTGTTAGCTGCTGGGTAGAGCCCTTCCACAGGAGGGTGTTCATGACAGCAATCTCATCCACATTAGCTCAGAAGTCACTACATTTCCATTATTGGAACAGTTTCTAGGACAGTCGCAAGCCTGAGCACCTCTTTGTCCTGCAGGACAACGCCATATGCACATACACCGGCGTTCTCCAACTACTCTTTGTTTTCTCCTGTTTGTGAAACAGACTGATTTTTTTCAGATGAGTTCAGCAACCAGTCACCCAGCACAGCTCTACAACCAGCCTGTCTCTTCACCTCACACAGAAGGGAAAAACCTATCACTGCCATGAGCAGATACATAACACTGAATGGAGCTTTTCACTTCTGTGCCTCACCGCCTTCATCCTCTGTCTCCCTTCCCAATCAAACCGTAGGAACTTCGAAGACTCTTCTCTAGTCCAGGTTAAAGTATACAGCCCCAGAAGCACTCAGAGGCCTTTAGGAGCTACAATGCAAGAGTCCCCCAGGACTTTTTTCTTTTCCAGACTGCAATCTACCACAGCTCTTGTTTGCAATCCTTCATTTTTTCAACCAAACCTCAACTACAAACTCTGTCTTGCCAGAAGAAAAAACTCACTGAAGTAGTTTGGATAGGGGAGCAAGGACAAACAAACAGTAAATAATCACCTACTGTAAAAGCCAGCAAATGAAGTTAAAGTTCTTAGCACCACCAGTATCTACATAACCTGGGTATGGGAAGGGAGCTTGAGGGCTCCTTTTAGGATCACATCGTCATTTAGGTGGCAATGTGACACAAACAGTGCTTACAGACAGCATCTCTCCTTCATAACAGATATCCATGTAGTTTCTCTTAGATGCCATATACCAGATTGACTTCCCCTGGTAGTGACTGACACTTAGGGAAGAGTTAATAATTACTTTCTTCCCCTGCTTCAGCTCCTCCAGCATGAACAGAATGCAAAGGTTTGTTTGTAGGACTACATCAGCTCTCAGTTATAGTCAGAAGTAACCAACAGGCATGGAGATAAAAAGGAAAAAAAACAATTGGGAATAGAATAAACACATATATAATAGGGCCCCAAAGGCTCCAGCAATGTTTCCACATATCCTGGACACCACATGGGTGTTACTAAAAGCAGGGAGGACCAAAGTGTCTATCACTGACAAACTATATTACTATATATACTATATATATTGATTGTTTCTTACGCAACTTAATTGTTTACAGTTTTCACATCAACTTAAACACTCTTTAGTTATCTGAATGTATGTATGTAGGCATTATTATTACTTTCCTTTTCTGAAGGAAACAAACGTACATTCATAAAATCATCAAGGCTACAGACCCAAGCACTCAAAACCCAGGAAATACCAAAATTAACTTGGCACAACAAAAGAAAATATTTTTCTCTTGATTTCATTCCCAGAAGCAATGAAACCATTTTTTTGTTTAATCTTTCCAAACCAATTCATCTGAAGCAGACATTCAGCATGGAAAGTTTCAGCCTGAACAGTTCAAATTCGGCCAACTTAGACACCACTGAAAACAGGGTCTTATAACGGGAAACGTGAAGCAAGCTTAATTACAGGCAGCACTACCACCATCACTTACAAATACATTTAGGATTAAAATTTCATCCTGACTTTGCCTTGTCTATTTATCTATATACTATATAGAAGGAATACAAACTCCTTCCATGCCTGCCTTTCTTACTGTGTTGTAGGTCCCGGGTCTTTGTCACACTTGATCAAAACTACAACACAGCTACTAACATCAGGCGTCAGAAAGAGAAGTCATTACTCAAAACAACAATCTCAGATGCATGACACAAAGAGGAAGCCACAAGTTTTCAGAGGGTCTCAATACTCACAGAAGTTTCTACAAGTTCCAATTCTTTGCATATCTCAATTAAATGTTAACTGCTCTGCTGAAATTAGCAGGTCTGCTTGATGATTACTGCCTGGCATTTCATTAGGAAATTAACTACATTCAAAACATACTGCTTGCTGTGCTGCTGTCCAGTGCTGCCATCGAATGCCCTGCATTCTCGCTGGCCCAGCTTCCTGCGCAGGCTTCTGCTGCACACACACTGCATTCAGTTCCTATTTTGGATGCAGTCTATAAATGTAAACACTAGTTTACACTGGACTGACAGCCAGGTACGGAATCACAATCTTCAATCAATTTTTCACTCGGAGGGTGGTGACGCACTGGAACAGGTTGCCCAAGGAGGCTGTGGATGCCCCATCCCTGGAGGCATTCAAGGCCAGGTTGGATGTGGCTCTGGGCAGCCTGGGCTCATGGTTGGCGACCCTGCCTGTGGCAGGGGGGTTGAAACTCGATGATCATTGTGGTCCTTTTCAACCCAAGCTGTTCTATGATTCAACATTTCACTGATGACAAAGGGACGGGAGCATCAACCGCATCTCTGGGCAACCCGTTCCAGTGCCTCACCACCACCACTGTAAAAGACTTTTCCTCAAATCCAAGCAAAGATACATAAGCATCAAACCAACTATCATATGCATTAAAAAAACAATCTAAGCTTGCTCTCAAGAGCTATACATCACAGGTTTTACAGCGCTGGTTTTTCAGTGTTTTGTTTTTTAAACTGACGTTGAGGTTTTAAACTTTGCGTGCAACATTCTTATGAAAAGGACTGAGAAATAACTTCATGTAGAGCAGCAAATTCCACACGGTGTCTAAATACAGCTGCACCCACTGCAGGAAGCTGCTGGGATCAGCAGCACGTGAACACGTCCTACTGGCTTCAGTTCAACCACAAAACCTTGGTTCAGATTTGTACCTGACACTGAGGTGATCAGCTGCAGCAGCACACACTTAGGAGAAAGAAGGTACATCTGTTCTCATAGTGAATAAAGTTCTCTACTTTATATGATGAATTACAGTACACTTCTGTGTTTCTCTGTGTTGTTTGAATCGCTGTGGGCCAATACAGCAGAAACACAAGCAGCTGGTCACAGAAATGCTGCGCTTTCAGACTGAAATACTGTTGTTCTGACAAAAGCTATATCCAGTTTGTCTCCAGGCTCAGAGTATTCCACTCCATCTCTAGCTATATGTTAAATAAGTTGTTCCTAGTACTCTTCTGGCATGCACACTGATAGACAAGATCCATACACACTGATCTTCTCTTGGTTGACACACGCACACCTATTACCATCGCTCCCAAAAATCTGTGCCATAAATCCAGCTGATCTTGTTGCTATTGAAGACCTCTGGCACGTTCACTGCTGAAGGCACCGCTCTGAACATTCAAACGGCGCCCATTTCTGTCCAGCTGTAATCCCAGGACTGTTTCCAAAGGAACGAGGCAGCCCAGCTGTGACACCACCGCACCTCGTGGAGCCGCACAGGAAGGAGGAGCTGCACAATGAGCCACGCACCCCAAACACGGCCACGGATACCCATCAGATGGGACGCAGCACCACACAGCGCTGAGTCACACTGAGACAAATCACTTCGCAGATTCTGTCTATCAATTCTCTGCTTTGAGCAATGCTGCACTCAGGTCATTACAGTGAGGAGCGAGCGAGGAGACTGGAAGAAATAGGGAAAACGTGGGTCTGACCGGGGGGGGCTGAGCGGCTCGAGGAGTGTTAGAAATCCACTGGGAATTAATAACTACACTCTCTCACACACCTTCCCCCCCCCCCCAACCCACCCACCCACCCACACACACACACACCCTCACTCACACGTCTCCCTGTGCGCCATCGGCCGGCACGCACCCGGCACGCACCCCGACCCGCGGACCGCGCGCCCGCCCCGCAGAGGGAACCGTCCCTGGCGGTACCTGAACGGTATCCGGGGCCGCTCCCAGCGCCGTGCGTTGCACCGCGGCCCCGTCGGGGCCGCCTCTCCTCACCGCCACCCCCCCTCACAGACGGCCGCGGTGGCTCCCAGAGCCGCACCGAGGAGCGATGCCTGCCGAGCTGCTCCGGGAACCAAGGCGCGGCGCGGCGCGGCACCAACACCCCTGCTTCTGAGAGAGAGCCGCATCAGGAAGGGGGCATGCACGGCTGCTCTGATTGGCCGCGCTCCCAGCAGCGGCCGCTGATTGGCTACGGTGGTGCCGGCGGAGGAAGGTTCTGGAAGCCCGGCGGGTGTCGTGGCGGTTGCTGCCGCCGCTGCGGTTAGGCTTTGTGCCTTTCTGGCCTTTTCCTGTTCTCTGTTAAACGCGCCTGAAGTGATTTTGCACTGACTCTCGATGTGATGTTATGGTAAGTGGTGGGCACAGTGGCAGCCAGCACGGCTATGGGGCCAACAGATCACTCATGTGGGCCCAGACACGGCCTGCTGTGTGTCCCTCCCTCATCCTCCATCTCTCCCACCATCCGTTCCTTCACTTCTGCTCTTCTCCATCCCTCCTTCCCACGTCTCCTCGTGCGCCCTGGGTTGTCCCATGGCACCGTGGTCCCAGTGGTCTGAACAAGGTCCCTTTGGTTGCGGCTCATGTCCCCAAGCTGGGCCGTGCCCCCTGTGTCCCTTCCTGCCATAGGAATGCCCATGGCAGCTGGCTGCTGTCCCCAGGCTGTGGCATTTTGCAGACAACAGCTTTTCCCCCCTCTAATTGTTTTGCAGCCCCTTATGATCTCATTTCTCAATTGTAACAGTTGGAGTAAATCTAATGGGACTGGAAGTGAACCTAATGAGGTTCAATAAGGCCAAGTGCAGGGTGCTGCACTGGGGCCAGGGCAGTCCCTGGTATTTATATAAACTGGAGGAAGATCTCCATTGAGAGCAGCCCTGTTGGAGAAGGACTTTGGGAGTCCTGGTGGACATGAAGCCAACAGTGTGATGCCTGCAGGTACGCTTGCAAATTGGAAGTCAACTGTGCTCTGGGCTGCATTAAAAAGAGGGATGGCCAGCAGGGAGAGGGAGGTGACTGTGCCCCTCTGCTCAGCTCTTGTGAGGCCCCATCTAGAGTACTGCATCCAGGCCTGGGACCCCCAGCACAGGAAGGATGAGGAGGTCTTAGAGGATCCAGAGGAGGGCCATTAAGATGCTCAGAGGGCTGGAACACCTCTCCTATGAGGAAAGGTTGAGGAAACTGGGCTTGTTTAGCTTGGAGAAGAGAAAGCTCTGGGGAGACCTCATGGTGGCCTTCCAGTACTTGAAGGGAGCGTATAAACAGGAGGGGGAATGGCTGTTTATGATATATAAACAGCCATTTATACAGCTGTTTATATATATATAGCCAGTCAGTGCTGGCTACAGAAGACAAAGGGTGATAGTTCCAAAAAGTCACCTCCTCCACATAACATCTTTGCTGCTTCATTCTGAGCGTCATCACTGAGCAGTGCCTAATAGAACTTCTTCCCTGGTCAGATGGCTGCCTTAGTTTGAGCCCTGATGGCAGTGACGTGATGACGGCAGGCTTGGTATTGCTGTTCTCTGCTCACCAGGGTACGCTTTGGAAGAAAGCAGTTTATTGGGGGTCTTTTGTTTCTTGTTTGTTGTTATTTAATTTCTATGAAATGTATGTATGCCATATATATGTACATGTTTTGAATATTATCATTTGTAGTGCTGAGAATTTTTTTTAGAAAAGAGTTATACTCAATTAAGGAGGTGTAATAAAGATGTTAAAGATCCCTCTCTCCCAGTTAGTGTATAGGCAGCTGGTGTGACTGCCTCTGTCCTTAGCAGCTTGCTCAAAGGAACCCCACAAACCATTTCAGTAGCGGGCTGCTGAGGGAAGTGGTCAGAACAGGAGCACTCTGTCCTCTTGCAGAGTACCGGGGTGCTTTTACAGCTGACTGATGGCTGCTTTGTTTGCGGCCATAGCTCCTGAGAAGTGTAGCAGTGCTAAGAGCTGAGAAGAAACAGGAGAATGTTGTACCCCCTGGAGGATCCTGAGAAATCAGTGACCTCGGGCAGGTGCTGGAGAGGAGTTGCAGGGTGGTATCATGGCAGCTGAGCACTATTTCTGGTAGCACAATGGACTGTGCCTCTGCTAAAGCGACTGCTATCCCAGAGTGAGCAGTGACAGCAGGCGTACGAGGTTTACTGCACTGTCTTCATACCGTCTGCCTCCACTTTCAGATTCTCGGTCCAGCCTACAAAGCAAACACCCACTTGTAGAAGCTGAGGCGGCGCTCGGAACCGCAGGGCTGCTCCGCGGCGTGGGAGCACTGCGAGTTACAGCCAGCCTTCCGCATGGCCGCCTCTTCCGCGCGGCGCAGGGTCATGACGTCACAACGGGGACGGCTTCCCGCGCGTGCAGTGAGTGAGGGCGCGCTGTTGCCATGGCAACGCAGCCTACGCGCACGGCCTGAAGCGTGAGTGGGCCTCGAGGGGCAGTGGGGGGCGAAGAAGCTTCAGGGGTCAGTTGAGCCTGAGGAGACCTCCCTCAGGGGTCTCCTGGGGAGGTGCGGGAGGGGCTGGGGGGAGGGCAGAGCTCTGCAGATGGTGGCAGTGGGTGGGGCTGTGGGGTGGGAAATCCGCAGGGAGATGCAGTGAAACAGTGGCATCTGGGCAGAGCACGGAGATAAGGGAAAAGCATCTGGGGAACACAGTGAGATCGAAACTGAAAGCAAAGAAAGGAGGAGGGAAAAGAAAGGAGAATCTCCATCCCCTGTTGGACACAAGGGGGAACACAGTGACCAAGAATCAGGATAAGGCTGAGGTGCTCAGTGCTTTCTTTGCCTCCGTCTTTACTAGTAAGACTAGTTGTTCCCTGGGCACGCAGCCCCCTGCGCTGATAGATAGGGATGGGGAACAGAATAAGCCCTGCGTAATCCATGATGAGATGGTTTTGGAGCTGCTCCAAAAGCTGGATGCTCACAAGTCCATGGGGCCGGATGGATTGCACCCTGGAGTGCTGAGGGCGTTGGTGGATGTGGCTGCCAAGCCACTCTCCATCATCCTTCGGCAGTCCTGGCTAAGCGGGGATGTCCCAGCAGACTGGAGCCTGCAAATGTGACAGCCGTCTTCCAAAAGGGCTGGAAAGATGATCCTGGTAGCTACAGACCTGTCAGTCTCACCTCGGTGCCAGGGAAGGTTATGGAACGGATAATCTCGGGAGCCGTCACGGATCAATTAAAGGTCAACCAGGGGATCAGGCCCAGTCAGCATGCGTTTATGAATGCTAGATCCTGTTTGACAAGCCTGATTTTGTTCTGTGACAAGGTGACCCGCTTAGCGGATGAAAGTAGGGCTGTCGATGTGGTCTACCTGGACTTCAGTAAAGTCTTTGACACTATCCCCCACAGCAACCTCGTGGAGGAGCTGGCTGCCCACGGTTTGGATGGGCGTACGCTCCGCTGGGTGAAACACTGGATGGCCGGGCCCAAAGGGTTGTGGTCAATGGAGTTATATCCAGCTGGCAGCCAGTCACGAGTGGTGTCCCCCAGGGCTCGGTACTGGGGCCACTCCTATTTGACATCTTTGTTAATGGTTAATACTCTGATTGAAGGCTACAGGCTCTTCAGAAGGGATAGGCAGGGTAGGAAGGGTGGGAGAGTTGCCCTCTATGTTAGGGAGTGGATCGATTGTGAAGAGCTGTGTCCGAGTTGACAGCCATGACCAGGTTGAGAGCTTATGAGCTCTGAAAAAATCATGAAAATTATGGTTTGGTCCAGTAAAGAGCATCTAGTGGTTGGGGTCTGCTACAGGCTGCCTGATCAGGAGGAGCCTGTTGATGAGGCCTTCTTGCTTCAACGGCGGGAGGTGTCGCACTTGTGGGCTCTTGTCTTGATAGGGGGTTTCAACCACCCAGATATCTGGTGGGACAGCGGCATGGCGGGTGGCAGACAATCCAGGAGAGTCCTGGAGTCTCCTAGAGGATAACTTCCTGGTCCAGGGATTAGACGGACAGAGCCGAGGTGAAGCCCTACTGGACCTGGTGCTCACCAGAGGAGAGCATTAAAGAGGTTAAGATTGGAGACAGCCTGGGCTGCAGTGAGCATGCCTTGGTGGGGTTTGTGATCTGGAGGAATGCAGGCCTGGCAAAAAGCAGAGCCAGGACCCTGTGCTTCAGGGCTGCCAAAGGGCTGCTTAAAGAACTGCTGGGTAGGATCTGCTGGGAAAGGTTCCTTGAGGGCATGGGCACAGAACAGAGCTGGCAGCTCTTTAGGGACAGCCTTCTGAGAGCTCAAGAGCTCTCAATCCCCCCAGCAGAAGAAATTGAGCAGAGGAGGCGGGCAACCGGCATGGCTGAGGAAGGAAAAAAGGGAAATGTCCAGGAAGGGGAAGCAGGCTACCAGGAAGGTTGTGTAGCCTGGGAAGTGGGGAGGGATGTGAAAATAACCAGAAGGAGCTCTTCAGGTACATAAGCAGGAGGAGACAGATCAAGGAGAGTGTTCCCCCTCTGATAAATGAGGATGGAGAGCTGGCTTCCTCAGAAGGAAAAAGCTGAGGTACTCACTAAGTGCTTTGCCTCGGTCTTCACTGGTGGTCAGGCTCCTCCCCCTGTTTGCCAGGACCCTGAAGCCCTAGGTGTGGGTGAGAGGAGCAGGTTCCGTCCCACTGTAACAGTGGAACAAGTCCGAGACCTCCTCTTGAAACTGAAAGTATATAATAAGTCCATGGGGCTGGATGATATCCATCCTAGGGTTCAGAGAGAGACGGCTAATGTCTCACTGAGCCGCTCTCCATCATATTTGAAAAATCACAGCTGTCTGGTGAAGTCTCCAGTGACTGGAAAAAGGGAAACGTTACTCCCATTTTTAAGAAAGGGAGAAAGGAGGATCTGTGGAAATACAGACCGGTGTGCCTCACCTCTGTGCCTGGGAAGATCATGGAGCCGATCCTCCTAGAAGCTATGTTAAGGCACGTATGAGACAAAGAGGTGATTTGAGACAGCCAGCATGGCTTCAGCAAGGGCAGATTGTGTCTGACCGATCAGTGCCTTCTATGATGGAGTGACGGCATCGGTGGACAGGGGAAGGGTGATGCATGTCATCTACCTGGACTTCTGCAAAGCCTTTGACATGGTCCTTCACCACATCCTGCTCTCTAAATTGGAGAGGTGTGGATTTGAAGGATGGACTGTTTGGTGGATTAAGAATTGGTTGGCGGGTCGCAGCCAAAGGGTTGTGATCAACGGGTCTGTGTCATGGTGGAGGCCAATCACGAGCGGTGTCCCTCAGGAGTCAGTCTTGGGACCGGTGCTCTTCAACATCTCCATCAGTGACAGACGATGGCATCGAGTGCACCCTCAGCAAGTTTGCAGATGACACCAGCTGGGCGGTGCAGGCGATACATAGGAGAGAAGGGAAGCCATCCAGAGGGACCTAGACAGGCTGGAGAGGTGAATCCATGTGAACCTAATGAGGTTCAACAAGGCCAAGGTGTTGCACGTGGGCCGGGGCAGTCCCAGGTATTATACAGACTGGGCAAAGACCCCCTTGAGAGCAGCCCTGTTGGAGAAGTACTTGGGGGTCCTGGTGGACAAGAAGCCAGACGTGAGCCAGCAGTGTACGCTTGCAAATTGGAAAGTCAGCTGTGTTCTGGGCTGCATTAAAAGAGGGGTGGCCAGCAGGGAGAGGGAGGTGACTGTGCCCCTCTACTCAGCTCTTGTGAGGCCCCATCTAGAGTACTGCATCCAGGCCTGGGACCCCCAGCACAGGAAGGATGAGGAGGTCTTAGAGGATCCAGAGGAGGGCCATTAAGATGCTCAGAGGGCTGGAACACCTCTCCTGTGAGGAAAGGTTGAGGAAACTGGGCTTGTTTAGCTTGGAGAAGAGAAAGCTCTGGGGAGACCTCATGGTGGCCTTCCAGTACTTGAAGGGAGCGTATAAACAGGAGGGGGAATGGCTGTTTATGATATATAAACAGCCATTTATACAGCTGTTTATATATATAGCCAGTCAGTGCTGGCTACAGAAGACAAAGGGTGATAGTTCCAAAAAGTCACCTCCTCCACGTAACATCTTTGCTGCTTCATTCTGAGCGTCATCACTGAGCAGTGCCTAATAGAACTTCTTCCCTGGTCAGATGGCTGCCTTAGTTTGAGCCCTGATGGCAGTGACGTGATGACGGCAGGCTTGGTATTGCTGTTCTCTGCTCACCAGGGTACGCTTTGGAAGAAAGCAGTTTATTGGGGGTCTTTTGTTTCTTGTTTGTTGTTATTTAATTTCTATGAAATGTATGTATGCCATATATATGTACATGTTTTGAATATTATCATTTGTAGTGCTGAGAATTTTTTTTAGAAAAGAGTTATACTCAATTAAGGAGGTGTAATAAAGATGTTAAAGATCCCTCTCTCCCAGTTAGTGTATAGGCAGCTGGTGTGACTGCCTCTGTCCTTAGCAGCTTGCTCAAAGGAACCCCACAAACCATTTCAGTAGCGGGCTGCTGAGGGAAGTGGTCAGAACAGGAGCACTCTGTCCTCTTGCAGAGTACCGGGGTGCTTTTACAGCTGACTGATGGCTGCTTTGTTTGCAGCCATAGCTCCTGAGAAGTGTAGCAGTGCTAAGAGCTGAGAAGAAACAGGAGAATGTTGTACCCCCTGGAGGATCCTGAGAAATCAGTGACCTCGGGCAGGTGCTGGAGAGGAGTTGCAGGGTGGTATCATGGCAGCTGAGCACTATTTCTGGTAGCACAATGGACTGTGCCTCTGCTAAAGCGACTGCTATCCCAGAGTGAGCAGTGACAGCAGGCGTACGAGGTTTACTGCACTGTCTTCATACCGTCTGCCTCCACTTTCAGATTCTCGGTCCAGCCTACAAAGCAAACACCCACTTGTAGAAGCTGAGGCGGCGCTCGGAACCGCAGGGCTGCTCCGCGGCGTGGGAGCACTGCGAGTTACAGCCAGCCTTCCGCATGGCCGCCTCTTCCGCGCGGCGCAGGGTCATGACGTCACAACGGGGACGGCTTCCCGCGCGTGCAGTGAGTGAGGGCGCGCTGTTGCCATGGCAACGCAGCCTACGCGCACGGCCTGAAGCGTGAGTGGGCCTCGAGGGGCAGTGGGGGGCGAAGAAGCTTCAGGGGTCAGTTGAGCCTGAGGAGACCTCCCTCAGGGGTCTCCTGGGGAGGTGCGGGAGGGGCTGGGGGGAGGGCAGAGCTCTGCAGATGGTGGCAGTGGGTGGGGCTGTGGGGTGGGAAATCCGCAGGGAGATGCAGTGAAACAGTGGCATCTGGGCAGAGCACGGAGATAAGGGAAAAGCATCTGGGGAACACAGTGAGATCGAAACTGAAAGCAAAGAAAGGAGGAGGGAAAAGAAAGGAGAATCTCCATCCCCTGTTGGACACAAGGGGGAACACAGTGACCAAGAATCAGGATAAGGCTGAGGTGCTCAGTGCTTTCTTTGCCTCCGTCTTTACTAGTAAGACTAGTTGTTCCCTGGGCACGCAGCCCCCTGCGCTGGTAGATAGGGATGGGGAACAGAATAAGCCCTGCGTGATCCATGATGAGATGGTTTTGGACTTGCTCCAAAAGCTGGACGCTCACAAGTCCATGGGGCCGGATGGATTGCACCCTGGAGTGCTGAGGGCGTTGGTGGATGTGGCTGCCAAGCCACTCTCCATCATCCTTCGGCAGTCCTGGCTAAGCGGGGATGTCCCAGCAGACTGGAGCCTGCAAATGTGACAGCCGTCTTCCAAAAGGGCTGGAAAGATGATCCTGGTAGCTACAGACCTGTCAGTCTCACCTCGGTGCCAGGGAAGGTTATGGAACGGATAATCTCGGGAGCCGTCACGGATCAATTAAAGGTCAACCAGGGGATCAGGCCCAGTCAGCATGGGTTTATGAATGCTAGATCCTGTTTGACAAGCCTGATTTTGTTCTGTGACAAGGTGACCCGCTTAGCGGATGAAAGTAGGGCTGTCGATGTGGTCTACCTGGACTTCAGTAAAGTCTTTGACACTATCCCCCACAGCAACCTCGTGGAGGAGCTGGCTGCCCACAGTTTGGATGGGCGTACGCTCCGCTGGGTGAAACACTGGATGGCCGGGCCCAAAGGGTTGTGGTCAATGGAGTTATATCCAGCTGGCAGCCAGTCACGAGTGGTGTCCCCAGGGCTCGGTACTGGGGCCACTCCTATTTGACATCTTTGTTAATGGTTAATACTCTGATTGAAGGCTACAGGCTCTTCAGAAGGGATAGGCAGGGTAGGAAGGGAGGGAGAGTTGCCCTCTATGTTAGGGAGTGGATCGATTGTGAAGAGCTGTGTCCGAGTTTACAGCCATGACCAGGTTGAGAGCTTATGAGCTCTGAAAAAATCATGAAAATTATGGTTTGGTCCAGTAAAGAGCATCTAGTGGTTGGGGTCTGCTACAGGCCTTCTTGCTTCAACGGCGGGAGGTGTCGCACTTGTGGGCTCTTGTCTTGATAGGGGGTTTCAACCACCCAGATATCTGGTGGGACAGCGGCATGGCGGGTGGCAGACAATCCAGGAGAGTCCTGGAGTCTCCTAGAGGATAACTTCCTGGTCCAGGGATTAGACGGACAGAGCCGAGGTGAAGCCCTACTGGACCTGGTGCTCACCAGAGGAGAGCATTAAAGAGGTTAAGATTGGAGACAGCCTGGGCTGCAGTGAGCATGCCTTGGTGGGGTTTGTGATCTGGAGGAATGCAGGCCTGGCAAAAAGCAGAGCCAGGACCCTGTGCTTCAGGGCTGCCAAAGGGCTGCTTAAAGAACTGCTGGGTAGGATCTGCTGGGAAAGGTTCCTTGAGGGCATGGGCACAGAACAGAGCTGGCAGCTCTTTAGGGACAGCCTTCTGAGAGCTCAAGAGCTCTCAATCCCCCCAGCAGAAGAAATTGAGCAGAGGAGGCGGGCAACCGGCATGGCTGAGAAGGAAAAAAGGGAAATGTCCAGGAAGGGGAAGCAGGCTACCAGGAAGGTTGTGTAGCCTGGGAAGTGGGGAGGGATGTGAAAATAACCAGAAGGAGCTCTTCAGGTACATAAGCAGGAGGAGACAGATCAAGGAGAGTGTTCCCCCTCTGATAAATGAGGATGGAGAGCTGGCTTCCTCAGAAGGAAAAAGCTGAGGTACTCACTAAGTGCTTTGCCTCGGTCTTCACTGGTGGTCAGGCTCCTCCCCCTGTTTGCCAGGACCCTGAAGCCCTAGGTGTGGGTGAGAGGAGCAGGTTCCGTCCCACTGTAACAGTGGAACAAGTCCGAGACCTCCTCTTGAAACTGAAAGTATATAATAAGTCCATGGGGCTGGATGATATCCATCCTAGGTTTCAGAGAGAGACGGCTAATGTCTCACTGAGCCGCTCTCCATCATATTTGAAAAATCACAGCTGTCTGGTGAAGTCTCCAGTGACTGGAAAAAGGGAAACGTTACTCCCATTTTTAAGAAAGGGAGAAAGGAGGATCTGTGGAAATACAGACCGGTGTGCCTCACCTCTGTGCCTGGGAAGATCATGGAGCCGATCCTCCTAGAAGCTATGTTAAGGCACGTATGAGACAAAGAGGTGATTTGAGACAGCCAGCATGGCTTCAGCAAGGGCAGATTGTGTCTGACCGATCAGTGCCTTCTATGATGGAGTGACGGCATCGGTGGACAGGGGAAGGGTGATGCATGTCATCTACCTGGACTTCTGCAAAGCCTTTGACATGGTCCTTCACCACATCCTGCTCTCTAAATTGGAGAGGTGTGGATTTGAAGGATGGACTGTTTGGTGGATTAAGAATTGGTTGGCGGGTCGCAGCCAAAGGGTTGTGATCAACGGGTCTGTGTCATGGTGGAGGCCAATCACGAGCGGTGTCCCTCAGGAGTCGGTCTTGGGACCGGTGCTCTTCAACATCTCCATCAGTGACAGACGATGGCATCGAGTGCACCCTCAGCAAGTTTGCAGATGACACCAGCTGGGCGGTGCAGGCGATACATAGGAGAGAAGGGAAGCCATCCAGAGGGACCTAGACAGGCTGGAGAGGTGAATCCATGTGAACCTAATGAGGTTCAACAAGGCCAAGGTGTTGCACGTGGGCCGGGGCAGTCCCAGGTATTATACAGACTGGGCAAAGACCCCCTTGAGAGCAGCCCTGTTGGAGAAGTACTTGGGGGTCCTGGTGGACAAGAAGCCAGACGTGAGCCAGCAGTGTACGCTTGCAAATTGGAAAGTCAGCTGTGTTCTGGGCTGCATTAAAAGAGGGGTGGCCAGCAGGGAGAGGGAGGTGACTGTGCCCCTCTACTCAGCTCTTGTGAGGCCCCATCTAGAGTACTGCATCCAGGCCTGGGACCCCCAGCACAGGAAGGATGAGGAGGTCTTAGAGGATCCAGAGGAGGGCCATTAAGATGCTCAGAGGGCTGGAACACCTCTCCTATGAGGAAAGGTTGAGGAAACTGGGCTTGTTTAGCTTGGAGAAGAGAAAGCTCTGGGGAGACCTCATGGTGGCCTTCCAGTACTTGAAGGGAGCGTATAAACAGGAGGGGGAATGGCTGTTTATGATATATAAACAGCCATTTATACAGCTGTTTATATATATAGCCAGTCAGTGCTGGCTACAGAAGACAAAGGGTGATAGTTCCAAAAAGTCACCTCCTCCACGTAACATCTTTGCTGCTTCATTCTGAGCGTCATCACTGAGCAGTGCCTAATAGAACTTCTTCCCTGGTCAGATGGCTGCCTTAGTTTGAGCCCTGATGGCAGTGACGTGATGACGGCAGGCTTGGTATTGCTGTTCTCTGCTCACCAGGGTACGCTTTGGAAGAAAGCAGTTTATTGGGGGTCTTTTGTTTCTTGTTTGTTGTTATTTAATTTCTATGAAATGTATGTATGCCATATATATGTACATGTTTTGAATATTATCATTTGTAGTGCTGAGAATTTTTTTTAGAAAAGAGTTATACTCAATTAAGGAGGTGTAATAAAGATGTTAAAGATCCCTCTCTCCCAGTTAGTGTATAGGCAGCTGGTGTGACTGCCTCTGTCCTTAGCAGCTTGCTCAAAGGAACCCCACAAACCATTTCAGTAGCGGGCTGCTGAGGGAAGTGGTCAGAACAGGAGCACTCTGTCCTCTTGCAGAGTACCGGGGTGCTTTTACAGCTGACTGATGGCTGCTTTGTTTGCGGCCATAGCTCCTGAGAAGTGTAGCAGTGCTAAGAGCTGAGAAGAAACAGGAGAATGTTGTACCCCCTGGAGGATCCTGAGAAATCAGTGACCTCGGGCAGGTGCTGGAGAGGAGTTGCAGGGTGGTATCATGGCAGCTGAGCACTATTTCTGGTAGCACAATGGACTGTGCCTCTGCTAAAGCGACTGCTATCCCAGAGTGAGCAGTGACAGCAGGCGTACGAGGTTTACTGCACTGTCTTCATACCGTCTGCCTCCACTTTCAGATTCTCGGTCCAGCCTACAAAGCAAACACCCACTTGTAGAAGCTGAGGCGGCGCTCGGAACCGCAGGGCTGCTCCGCGGCGTGGGAGCACTGCGAGTTACAGCCAGCCTTCCGCATGGCCGCCTCTTCCGCGCGGCGCAGGGTCATGACGTCACAACGGGGACGGCTTCCCGCGCGTGCAGTGAGTGAGGGCGCGCTGTTGCCATGGCAACGCAGCCTACGCGCACGGCCTGAAGCGTGAGTGGGCCTCGAGGGGCAGTGGGGGGCGAAGAAGCTTCAGGGGTCAGTTGAGCCTGAGGAGACCTCCCTCAGGGGTCTCCTGGGGAGGTGCGGGAGGGGCTGGGGGGAGGGCAGAGCTCTGCAGATGGTGGCAGTGGGTGGGGCTGTGGGGTGGGAAATCCGCAGGGAGATGCAGTGAAACAGTGGCATCTGGGCAGAGCACGGAGATAAGGGAAAAGCATCTGGGGAGCACAGTGAGATCGAAACTGAAAGCAAAGAAAGGAGGAGGGAAAAGAAAGGAGAATCTCCATCCCCTGTTGGACACAAGGGGGAACACAGTGACCAAGAATCAGGATAAGGCTGAGGTGCTCAGTGCTTTCTTTGCCTCCGTCTTTACTAGTAAGACTAGTTGTTCCCTGGGCACGCAGCCCCCTGCGCTGGTAGATAGGGATGGGGAACAGAATAAGCCCTGCGTGATCCATGATGAGATGGTTTTGGACTTGCTCCAAAAGCTGGACGCTCACAAGTCCATGGGGCCGGATGGATTGCACCCTGGAGTGCTGAGGGCGTTGGTGGATGTGGCTGCCAAGCCACTCTCCATCATCCTTCGGCAGTCCTGGCTAAGCGGGGATGTCCCAGCAGACTGGAGCCTGCAAATGTGACAGCCGTCTTCCAAAAGGGCTGGAAAGATGATCCTGGTAGCTACAGACCTGTCAGTCTCACCTCGGTGCCAGGGAAGGTTATGGAACGGATAATCTCGGGAGCCGTCACGGATCAATTAAAGGTCAACCAGGGGATCAGGCCCAGTCAGCATGGGTTTATGAATGCTAGATCCTGTTTGACAAGCCTGATTTTGTTCTGTGACAAGGTGACCCGCTTAGCGGATGAAAGTAGGGCTGTCGATGTGGTCTACCTGGACTTCAGTAAAGTCTTTGACACTATCCCCCACAGCAACCTCGTGGAGGAGCTGGCTGCCCACGGTTTGGATGGGCGTACGCTCCGCTGGGTGAAACACTGGATGGCCGGGCCCAAAGGGTTGTGGTCAATGGAGTTATATCCAGCTGGCAGCCAGTCACGAGTGGTGTCCCCAGGGCTCGGTACTGGGGCCACTCCTATTTGACATCTTTGTTAATGGTTAATACTCTGATTGAAGGCTACAGGCTCTTCAGAAGGGATAGGCAGGGTAGGAAGGGAGGGAGAGTTGCCCTCTATGTTAGGGAGTGGATCGATTGTGAAGAGCTGTGTCCGAGTTTACAGCCATGACCAGGTTGAGAGCTTATGAGCTCTGAAAAAATCATGACAATTATGGTTTGGTCCAGTAAAGAGCATCTAGTGGTTGGGGTCTGCTACAGGCTGCCTGATCAGGAGGAGCCTGTTGATGAGGCCTTCTTGCTTCAACGGCGGGAGGTGTCGCACTTGTGGGCTCTTGTCTTGATAGGGGGTTTCAACCACCCAGATATCTGGTGGGACAGCGGCATGGCGGGTGGCAGACAATCCAGGAGAGTCCTGGAGTCTCCTAGAGGATAACTTCCTGGTCCAGGGATTAGACGGACAGAGCCGAGGTGAAGCCCTACTGGACCTGGTGCTCACCAGAGGAGAGCATTAAAGAGGTTAAGATTGGAGACAGCCTGGGCTGCAGTGAGCATGCCTTGGTGGGGTTTGTGATCTGGAGGAATGCAGGCCTGGCAAAAAGCAGAGCCAGGACCCTGTGCTTCAGGGCTGCCAAAGGGCTGCTTAAAGAACTGCTGGGTAGGATCTGCTGGGAAAGGTTCCTTGAGGGCATGGGCACAGAACAGAGCTGGCAGCTCTTTAGGGACAGCCTTCTGAGAGCTCAAGAGCTCTCAATCCCCCCAGCAGAAGAAATTGAGCAGAGGAGGCGGGCAACCGGCATGGCTGAGGAAGGAAAAAAGGGAAATGTCCAGGAAGGGGAAGCAGGCTACCAGGAAGGTTGTGTAGCCTGGGAAGTGGGGAGGGATGTGAAAATAACCAGAAGGAGCTCTTCAGGTACATAAGCAGGAGGAGACAGATCAAGGAGAGTGTTCCCCCTCTGATAAATGAGGATGGAGAGCTGGCTTCCTCAGAAGGAAAAAGCTGAGGTACTCACTAAGTGCTTTGCCTCGGTCTTCACTGGTGGTCAGGCTCCTCCCCCTGTTTGCCAGGACCCTGAAGCCCTAGGTGTGGGTGAGAGGAGCAGGTTCCGTCCCACTGTAACAGTGGAACAAGTCCGAGACCTCCTCTTGAAACTGAAAGTATATAATAAGTCCATGGGGCTGGATGATATCCATCCTAGGGTTCAGAGAGAGACGGCTAATGTCTCACTGAGCCGCTCTCCATCATATTTGAAAAATCACAGCTGTCTGGTGAAGTCTCCAGTGACTGGAAAAAGGGAAACGTTACTCCCATTTTTAAGAAAGGGAGAAAGGAGGATCTGTGGAAATACAGACCGGTGTGCCTCACCTCTGTGCCTGGGAAGATCATGGAGCCGATCCTCCTAGAAGCTATGTTAAGGCACGTATGAGACAAAGAGGTGATTTGAGACAGCCAGCATGGCTTCAGCAAGGGCAGATTGTGTCTGACCGATCAGTGCCTTCTATGATGGAGTGACGGCATCGGTGGACAGGGGAAGGGTGATGCATGTCATCTACCTGGACTTCTGCAAAGCCTTTGACATGGTCCTTCACCACATCCTGCTCTCTAAATTGGAGAGGTGTGGATTTGAAGGATGGACTGTTTGGTGGATTAAGAATTGGTTGGCGGGTCGCAGCCAAAGGGTTGTGATCAACGGGTCTGTGTCATGGTGGAGGCCAATCACGAGCGGTGTCCCTCAGGAGTCGGTCTTGGGACCGGTGCTCTTCAACATCTCCATCAGTGACAGACGATGGCATCGAGTGCACCCTCAGCAAGTTTGCAGATGACACCAGCTGGGCGGTGCAGGCGATACATAGGAGAGAAGGGAAGCCATCCAGAGGGACCTAGACAGGCTGGAGAGGTGAATCCATGTGAACCTAATGAGGTTCAACAAGGCCAAGGTGTTGCACGTGGGCCGGGGCAGTCCCAGGTATTATACAGACTGGGCAAAGACCCCCTTGAGAGCAGCCCTGTTGGAGAAGTACTTGGGGGTCCTGGTGGACAAGAAGCCAGACGTGAGCCAGCAGTGTACGCTTGCAAATTGGAAAGTCAGCTGTGTTCTGGGCTGCATTAAAAGAGGGGTGGCCAGCAGGGAGAGGGAGGTGACTGTGCCCCTCTACTCAGCTCTTGTGAGGCCCCATCTAGAGTACTGCATCCAGGCCTGGGACCCCCAGCACAGGAAGGATGAGGAGGTCTTAGAGGATCCAGAGGAGGGCCATTAAGATGCTCAGAGGGCTGGAACACCTCTCCTATGAGGAAAGGTTGAGGAAACTGGGCTTGTTTAGCTTGGAGAAGAGAAAGCTCTGGGGAGACCTCATGGTGGCCTTCCAGTACTTGAAGGGAGCGTATAAACAGGAGGGGGAATGGCTGTTTATGATATATAAACAGCCATTTATACAGCTGTTTATATATATAGCCAGTCAGTGCTGGCTACAGAAGACAAAGGGTGATAGTTCCAAAAAGTCACCTCCTCCACGTAACATCTTTGCTGCTTCATTCTGAGCGTCATCACTGAGCAGTGCCTAATAGAACTTCTTCCCTGGTCAGATGGCTGCCTTAGTTTGAGCCCTGATGGCAGTGACGTGATGACGGCAGGCTTGGTATTGCTGTTCTCTGCTCACCAGGGTACGCTTTGGAAGAAAGCAGTTTATTGGGGGTCTTTTGTTTCTTGTTTGTTGTTATTTAATTTCTATGAAATGTATGTATGCCATATATATGTACATGTTTTGAATATTATCATTTGTAGTGCTGAGAATTTTTTTTAGAAAAGAGTTATACTCAGTTAAGGAGGTGTAATAAAGATGTTAAAGATCCCTCTCTCCCAGTTAGTGTATAGGCAGCTGGTGTGACTGCCTCTGTCCTTAGCAGCTTGCTCAAAGGAACCCCACAAACCATTTCAGTAGCGGGCTGCTGAGGGAAGTGGTCAGAACAGGAGCACTCTGTCCTCTTGCAGAGTACCGGGGTGCTTTTACAGCTGACTGATGGCTGCTTTGTTTGCGGCCATAGCTCCTGAGAAGTGTAGCAGTGCTAAGAGCTGAGAAGAAACAGGAGAATGTTGTACCCCCTGGAGGATCCTGAGAAATCAGTGACCTCGGGCAGGTGCTGGAGAGGAGTTGCAGGGTGGTATCATGGCAGCTGAGCACTATTTCTGGTAGCACAATGGACTGTGCCTCTGCTAAAGCGACTGCTATCCCAGAGTGAGCAGTGACAGCAGGCGTACGAGGTTTACTGCACTGTCTTCATACCGTCTGCCTCCACTTTCAGATTCTCGGTCCAGCCTACAAAGCAAACACCCACTTGTAGAAGCTGAGGCGGCGCTCGGAACCGCAGGGCTGCTCCGCGGCGTGGGAGCACTGCGAGTTACAGCCAGCCTTCCGCATGGCCGCCTCTTCCGCGCGGCGCAGGGTCATGACGTCACAACGGGGACGGCTTCCCGCGCGTGCAGTGAGTGAGGGCGCGCTGTTGCCATGGCAACGCAGCCTACGCGCACGGCCTGAAGCGTGAGTGGGCCTCGAGGGGCAGTGGGGGGCGAAGAAGCTTCAGGGGTCAGTTGAGCCTGAGGAGACCTCCCTCAGGGGTCTCCTGGGGAGGTGCGGGAGGGGCTGGGGAGAGGGCAGAGCTCTGCAGATGGTGGCAGTGGGTGGGGCTGTGGGGTGGGAAATCCGCAGGGAGATGCAGTGAAACAGTGGCATCTGGGCAGAGCACGGAGATAAGGGAAAAGCATCTGGGGAGCACAGTGAGATCGAAACTGAAAGCAAAGAAAGGAGGAGGGAAAAGAAAGGAGAATCTCCATCCCCTGTTGGACACAAGGGGGAACACAGTGACCAAGAATCAGGATAAGGCTGAGGTGCTCAGTGCTTTCTTTGCCTCCGTCTTTACTAGTAAGACTAGTTGTTCCCTGGGCACGCAGCCCCCTGCGCTGGTAGATAGGGATGGGGAACAGAATAAGCCCTGCGTGATCCATGATGAGATGGTTTTGGACTTGCTCCAAAAGCTGGACGCTCACAAGTCCATGGGGCCGGATGGATTGCACCCTGGAGTGCTGAGGGCGTTGGTGGATGTGGCTGCCAAGCCACTCTCCATCATCCTTCGGCAGTCCTGGCTAAGCGGGGATGTCCCAGCAGACTGGAGCCTGCAAATGTGACAGCCGTCTTCCAAAAGGGCTGGAAAGATGATCCTGGTAGCTACAGACCTGTCCGTCTCACCTCGGTGCCAGGGAAGGTTATGGAACGGATAATCTCGGGAGCCGTCACGGATCAATTAAAGGTCAACCAGGGGATCAGGCCCAGTCAGCATGGGTTTATGAATGCTAGATCCTGTTTGACAAGCCTGATTTTGTTCTGTGACAAGGTGACCCGCTTAGCGGATGAAAGTAGGGCTGTCGATGTGGTCTACCTGGACTTCAGTAAAGTCTTTGACACTATCCCCCACAGCAACCTCGTGGAGGAGCTGGCTGCCCACGGTTTGGATGGGCGTACGCTCCGCTGGGTGAAACACTGGATGGCCGGGCCCAAAGGGTTGTGGTCAATGGAGTTATATCCAGCTGGCAGCCAGTCACGAGTGGTGTCCCCAGGGCTCGGTACTGGGGCCACTCCTATTTGACATCTTTGTTAATGGTTAATACTCTGATTGAAGGCTACAGGCTCTTCAGAAGGGATAGGCAGGGTAGGAAGGGAGGGAGAGTTGCCCTCTATGTTAGGGAGTGGATCGATTGTGAAGAGCTGTGTCCGAGTTTACAGCCATGACCAGGTTGAGAGCTTATGAGCTCTGAAAAAATCATGACAATTATGGTTTGGTCCAGTAAAGAGCATCTAGTGGTTGGGGTCTGCTACAGGCTGCCTGATCAGGAGGAGCCTGTTGATGAGGCCTTCTTGCTTCAACGGCGGGAGGTGTCGCACTTGTGGGCTCTTGTCTTGATAGGGGGTTTCAACCACCCAGATATCTGGTGGGACAGCGGCATGGCGGGTGGCAGACAATCCAGGAGAGTCCTGGAGTCTCCTAGAGGATAACTTCCTGGTCCAGGGATTAGACGGACAGAGCCGAGGTGAAGCCCTACTGGACCTGGTGCTCACCAGAGGAGAGCATTAAAGAGGTTAAGATTGGAGACAGCCTGGGCTGCAGTGAGCATGCCTTGGTGGGGTTTGTGATCTGGAGGAATGCAGGCCTGGCAAAAAGCAGAGCCAGGACCCTGTGCTTCAGGGCTGCCAAAGGGCTGCTTAAAGAACTGCTGGGTAGGATCTGCTGGGAAAGGTTCCTTGAGGGCATGGGCACAGAACAGAGCTGGCAGCTCTTTAGGGACAGCCTTCTGAGAGCTCAAGAGCTCTCAATCCCCCCAGCAGAAGAAATTGAGCAGAGGAGGCGGGCAACCGGCATGGCTGAGGAAGGAAAAAAGGGAAATGTCCAGGAAGGGGAAGCAGGCTACCAGGAAGGTTGTGTAGCCTGGGAAGTGGGGAGGGATGTGAAAATAACCAGAAGGAGCTCTTCAGGTACATAAGCAGGAGGAGACAGATCAAGGAGAGTGTTCCCCCTCTGATAAATGAGGATGGAGAGCTGGCTTCCTCAGAAGGAAAAAGCTGAGGTACTCACTAAGTGCTTTGCCTCGGTCTTCACTGGTGGTCAGGCTCCTCCCCCTGTTTGCCAGGACCCTGAAGCCCTAGGTGTGGGTGAGAGGAGCAGGTTCCGTCCCACTGTAACAGTGGAACAAGTCCGAGACCTCCTCTTGAAACTGAAAGTATATAATAAGTCCATGGGGCTGGATGATATCCATCCTAGGGTTCAGAGAGAGACGGCTAATGTCTCACTGAGCCGCTCTCCATCATATTTGAAAAATCACAGCTGTCTGGTGAAGTCTCCAGTGACTGGAAAAAGGGAAACGTTACTCCCATTTTTAAGAAAGGGAGAAAGGAGGATCTGTGGAAATACAGACCGGTGTGCCTCACCTCTGTGCCTGGGAAGATCATGGAGCCGATCCTCCTAGAAGCTATGTTAAGGCACGTATGAGACAAAGAGGTGATTTGAGACAGCCAGCATGGCTTCAGCAAGGGCAGATTGTGTCTGACCGATCAGTGCCTTCTATGATGGAGTGACGGCATCGGTGGACAGGGGAAGGGTGATGCATGTCATCTACCTGGACTTCTGCAAAGCCTTTGACATGGTCCTTCACCACATCCTGCTCTCTAAATTGGAGAGGTGTGGATTTGAAGGATGGACTGTTTGGTGGATTAAGAATTGGTTGGCGGGTCGCAGCCAAAGGGTTGTGATCAACGGGTCTGTGTCATGGTGGAGGCCAATCACGAGCGGTGTCCCTCAGGAGTCGGTCTTGGGACCGGTGCTCTTCAACATCTCCATCAGTGACAGACGATGGCATCGAGTGCACCCTCAGCAAGTTTGCAGATGACACCAGCTGGGCGGTGCAGGCGATACATAGGAGAGAAGGGAAGCCATCCAGAGGGACCTAGACAGGCTGGAGAGGTGAATCCATGTGAACCTAATGAGGTTCAACAAGGCCAAGGTGTTGCACGTGGGCCGGGGCAGTCCCAGGTATTATACAGACTGGGCAAAGACCCCCTTGAGAGCAGCCCTGTTGGAGAAGTACTTGGGGGTCCTGGTGGACAAGAAGCCAGACGTGAGCCAGCAGTGTACGCTTGCAAATTGGAAAGTCAGCTGTGTTCTGGGCTGCATTAAAAGAGGGGTGGCCAGCAGGGAGAGGGAGGTGACTGTGCCCCTCTACTCAGCTCTTGTGAGGCCCCATCTAGAGTACTGCATCCAGGCCTGGGACCCCCAGCACAGGAAGGATGAGGAGGTCTTAGAGGATCCAGAGGAGGGCCATTAAGATGCTCAGAGGGCTGGAACACCTCTCCTATGAGGAAAGGTTGAGGAAACTGGGCTTGTTTAGCTTGGAGAAGAGAAAGCTCTGGGGAGACCTCATGGTGGCCTTCCAGTACTTGAAGGGAGCGTATAAACAGGAGGGGGAATGGCTGTTTATGATATATAAACAGCCATTTATACAGCTGTTTATATATATAGCCAGTCAGTGCTGGCTACAGAAGACAAAGGGTGATAGTTCCAAAAAGTCACCTCCTCCACGTAACATCTTTGCTGCTTCATTCTGAGCGTCATCACTGAGCAGTGCCTAATAGAACTTCTTCCCTGGTCAGATGGCTGCCTTAGTTTGAGCCCTGATGGCAGTGACGTGATGACGGCAGGCTTGGTATTGCTGTTCTCTGCTCACCAGGGTACGCTTTGGAAGAAAGCAGTTTATTGGGGGTCTTTTGTTTCTTGTTTGTTGTTATTTAATTTCTATGAAATGTATGTATGCCATATATATGTACATGTTTTGAATATTATCATTTGTAGTGCTGAGAATTTTTTTTAGAAAAGAGTTATACTCAGTTAAGGAGGTGTAATAAAGATGTTAAAGATCCCTCTCTCCCAGTTAGTGTATAGGCAGCTGGTGTGACTGCCTCTGTCCTTAGCAGCTTGCTCAAAGGAACCCCACAAACCATTTCAGTAGCGGGCTGCTGAGGGAAGTGGTCAGAACAGGAGCACTCTGTCCTCTTGCAGAGTACCGGGGTGCTTTTACAGCTGACTGATGGCTGCTTTGTTTGCGGCCATAGCTCCTGAGAAGTGTAGCAGTGCTAAGAGCTGAGAAGAAACAGGAGAATGTTGTACCCCCTGGAGGATCCTGAGAAATCAGTGACCTCGGGCAGGTGCTGGAGAGGAGTTGCAGGGTGGTATCATGGCAGCTGAGCACTATTTCTGGTAGCACAATGGACTGTGCCTCTGCTAAAGCGACTGCTATCCCAGAGTGAGCAGTGACAGCAGGCGTACGAGGTTTACTGCACTGTCTTCATACCGTCTGCCTCCACTTTCAGATTCTCGGTCCAGCCTACAAAGCAAACACCCACTTGTAGAAGCTGAGGCGGCGCTCGGAACCGCAGGGCTGCTCCGCGGCGTGGGAGCACTGCGAGTTACAGCCAGCCTTCCGCATGGCCGCCTCTTCCGCGCGGCGCAGGGTCATGACGTCACAACGGGGACGGCTTCCCGCGCGTGCAGTGAGTGAGGGCGCGCTGTTGCCATGGCAACGCAGCCTACGCGCACGGCCTGAAGCGTGAGTGGGCCTCGAGGGGCAGTGGGGGGCGAAGAAGCTTCAGGGGTCAGTTGAGCCTGAGGAGACCTCCCTCAGGGGTCTCCTGGGGAGGTGCGGGAGGGGCTGGGGGGAGGGCAGAGCTCTGCAGATGGTGGCAGTGGGTGGGGCTGTGGGGTGGGAAATCCGCAGGGAGATGCAGTGAAACAGTGGCATCTGGGCAGAGCACGGAGATAAGGGAAAAGCATCTGGGGAGCACAGTGAGATCGAAACTGAAAGCAAAGAAAGGAGGAGGGAAAAGAAAGGAGAATCTCCATCCCCTGTTGGACACAAGGGGGAACACAGTGACCAAGAATCAGGATAAGGCTGAGGTGCTCAGTGCTTTCTTTGCCTCCGTCTTTACTAGTAAGACTAGTTGTTCCCTGGGCACGCAGCCCCCTGCGCTGGTAGATAGGGATGGGGAACAGAATAAGCCCTGCGTGATCCATGATGAGATGGTTTTGGACTTGCTCCAAAAGCTGGACGCTCACAAGTCCATGGGGCCGGATGGATTGCACCCTGGAGTGCTGAGGGCGTTGGTGGATGTGGCTGCCAAGCCACTCTCCATCATCCTTCGGCAGTCCTGGCTAAGCGGGGATGTCCCAGCAGACTGGAGCCTGCAAATGTGACAGCCGTCTTCCAAAAGGGCTGGAAAGATGATCCTGGTAGCTACAGACCTGTCAGTCTCACCTCGGTGCCAGGGAAGGTTATGGAACGGATAATCTCGGGAGCCGTCACGGATCAATTAAAGGTCAACCAGGGGATCAGGCCCAGTCAGCATGGGTTTATGAATGCTAGATCCTGTTTGACAAGCCTGATTTTGTTCTGTGACAAGGTGACCCGCTTAGCGGATGAAAGTAGGGCTGTCGATGTGGTCTACCTGGACTTCAGTAAAGTCTTTGACACTATCCCCCACAGCAACCTCGTGGAGGAGCTGGCTGCCCACGGTTTGGATGGGCGTACGCTCCGCTGGGTGAAACACTGGATGGCCGGGCCCAAAGGGTTGTGGTCAATGGAGTTATATCCAGCTGGCAGCCAGTCACGAGTGGTGTCCCCAGGGCTCGGTACTGGGGCCACTCCTATTTGACATCTTTGTTAATGGTTAATACTCTGATTGAAGGCTACAGGCTCTTCAGAAGGGATAGGCAGGGTAGGAAGGGAGGGAGAGTTGCCCTCTATGTTAGGGAGTGGATCGATTGTGAAGAGCTGTGTCCGAGTTTACAGCCATGACCAGGTTGAGAGCTTATGAGCTCTGAAAAAATCATGACAATTATGGTTTGGTCCAGTAAAGAGCATCTAGTGGTTGGGGTCTGCTACAGGCTGCCTGATCAGGAGGAGCCTGTTGATGAGGCCTTCTTGCTTCAACGGCGGGAGGTGTCGCACTTGTGGGCTCTTGTCTTGATAGGGGGTTTCAACCACCCAGATATCTGGTGGGACAGCGGCATGGCGGGTGGCAGACAATCCAGGAGAGTCCTGGAGTCTCCTAGAGGATAACTTCCTGGTCCAGGGATTAGACGGACAGAGCCGAGGTGAAGCCCTACTGGACCTGGTGCTCACCAGAGGAGAGCATTAAAGAGGTTAAGATTGGAGACAGCCTGGGCTGCAGTGAGCATGCCTTGGTGGGGTTTGTGATCTGGAGGAATGCAGGCCTGGCAAAAAGCAGAGCCAGGACCCTGTGCTTCAGGGCTGCCAAAGGGCTGCTTAAAGAACTGCTGGGTAGGATCTGCTGGGAAAGGTTCCTTGAGGGCATGGGCACAGAACAGAGCTGGCAGCTCTTTAGGGACAGCCTTCTGAGAGCTCAAGAGCTCTCAATCCCCCCAGCAGAAGAAATTGAGCAGAGGAGGCGGGCAACCGGCATGGCTGAGGAAGGAAAAAAGGGAAATGTCCAGGAAGGGGAAGCAGGCTACCAGGAAGGTTGTGTAGCCTGGGAAGTGGGGAGGGATGTGAAAATAACCAGAAGGAGCTCTTCAGGTACATAAGCAGGAGGAGACAGATCAAGGAGAGTGTTCCCCCTCTGATAAATGAGGATGGAGAGCTGGCTTCCTCAGAAGGAAAAAGCTGAGGTACTCACTAAGTGCTTTGCCTCGGTCTTCACTGGTGGTCAGGCTCCTCCCCCTGTTTGCCAGGACCCTGAAGCCCTAGGTGTGGGTGAGAGGAGCAGGTTCCGTCCCACTGTAACAGTGGAACAAGTCCGAGACCTCCTCTTGAAACTGAAAGTATATAATAAGTCCATGGGGCTGGATGATATCCATCCTAGGGTTCAGAGAGAGACGGCTAATGTCTCACTGAGCCGCTCTCCATCATATTTGAAAAATCACAGCTGTCTGGTGAAGTCTCCAGTGACTGGAAAAAGGGAAACGTTACTCCCATTTTTAAGAAAGGGAGAAAGGAGGATCTGTGGAAATACAGACCGGTGTGCCTCACCTCTGTGCCTGGGAAGATCATGGAGCCGATCCTCCTAGAAGCTATGTTAAGGCACGTATGAGACAAAGAGGTGATTTGAGACAGCCAGCATGGCTTCAGCAAGGGCAGATTGTGTCTGACCGATCAGTGCCTTCTATGATGGAGTGACGGCATCGGTGGACAGGGGAAGGGTGATGCATGTCATCTACCTGGACTTCTGCAAAGCCTTTGACATGGTCCTTCACCACATCCTGCTCTCTAAATTGGAGAGGTGTGGATTTGAAGGATGGACTGTTTGGTGGATTAAGAATTGGTTGGCGGGTCGCAGCCAAAGGGTTGTGATCAACGGGTCTGTGTCATGGTGGAGGCCAATCACGAGCGGTGTCCCTCAGGAGTCGGTCTTGGGACCGGTGCTCTTCAACATCTCCATCAGTGACAGACGATGGCATCGAGTGCACCCTCAGCAAGTTTGCAGATGACACCAGCTGGGCGGTGCAGGCGATACATAGGAGAGAAGGGAAGCCATCCAGAGGGACCTAGACAGGCTGGAGAGGTGAATCCATGTGAACCTAATGAGGTTCAACAAGGCCAAGGTGTTGCACGTGGGCCGGGGCAGTCCCAGGTATTATACAGACTGGGCAAAGACCCCCTTGAGAGCAGCCCTGTTGGAGAAGTACTTGGGGGTCCTGGTGGACAAGAAGCCAGACGTGAGCCAGCAGTGTACGCTTGCAAATTGGAAAGTCAGCTGTGTTCTGGGCTGCATTAAAAGAGGGGTGGCCAGCAGGGAGAGGGAGGTGACTGTGCCCCTCTACTCAGCTCTTGTGAGGCCCCATCTAGAGTACTGCATCCAGGCCTGGGACCCCCAGCACAGGAAGGATGAGGAGGTCTTAGAGGATCCAGAGGAGGGCCATTAAGATGCTCAGAGGGCTGGAACACCTCTCCTATGAGGAAAGGTTGAGGAAACTGGGCTTGTTTAGCTTGGAGAAGAGAAAGCTCTGGGGAGACCTCATGGTGGCCTTCCAGTACTTGAAGGGAGCGTATAAACAGGAGGGGGAATGGCTGTTTATGATATATAAACAGCCATTTATACAGCTGTTTATATATATAGCCAGTCAGTGCTGGCTACAGAAGACAAAGGGTGATAGTTCCAAAAAGTCACCTCCTCCACGTAACATCTTTGCTGCTTCATTCTGAGCGTCATCACTGAGCAGTGCCTAATAGAACTTCTTCCCTGGTCAGATGGCTGCCTTAGTTTGAGCCCTGATGGCAGTGACGTGATGACGGCAGGCTTGGTATTGCTGTTCTCTGCTCACCAGGGTACGCTTTGGAAGAAAGCAGTTTATTGGGGGTCTTTTGTTTCTTGTTTGTTGTTATTTAATTTCTATGAAATGTATGTATGCCATATATATGTACATGTTTTGAATATTATCATTTGTAGTGCTGAGAATTTTTTTTAGAAAAGAGTTATACTCAGTTAAGGAGGTGTAATAAAGATGTTAAAGATCCCTCTCTCCCAGTTAGTGTATAGGCAGCTGGTGTGACTGCCTCTGTCCTTAGCAGCTTGCTCAAAGGAACCCCACAAACCATTTCAGTAGCGGGCTGCTGAGGGAAGTGGTCAGAACAGGAGCACTCTGTCCTCTTGCAGAGTACCGGGGTGCTTTTACAGCTGACTGATGGCTGCTTTGTTTGCGGCCATAGCTCCTGAGAAGTGTAGCAGTGCTAAGAGCTGAGAAGAAACAGGAGAATGTTGTACCCCCTGGAGGATCCTGAGAAATCAGTGACCTCGGGCAGGTGCTGGAGAGGAGTTGCAGGGTGGTATCATGGCAGCTGAGCACTATTTCTGGTAGCACAATGGACTGTGCCTCTGCTAAAGCGACTGCTATCCCAGAGTGAGCAGTGACAGCAGGCGTACGAGGTTTACTGCACTGTCTTCATACCGTCTGCCTCCACTTTCAGATTCTCGGTCCAGCCTACAAAGCAAACACCCACTTGTAGAAGCTGAGGCGGCGCTCGGAACCGCAGGGCTGCTCCGCGGCGTGGGAGCACTGCGAGTTACAGCCAGCCTTCCGCATGGCCGCCTCTTCCGCGCGGCGCAGGGTCATGACGTCACAACGGGGACGGCTTCCCGCGCGTGCAGTGAGTGAGGGCGCGCTGTTGCCATGGCAACGCAGCCTACGCGCACGGCCTGAAGCGTGAGTGGGCCTCGAGGGGCAGTGGGGGGCGAAGAAGCTTCAGGGGTCAGTTGAGCCTGAGGAGACCTCCCTCAGGGGTCTCCTGGGGAGGTGCGGGAGGGGCTGGGGGGAGGGCAGAGCTCTGCAGATGGTGGCAGTGGGTGGGGCTGTGGGGTGGGAAATCCGCAGGGAGATGCAGTGAAACAGTGGCATCTGGGCAGAGCACGGAGATAAGGGAAAAGCATCTGGGGAGCACAGTGAGATCGAAACTGAAAGCAAAGAAAGGAGGAGGGAAAAGAAAGGAGAATCTCCATCCCCTGTTGGACACAAGGGGGAACACAGTGACCAAGAATCAGGATAAGGCTGAGGTGCTCAGTGCTTTCTTTGCCTCCGTCTTTACTAGTAAGACTAGTTGTTCCCTGGGCACGCAGCCCCCTGCGCTGGTAGATAGGGATGGGGAACAGAATAAGCCCTGCGTGATCCATGATGAGATGGTTTTGGACTTGCTCCAAAAGCTGGACGCTCACAAGTCCATGGGGCCGGATGGATTGCACCCTGGAGTGCTGAGGGCGTTGGTGGATGTGGCTGCCAAGCCACTCTCCATCATCCTTCGGCAGTCCTGGCTAAGCGGGGATGTCCCAGCAGACTGGAGCCTGCAAATGTGACAGCCGTCTTCCAAAAGGGCTGGAAAGATGATCCTGGTAGCTACAGACCTGTCAGTCTCACCTCGGTGCCAGGGAAGGTTATGGAACGGATAATCTCGGGAGCCGTCACGGATCAATTAAAGGTCAACCAGGGGATCAGGCCCAGTCAGCATGGGTTTATGAATGCTAGATCCTGTTTGACAAGCCTGATTTTGTTCTGTGACAAGGTGACCCGCTTAGCGGATGAAAGTAGGGCTGTCGATGTGGTCTACCTGGACTTCAGTAAAGTCTTTGACACTATCCCCCACAGCAACCTCGTGGAGGAGCTGGCTGCCCACGGTTTGGATGGGCGTACGCTCCGCTGGGTGAAACACTGGATGGCCGGGCCCAAAGGGTTGTGGTCAATGGAGTTATATCCAGCTGGCAGCCAGTCACGAGTGGTGTCCCCAGGGCTCGGTACTGGGGCCACTCCTATTTGACATCTTTGTTAATGGTTAATACTCTGATTGAAGGCTACAGGCTCTTCAGAAGGGATAGGCAGGGTAGGAAGGGAGGGAGAGTTGCCCTCTATGTTAGGGAGTGGATCGATTGTGAAGAGCTGTGTCCGAGTTTACAGCCATGACCAGGTTGAGAGCTTATGAGCTCTGAAAAAATCATGAAAATTATGGTTTGGTCCAGTAAAGAGCATCTAGTGGTTGGGGTCTGCTACAGGCTGCCTGATCAGGAGGAGCCTGTTGATGAGGCCTTCTTGCTTCAACGGCGGGAGGTGTCGCACTTGTGGGCTCTTGTCTTGATAGGGGGTTTCAACCACTCAGATATCTGGTGGGACAGCGGCATGGCGGGTGGCAGACAATCCAGGAGAGTCCTGGAGTCTCCTAGAGGATAACTTCCTGGTCCAGGGATTAGACGGACAGAGCCGAGGTGAAGCCCTACTGGACCTGGTGCTCACCAGAGGAGAGCATTAAAGAGGTTAAGATTGGAGACAGCCTGGGCTGCAGTGAGCATGCCTTGGTGGGGTTTGTGATCTGGAGGAATGCAGGCCTGGCAAAAAGCAGAGCCAGGACCCTGTGCTTCAGGGCTGCCAAAGGGCTGCTTAAAGAACTGCTGGGTAGGATCTGCTGGGAAAGGTTCCTTGAGGGCATGGGCACAGAACAGAGCTGGCAGCTCTTTAGGGACAGCCTTCTGAGAGCTCAAGAGCTCTCAATCCCCCCAGCAGAAGAAATTGAGCAGAGGAGGCGGGCAACCGGCATGGCTGAGGAAGGAAAAAAGGGAAATGTCCAGGAAGGGGAAGCAGGCTACCAGGAAGGTTGTGTAGCCTGGGAAGTGGGGAGGGATGTGAAAATAACCAGAAGGAGCTCTTCAGGTACATAAGCAGGAGGAGACAGATCAAGGAGAGTGTTCCCCCTCTGATAAATGAGGATGGAGAGCTGGCTTCCTCAGAAGGAAAAAGCTGAGGTACTCACTAAGTGCTTTGCCTCGGTCTTCACTGGTGGTCAGGCTCCTCCCCCTGTTTGCCAGGACCCTGAAGCCCTAGGTGTGGGTGAGAGGAGCAGGTTCCGTCCCACTGTAACAGTGGAACAAGTCCGAGACCTCCTCTTGAAACTGAAAGTATATAATAAGTCCATGGGGCTGGATGATATCCATCCTAGGGTTCAGAGAGAGACGGCTAATGTCTCACTGAGCCGCTCTCCATCATATTTGAAAAATCACAGCTGTCTGGTGAAGTCTCCAGTGACTGGAAAAAGGGAAACGTTACTCCCATTTTTAAGAAAGGGAGAAAGGAGGATCTGTGGAAATACAGACCGGTGTGCCTCACCTCTGTGCCTGGGAAGATCATGGAGCCGATCCTCCTAGAAGCTATGTTAAGGCACGTATGAGACAAAGAGGTGATTTGAGACAGCCAGCATGGCTTCAGCAAGGGCAGATTGTGTCTGACCGATCAGTGCCTTCTATGATGGAGTGACGGCATCGGTGGACAGGGGAAGGGTGATGCATGTCATCTACCTGGACTTCTGCAAAGCCTTTGACATGGTCCTTCACCACATCCTGCTCTCTAAATTGGAGAGGTGTGGATTTGAAGGATGGACTGTTTGGTGGATTAAGAATTGGTTGGCGGGTCGCAGCCAAAGGGTTGTGATCAACGGGTCTGTGTCATGGTGGAGGCCAATCACGAGCGGTGTCCCTCAGGAGTCGGTCTTGGGACCGGTGCTCTTCAACATCTCCATCAGTGACAGACGATGGCATCGAGTGCACCCTCAGCAAGTTTGCAGATGACACCAGCTGGGCGGTGCAGGCGATACATAGGAGAGAAGGGAAGCCATCCAGAGGGACCTAGACAGGCTGGAGAGGTGAATCCATGTGAACCTAATGAGGTTCAACAAGGCCAAGGTGTTGCACGTGGGCCGGGGCAGTCCCAGGTATTATACAGACTGGGCAAAGACCCCCTTGAGAGCAGCCCTGTTGGAGAAGTACTTGGGGGTCCTGGTGGACAAGAAGCCAGACGTGAGCCAGCAGTGTACGCTTGCAAATTGGAAAGTCAGCTGTGTTCTGGGCTGCATTAAAAGAGGGGTGGCCAGCAGGGAGAGGGAGGTGACTGTGCCCCTCTACTCAGCTCTTGTGAGGCCCCATCTAGAGTACTGCATCCAGGCCTGGGACCCCCAGCACAGGAAGGATGAGGAGATCTTAGAGGATCCAGAGGAGGGCCATTAAGATGCTCAGAGGGCTGGAACACCTCTCCTATGAGGAAAGGTTGAGGAAACTGGGCTTGTTTAGCTTGGAGAAGAGAAAGCTCTGGGGAGACCTCATGGTGGCCTTCCAGTACTTGAAGGGAGCGTATAAACAGGAGGGGGAATGGCTGTTTATGATATATAAACAGCCATTTATACAGCTGTTTATATATATAGCCAGTCAGTGCTGGCTACAGAAGACAAAGGGTGATAGTTCCAAAAAGTCACCTCCTCCACGTAACATCTTTGCTGCTTCATTCTGAGCGTCATCACTGAGCAGTGCCTAATAGAACTTCTTCCCTGGTCAGATGGCTGCCTTAGTTTGAGCCCTGATGGCAGTGACGTGATGACGGCAGGCTTGGTATTGCTGTTCTCTGCTCACCAGGGTACGCTTTGGAAGAAAGCAGTTTATTGGGGGTCTTTTGTTTCTTGTTTGTTGTTATTTAATTTCTATGAAATGTATGTATGCCATATATATGTACATGTTTTGAATATTATCATTTGTAGTGCTGAGAATTTTTTTTAGAAAAGAGTTATACTCAATTAAGGAGGTGTAATAAAGATGTTAAAGATCCCTCTCTCCCAGTTAGTGTATAGGCAGCTGGTGTGACTGCCTCTGTCCTTAGCAGCTTGCTCAAAGGAACCCCACAAACCATTTCAGTAGCGGGCTGCTGAGGGAAGTGGTCAGAACAGGAGCACTCTGTCCTCTTGCAGAGTACCGGGGTGCTTTTACAGCTGACTGATGGCTGCTTTGTTTGCGGCCATAGCTCCTGAGAAGTGTAGCAGTGCTAAGAGCTGAGAAGAAACAGGAGAATGTTGTACCCCCTGGAGGATCCTGAGAAATCAGTGACCTCGGGCAGGTGCTGGAGAGGAGTTGCAGGGTGGTATCATGGCAGCTGAGCACTATTTCTGGTAGCACAATGGACTGTGCCTCTGCTAAAGCGACTGCTATCCCAGAGTGAGCAGTGACAGCAGGCGTACGAGGTTTACTGCACTGTCTTCATACCGTCTGCCTCCACTTTCAGATTCTCGGTCCAGCCTACAAAGCAAACACCCACTTGTAGAAGCTGAGGCGGCGCTCGGAACCGCAGGGCTGCTCCGCGGCGTGGGAGCACTGCGAGTTACAGCCAGCCTTCCGCATGGCCGCCTCTTCCGCGCGGCGCAGGGTCATGACGTCACAACGGGGACGGCTTCCCGCGCGTGCAGTGAGTGAGGGCGCGCTGTTGCCATGGCAACGCAGCCTACGCGCACGGCCTGAAGCGTGAGTGGGCCTCGAGGGGCAGTGGGGGGCGAAGAAGCTTCAGGGGTCAGTTGAGCCTGAGGAGACCTCCCTCAGGGGTCTCCTGGGGAGGTGCGGGAGGGGCTGGGGGGAGGGCAGAGCTCTGCAGATGGTGGCAGTGGGTGGGGCTGTGGGGTGGGAAATCCGCAGGGAGATGCAGTGAAACAGTGGCATCTGGGCAGAGCACGGAGATAAGGGAAAAGCATCTGGGGAGCACAGTGAGATCGAAACTGAAAGCAAAGAAAGGAGGAGGGAAAAGAAAGGAGAATCTCCATCCCCTGTTGGACACAAGGGGGAACACAGTGACCAAGAATCAGGATAAGGCTGAGGTGCTCAGTGCTTTCTTTGCCTCCGTCTTTACTAGTAAGACTAGTTGTTCCCTGGGCACGCAGCCCCCTGCGCTGGTAGATAGGGATGGGGAACAGAATAAGCCCTGCGTGATCCATGATGAGATGGTTTTGGACTTGCTCCAAAAGCTGGACGCTCACAAGTCCATGGGGCCGGATGGATTGCACCCTGGAGTGCTGAGGGCGTTGGTGGATGTGGCTGCCAAGCCACTCTCCATCATCCTTCGGCAGTCCTGGCTAAGCGGGGATGTCCCAGCAGACTGGAGCCTGCAAATGTGACAGCCGTCTTCCAAAAGGGCTGGAAAGATGATCCTGGTAGCTACAGACCTGTCAGTCTCACCTCGGTGCCAGGGAAGGTTATGGAACGGATAATCTCGGGAGCCGTCACGGATCAATTAAAGGTCAACCAGGGGATCAGGCCCAGTCAGCATGGGTTTATGAATGCTAGATCCTGTTTGACAAGCCTGATTTTGTTCTGTGACAAGGTGACCCGCTTAGCGGATGAAAGTAGGGCTGTCGATGTGGTCTACCTGGACTTCAGTAAAGTCTTTGACACTATCCCCCACAGCAACCTCGTGGAGGAGCTGGCTGCCCACGGTTTGGATGGGCGTACGCTCCGCTGGGTGAAACACTGGATGGCCGGGCCCAAAGGGTTGTGGTCAATGGAGTTATATCCAGCTGGCAGCCAGTCACGAGTGGTGTCCCCAGGGCTCGGTACTGGGGCCACTCCTATTTGACATCTTTGTTAATGGTTAATACTCTGATTGAAGGCTACAGGCTCTTCAGAAGGGATAGGCAGGGTAGGAAGGGAGGGAGAGTTGCCCTCTATGTTAGGGAGTGGATCGATTGTGAAGAGCTGTGTCCGAGTTTACAGCCATGACCAGGTTGAGAGCTTATGAGCTCTGAAAAAATCATGACAATTATGGTTTGGTCCAGTAAAGAGCATCTAGTGGTTGGGGTCTGCTACAGGCTGCCTGATCAGGAGGAGCCTGTTGATGAGGCCTTCTTGCTTCAACGGCGGGAGGTGTCGCACTTGTGGGCTCTTGTCTTGATAGGGGGTTTCAACCACCCAGATATCTGGTGGGACAGCGGCATGGCGGGTGGCAGACAATCCAGGAGAGTCCTGGAGTCTCCTAGAGGATAACTTCCTGGTCCAGGGATTAGACGGACAGAGCCGAGGTGAAGCCCTACTGGACCTGGTGCTCACCAGAGGAGAGCATTAAAGAGGTTAAGATTGGAGACAGCCTGGGCTGCAGTGAGCATGCCTTGGTGGGGTTTGTGATCTGGAGGAATGCAGGCCTGGCAAAAAGCAGAGCCAGGACCCTGTGCTTCAGGGCTGCCAAAGGGCTGCTTAAAGAACTGCTGGGTAGGATCTGCTGGGAAAGGTTCCTTGAGGGCATGGGCACAGAACAGAGCTGGCAGCTCTTTAGGGACAGCCTTCTGAGAGCTCAAGAGCTCTCAATCCCCCCAGCAGAAGAAATTGAGCAGAGGAGGCGGGCAACCGGCATGGCTGAGGAAGGAAAAAAGGGAAATGTCCAGGAAGGGGAAGCAGGCTACCAGGAAGGTTGTGTAGCCTGGGAAGTGGGGAGGGATGTGAAAATAACCAGAAGGAGCTCTTCAGGTACATAAGCAGGAGGAGACAGATCAAGGAGAGTGTTCCCCCTCTGATAAATGAGGATGGAGAGCTGGCTTCCTCAGAAGGAAAAAGCTGAGGTACTCACTAAGTGCTTTGCCTCGGTCTTCACTGGTGGTCAGGCTCCTCCCCCTGTTTGCCAGGACCCTGAAGCCCTAGGTGTGGGTGAGAGGAGCAGGTTCCGTCCCACTGTAACAGTGGAACAAGTCCGAGACCTCCTCTTGAAACTGAAAGTATATAATAAGTCCATGGGGCTGGATGATATCCATCCTAGGGTTCAGAGAGAGACGGCTAATGTCTCACTGAGCCGCTCTCCATCATATTTGAAAAATCACAGCTGTCTGGTGAAGTCTCCAGTGACTGGAAAAAGGGAAACGTTACTCCCATTTTTAAGAAAGGGAGAAAGGAGGATCTGTGGAAATACAGACCGGTGTGCCTCACCTCTGTGCCTGGGAAGATCATGGAGCCGATCCTCCTAGAAGCTATGTTAAGGCACGTATGAGACAAAGAGGTGATTTGAGACAGCCAGCATGGCTTCAGCAAGGGCAGATTGTGTCTGACCGATCAGTGCCTTCTATGATGGAGTGACGGCATCGGTGGACAGGGGAAGGGTGATGCATGTCATCTACCTGGACTTCTGCAAAGCCTTTGACATGGTCCTTCACCACATCCTGCTCTCTAAATTGGAGAGGTGTGGATTTGAAGGATGGACTGTTTGGTGGATTAAGAATTGGTTGGCGGGTCGCAGCCAAAGGGTTGTGATCAACGGGTCTGTGTCATGGTGGAGGCCAATCACGAGCGGTGTCCCTCAGGAGTCGGTCTTGGGACCGGTGCTCTTCAACATCTCCATCAGTGACAGACGATGGCATCGAGTGCACCCTCAGCAAGTTTGCAGATGACACCAGCTGGGCGGTGCAGGCGATACATAGGAGAGAAGGGAAGCCATCCAGAGGGACCTAGACAGGCTGGAGAGGTGAATCCATGTGAACCTAATGAGGTTCAACAAGGCCAAGGTGTTGCACGTGGGCCGGGGCAGTCCCAGGTATTATACAGACTGGGCAAAGACCCCCTTGAGAGCAGCCCTGTTGGAGAAGTACTTGGGGGTCCTGGTGGACAAGAAGCCAGACGTGAGCCAGCAGTGTACGCTTGCAAATTGGAAAGTCAGCTGTGTTCTGGGCTGCATTAAAAGAGGGGTGGCCAGCAGGGAGAGGGAGGTGACTGTGCCCCTCTACTCAGCTCTTGTGAGGCCCCATCTAGAGTACTGCATCCAGGCCTGGGACCCCCAGCACAGGAAGGATGAGGAGGTCTTAGAGGATCCAGAGGAGGGCCATTAAGATGCTCAGAGGGCTGGAACACCTCTCCTATGAGGAAAGGTTGAGGAAACTGGGCTTGTTTAGCTTGGAGAAGAGAAAGCTCTGGGGAGACCTCATGGTGGCCTTCCAGTACTTGAAGGGAGCGTATAAACAGGAGGGGGAATGGCTGTTTATGATATATAAACAGCCATTTATACAGCTGTTTATATATATAGCCAGTCAGTGCTGGCTACAGAAGACAAAGGGTGATAGTTCCAAAAAGTCACCTCCTCCACGTAACATCTTTGCTGCTTCATTCTGAGCGTCATCACTGAGCAGTGCCTAATAGAACTTCTTCCCTGGTCAGATGGCTGCCTTAGTTTGAGCCCTGATGGCAGTGACGTGATGACGGCAGGCTTGGTATTGCTGTTCTCTGCTCACCAGGGTACGCTTTGGAAGAAAGCAGTTTATTGGGGGTCTTTTGTTTCTTGTTTGTTGTTATTTAATTTCTATGAAATGTATGTATGCCATATATATGTACATGTTTTGAATATTATCATTTGTAGTGCTGAGAATTTTTTTTAGAAAAGAGTTATACTCAATTAAGGAGGTGTAATAAAGATGTTAAAGATCCCTCTCTCCCAGTTAGTGTATAGGCAGCTGGTGTGACTGCCTCTGTCCTTAGCAGCTTGCTCAAAGGAACCCCACAAACCATTTCAGTAGCGGGCTGCTGAGGGAAGTGGTCAGAACAGGAGCACTCTGTCCTCTTGCAGAGTACCGGGGTGCTTTTACAGCTGACTGATGGCTGCTTTGTTTGCGGCCATAGCTCCTGAGAAGTGTAGCAGTGCTAAGAGCTGAGAAGAAACAGGAGAATGTTGTACCCCCTGGAGGATCCTGAGAAATCAGTGACCTCGGGCAGGTGCTGGAGAGGAGTTGCAGGGTGGTATCATGGCAGCTGAGCACTATTTCTGGTAGCACAATGGACTGTGCCTCTGCTAAAGCGACTGCTATCCCAGAGTGAGCAGTGACAGCAGGCGTACGAGGTTTACTGCACTGTCTTCATACCGTCTGCCTCCACTTTCAGATTCTCGGTCCAGCCTACAAAGCAAACACCCACTTGTAGAAGCTGAGGCGGCGCTCGGAACCGCAGGGCTGCTCCGCGGCGTGGGAGCACTGCGAGTTACAGCCAGCCTTCCGCATGGCCGCCTCTTCCGCGCGGCGCAGGGTCATGACGTCACAACGGGGACGGCTTCCCGCGCGTGCAGTGAGTGAGGGCGCGCTGTTGCCATGGCAACGCAGCCTACGCGCACGGCCTGAAGCGTGAGTGGGCCTCGAGGGGCAGTGGGGGGCGAAGAAGCTTCAGGGGTCAGTTGAGCCTGAGGAGACCTCCCTCAGGGGTCTCCTGGGGAGGTGCGGGAGGGGCTGGGGGGAGGGCAGAGCTCTGCAGATGGTGGCAGTGGGTGGGGCTGTGGGGTGGGAAATCCGCAGGGAGATGCAGTGAAACAGTGGCATCTGGGCAGAGCACGGAGATAAGGGAAAAGCATCTGGGGAGCACAGTGAGATCGAAACTGAAAGCAAAGAAAGGAGGAGGGAAAAGAAAGGAGAATCTCCATCCCCTGTTGGACACAAGGGGGAACACAGTGACCAAGAATCAGGATAAGGCTGAGGTGCTCAGTGCTTTCTTTGCCTCCGTCTTTACTAGTAAGACTAGTTGTTCCCTGGGCACGCAGCCCCCTGCGCTGGTAGATAGGGATGGGGAACAGAATAAGCCCTGCGTGATCCATGATGAGATGGTTTTGGACTTGCTCCAAAAGCTGGACGCTCACAAGTCCATGGGGCCGGATGGATTGCACCCTGGAGTGCTGAGGGCGTTGGTGGATGTGGCTGCCAAGCCACTCTCCATCATCCTTCGGCAGTCCTGGCTAAGCGGGGATGTCCCAGCAGACTGGAGCCTGCAAATGTGACAGCCGTCTTCCAAAAGGGCTGGAAAGATGATCCTGGTAGCTACAGACCTGTCAGTCTCACCTCGGTGCCAGGGAAGGTTATGGAACGGATAATCTCGGGAGCCGTCACGGATCAATTAAAGGTCAACCAGGGGATCAGGCCCAGTCAGCATGGGTTTATGAATGCTAGATCCTGTTTGACAAGCCTGATTTTGTTCTGTGACAAGGTGACCCGCTTAGCGGATGAAAGTAGGGCTGTCGATGTGGTCTACCTGGACTTCAGTAAAGTCTTTGACACTATCCCCCACAGCAACCTCGTGGAGGAGCTGGCTGCCCACGGTTTGGATGGGCGTACGCTCCGCTGGGTGAAACACTGGATGGCCGGGCCCAAAGGGTTGTGGTCAATGGAGTTATATCCAGCTGGCAGCCAGTCACGAGTGGTGTCCCCAGGGCTCGGTACTGGGGCCACTCCTATTTGACATCTTTGTTAATGGTTAATACTCTGATTGAAGGCTACAGGCTCTTCAGAAGGGATAGGCAGGGTAGGAAGGGAGGGAGAGTTGCCCTCTATGTTAGGGAGTGGATCGATTGTGAAGAGCTGTGTCCGAGTTTACAGCCATGACCAGGTTGAGAGCTTATGAGCTCTGAAAAAATCATGAAAATTATGGTTTGGTCCAGTAAAGAGCATCTAGTGGTTGGGGTCTGCTACAGGCTGCCTGATCAGGAGGAGCCTGTTGATGAGGCCTTCTTGCTTCAACGGCGGGAGGTGTCGCACTTGTGGGCTCTTGTCTTGATAGGGGGTTTCAACCACTCAGATATCTGGTGGGACAGCGGCATGGCGGGTGGCAGACAATCCAGGAGAGTCCTGGAGTCTCCTAGAGGATAACTTCCTGGTCCAGGGATTAGACGGACAGAGCCGAGGTGAAGCCCTACTGGACCTGGTGCTCACCAGAGGAGAGCATTAAAGAGGTTAAGATTGGAGACAGCCTGGGCTGCAGTGAGCATGCCTTGGTGGGGTTTGTGATCTGGAGGAATGCAGGCCTGGCAAAAAGCAGAGCCAGGACCCTGTGCTTCAGGGCTGCCAAAGGGCTGCTTAAAGAACTGCTGGGTAGGATCTGCTGGGAAAGGTTCCTTGAGGGCATGGGCACAGAACAGAGCTGGCAGCTCTTTAGGGACAGCGTTCTGAGAGCTCAAGAGCTCTCAATCCCCCCAGCGGAAGAAATTGAGCAGAGGAGGCGGGCAACCGGCATGGCTGAGGAAGGAAAAAAGGGAAATGTCCAGGAAGGGGAAGCAGGCTACCAGGAAGGTTGTGTAGCCTGGGAAGTGGGGAGGGATGTGAAAATAACCAGAAGGAGCTCTTCAGGTACATAAGCAGGAGGAGACAGATCAAGGAGAGTGTTCCCCCTCTGATAAATGAGGATGGAGAGCTGGCTTCCTCAGAAGGAAAAAGCTGAGGTACTCACTAAGTGCTTTGCCTCGGTCTTCACTGGTGGTCAGGCTCCTCCCCCTGTTTGCCAGGACCCTGAAGCCCTAGGTGTGGGTGAGAGGAGCAGGTTCCGTCCCACTGTAACAGTGGAACAAGTCCGAGACCTCCTCTTGAAACTGAAAGTATATAATAAGTCCATGGGGCTGGATGATATCCATCCTAGGGTTCAGAGAGAGACGGCTAATGTCTCACTGAGCCGCTCTCCATCATATTTGAAAAATCACAGCTGTCTGGTGAAGTCTCCAGTGACTGGAAAAAGGGAAACGTTACTCCCATTTTTAAGAAAGGGAGAAAGGAGGATCTGTGGAAATACAGACCGGTGTGCCTCACCTCTGTGCCTGGGAAGATCATGGAGCCGATCCTCCTAGAAGCTATGTTAAGGCACGTATGAGACAAAGAGGTGATTTGAGACAGCCAGCATGGCTTCAGCAAGGGCAGATTGTGTCTGACCGATCAGTGCCTTCTATGATGGAGTGACGGCATCGGTGGACAGGGGAAGGGTGATGCATGTCATCTACCTGGACTTCTGCAAAGCCTTTGACATGGTCCTTCACCACATCCTGCTCTCTAAATTGGAGAGGTGTGGATTTGAAGGATGGACTGTTTGGTGGATTAAGAATTGGTTGGCGGGTCGCAGCCAAAGGGTTGTGATCAACGGGTCTGTGTCATGGTGGAGGCCAATCACGAGCGGTGTCCCTCAGGAGTCGGTCTTGGGACCGGTGCTCTTCAACATCTCCATCAGTGACAGACGATGGCATCGAGTGCACCCTCAGCAAGTTTGCAGATGACACCAGCTGGGCGGTGCAGGCGATACATAGGAGAGAAGGGAAGCCATCCAGAGGGACCTAGACAGGCTGGAGAGGTGAATCCATGTGAACCTAATGAGGTTCAACAAGGCCAAGGTGTTGCACGTGGGCCGGGGCAGTCCCAGGTATTATACAGACTGGGCAAAGACCCCCTTGAGAGCAGCCCTGTTGGAGAAGTACTTGGGGGTCCTGGTGGACAAGAAGCCAGACGTGAGCCAGCAGTGTACGCTTGCAAATTGGAAAGTCAGCTGTGTTCTGGGCTGCATTAAAAGAGGGGTGGCCAGCAGGGAGAGGGAGGTGATTGTGCCCCTCTGCTCAGCTCTTGTGAGGCCCCATCTGCAGTACTGCATCCAGGCCTGTGGCCCTCAGTACAGGCAAGACACAGAGCTCTTGGAGCGGGTCCAGAGGAAAGCCATTAAGATACTCAGAGGGCTGGAGCACCTCTCCTATGAAGGAAGGTTGAGGTAGCTGGGCTTATTTAGCTTGGAGAAGAGAAAGCTCTGGGGAGACCTCATGGTGGCCTTCCAATACATGAAGGGAGAGTATAAACAGGAGGGGGGACTGCTGTTTACGAGGGTGGATAGTGATGGAAAAGGGGGAATGGTTTTAAACTGAGACAGGGGAGGTTTAGGATAGATATTAGGAGGAAGTTTTTCACGCAGAGGGTAGTGACGAACTGGAACAGGTTGCCCAAGGAGGCTGTGGATGCCTCATCCCTGGAGGCATTCAAAGCCAGGCTGGATGTGGCTCTGGGCAGCCTGGTCTGGTGGTTGTCGACCCTGCCCGTGGCGGGGGGGTTGAAACCAGATGATCATTGTGGTCCTTTTCAACCTAGACTATTCTATGATTCTATGATTCTATGATACTATGATCTTGACAAGGGGATTGAGCTCACGCTCAATGTGTTTGGAGATGACAGCAAGTTGGGAGTGAGTGCTGATCAGCCGGAGGGGAGAAAGGCACTACGGAGGGATCTGGATAGGCTGGATTGATGGGCCAAGGTAAACTGTATGAGTTTCAACAGGGCCAAGTGTTGGGTCCTGCATTTTCTTCACAAAAAGCCCAGGCAACCCTACAGGCTTGGGGAGGAGTGGCTGGAAAGCTGCCTGATGGAAAGGGACCTTGGTGTGCACTTGGGCAGTCGGCTTAATAAGAGCCAGCAGTGTGCCCAGGTGGCCAAGGCGGCCAATGACATCCTGGCTTGGATCAGGAATGGTGATGATGGCAAGCTGACCACCTTCTTTTTTTTCTATTCATGAAGTCCCACTCAAAGAAATCAAAGCAGTGGGAGATCCTGAAGAAAAGGGTGTTTGGGTGTGACCTGGGAGAGCATCTTCTCCACTCCGGCCAAGATGTTAAGGAACAGCCTATTCTTGGGTCCTTCATCTGTTGGCAACCTAAAGGCAACCTGGAGAGATCACATCTAGCAAGGGGCAAGTTGATACCAGTGGTTAAATGTGTAATGGGAGTTGATGGCTGAGAGGTAGACTGAGGCTAATGCTAATAAGAGGCAAGTGTCGAAGCTCAATGTCGGGGCACTGAAGACAAGTTTGCAATCTCTCAAAGTCTTCAAATAAATACTAGGTATATTTTAAAAATGATATAAATGTCCTTATTGTGTGTGAGAGAGGATTCATAACTACGGTGAGAAAAGAGTAGATGGAGAGACTAAAAGAGAGATGGCAGGACAACAGCTGAGGGGTCTAACTTTTTTTAAATGAGTGCTGAGGCAGCTGGCTTGGATGGCTTAGCTAGAAGAGTTTTTATTTTGTGTCTGTGTGCCCTGTGTGTCCATCTAACACTCCTTAAAGCAGACTGTGTGAGCCAGTCCCACGTTAGCCTGAGAACAAAGGAAGCCTTTTGTCCAAAGAGAGTGTACTGCATCAGTTTCATAGCTCTTCTGGACATGAGATTGAACACCACCATTCTTGTGGGAGCTGTGCTGGGACTTGCAGTGTGTCTGGCTTCCCCAGAATTACTTTCTCCAGGCTGATTCGTAGGTCCTGGCTTTTCTTTAAAGCAAAGAACACACCTCTGTCTAGTCTCTGCACCAGATCCTGCAGTGACATCTCTGACAGCTTTCTGTTCTAAGGGAGAACCAAGCAGTAGCCTGGCTGGGCTTAGTGGATGGGATGTGAGAAGAGCACAGCCTGGACCAGGACTTGAATAACAAGCTCAGCTAAGCGCTGGCACTTGTTCTGTAGTTCCCCAGGTCCTCCAGAGCTGCACTGGATTCACTGAGCAGCATGGCGTGGTGTGGGGGATGTACCACCTGTCCAGCATTGCGTCCAGCATCCCAAAACTACCGTGAGAGTGCTGTGACTGACACAGCTGTCAGTAGGGGTGGAAAGGGGCATGTGCCATGTTCTGGGCATTCAGAGGCCTGCGCTGTGGGGCAGCTCTGTGCGGGCAGTGCACACTCAGCAGTGGTGGGCCAGGATTGTTGCTGTTTGATGGTGCACAGTAGACTTGCTGGTGCAGGAAGTTCTCCTTCAGGATGGAGCGTTGGAAGGCTGTGGGACTGCAGTGTCAGTGCTGTCAGTTCTCATTCCAGTTTCCACTTGTTTGCAGAGCCCTTCTGAGCAGCCCATGCTTGTCCTTGCTGCTCTGGGCTCCTGGCATGTGATTGTAGACTAGGCAGTCAGTTGTCAGCGTAACTGGAAATGCCTTAGCAAAAAGAAAAGGTCTCCTTTTGGAAAGATCTCGTCTAGCATGGCTCATCTAGTGCTGGTGACTATTTTTTCCTGTCAATCAGGAACCCCTTCCTTTTTTTGACTTTATTTTGCATTGCTTTTTACTTGTTTTCCTCTTTTTCAATCCCCTCTACCCATTTTTGTGTCCTTCTCTCCAGCCATGAGTTTGACTCCGAGCAGATTCTTGACCTAACTTGACCTAACTGCTCCCTCTGCAGAATGTACTTCAGGGAGCTCCTGAACCCTCTGCTGACCGACCAACTGTATGAGAAGTTCTCAGTAAGCACAAGGCGATGTCTTTCATTTCCCTCTTCCCTGGGCCTCTTGGCATGGCCTGTCACGTACATATACATCTGCGCACCTGTTTTGGTCTTCATTCTGTTTACGTTGGGGTTTTTATAGAGATCCAAAGGGTGTATCTGTAAATCAAGCAGGTCATGCTTCCTGCACACCAGATACCCACCTGGTGTTATCATCCTGCCACTCGAATGGTGGGAGATGGGTGCAGCAGTGCCCCAGATCTGAGGTCCTCTTTCTGTTGCTCCATGAGGTTTACTCACGTGTCTTTGCCACGTCCTGCATGATATTCATGCCACATTTGGTGGTTCCAGCAGGTGGTTCTTTGGGTAAGAACAATGCCTGCAAGAATTCCTGGGTTTTTGTTTTTTTCCTGCTGTTCCACCAGCTGTGCTGGTGGCATTTGGCCGATCCCCATCAACTCATTGATGCCCCAACTCATTGTTTCTGTTAAGAAGGTAGCAGTAAGCTCCCCGCTGTGTGTGCGCGATATATTTACCTCCATCTGGACCTGCAACACACCTCTTATTCTTTTGACCCAGTGTTTTGCTTGCCTGTTGCAGCAGGACTTCAGCCTAAAACAAAAGCCTAGCTATCAGTCGCTGCAGCCAATATGATCCCTTGTGTACTGCTTTGCTGAGATGTAGTCTCTTAATGGTCCCGAAGGTCTTGTTTCCCGTGCAATGAGGCACAACAGCTGACACGTGCCAAAGCCTTACCCAAGTGGTGCGCATCTTCCCTGTCTTCTGTCTGATGGCAGTTTTACCTCATCTGCCTTTTCTTCAAATCACAGCAAAGCGAGTCTGCCTGTGTCAGAGGAAGAGCTGCCTTCATGGAGGCACAGATGTGGAATTCATCTTGAACCACACAGATGTCCTCTTCAGCTCCAAATCCAGCTCAGTCATCGGAGATGGAGCAGGTGAGCGCCTTCCTCCATTAGCTTTATCTTGACCAGGCACCTTGATCAAATCCTGACCTCCTCCAAGATATTTGAAATATACTTTTACTATCAAGGAGACAGCAGACTTCTGGGCTTATGTGAGAATATGGTAAATGTGGCTACCAGTATCTTTCTGGGAAGCCAAGGATGCTCTGTAAGGACATACATCTGAATGTTTGGCTGCTGCTGTTAGGTCCTCTCACTGACCAGCCATACAGAATAACTTAACTCTGTCCCCTCCTCCTTCTCTTCTTTCTAAAATCACTCTCATCAACGCTTCTGCGTGTTTTCCCATTTGAGCTGTCCTGCAGTGCAACACAGTGCATGGCCTGTTGATCCTTACAAGCATCTTAGAAGATAAGTAGCAATTAGCGGATTTAAAGAAAGCTCTTGGTATTCATAAGCACTGATGCGGAGAAATGTAAGTCTTGCTCTTAATGTGAGATATTCTGACAGATGCTTTCCTGGTTATTTCTTCTGCACAGCCTCTATAAGTTAATCAGCAGGGCTGTCCAGCTGGATGGCAAAGACTGCACGGCCCTGCAGCTGTTGCCCAGTTCTCTGCCTGCGTTGCTGATTTGTGGCTTTAGAATCATAGAACCATAGAATGGCCTGGGTTGAAAAGGACCTCAAAGGTCATCTAGTTTCTACCCTCCTGCCATGGGCAGGGTCACCAACTACTCGACCAGGCTGCCCAGAGCCACATCCGGCCTGGCCTTGAATGCGAGCAGCGCTAAGTTCGTTCCATCTGCTTTGATAACCTGTCCTTCCAATGAAATTTGCACAGTCACTGCAGTTATTACCACCGGTGGAGTATAGATAGCTGCTTTTCCAGAATATTTGCTGCTTTCCATTTTATACAAGCGTTGCTCTTCTTTGGATAGCACAGTTCCTTGTAAGTCCTGCTTTTGTTCCCACTGGAAGGCAGTTTTTATGTCAGTAGGATGCAGGGGTTAGCTTGGCTGAACAGGAACAGCCCACAGCAGGCTGAGCTCTGCCAGGGGAAGATCAACATGCAAAGCACCTGAGCCAAATGGTTATCCACGCTTTAGAGTGGAGCATATCACCTTGGCTAGTTGTTCAGTAACTCAGGCATTTGCACTGCCTGCTTCCTCACATAAGGGGAGAGCAGAAGGGTGAGAGTATGTCACAGCGTATCAGCTAAGCTCAGGAATACTGTACTCTAGCAAGGCAGACCCTCTCGGCACGGCATCTCAACCTGTACAAGCCTTCAAGAGGGGAAAGCCTTCCCAAGCCTGCTTTAAGCCATCTCAGATTAGTCTAGTTGGAGGACAGCTGGATGTCCGTATGCCCATTTGTGCCAAACTTCACCCCGGGTACTCAGGTACAGCTGACAAACACATGAGGCTGTGCATACGTTACCCAGGAGCTGTGATGTTAAAGGAATAAGTAGTAGGAATGGATCCAACCAGGATGTTGATGTGACGGGAGGATACACTTCCCTCCCACACCTCTTACCACATGAGGATGGCCATATAAATACTTGCTCTGTAAGCATTAGCAAACAAGGACAGCTTTTAGAACAGACTCCTGGTGCTCCCCTGCACTGCTCTGCCCTGAGAAGCGTCAGAGATCCTAGCAGCTGGCACTGTCAGCTACTTTGGTAGAAGTTTAAATGTTTGTCTCCAAAAACAAGCACAGGCTGTAAGCAGGCCAAGAGCAAGACACAGCTAGATTCAGTTCTCTGCGTCCACCTGGGTTGTAGCAGCTGCAGTCCTGTGCGCCATTTCCTGTTGCTGGATCCTGAGAGTGACCAAACCCAAACTTTACAAGAAGAAAAGTGTCACTACCATTACAATATTTTGCATGCAGATGAAGCTCAATTCAAGTATGGCAGTGAAGCTTTCTGACTTACCTGCCCCTGTTTTCTAAGGGTTTTGTTTGCCTGTTAAAATACAGTGATAAAATGCTCTTATAAATTATGAGTATGTCTGATGATTTGTTAACAGCAGAAGAGATGCTTTTAATGCCTTTTATGGCTATGCTTTCTCAGAAAGCAGTTCCACCTGCCAGCTAAATAAAAGCCATCCTGTAGATGCTGTGCTGTACAGCTGTGGAGCCTTTGCTCACCTGCAGTGCATCATACTTTGGATAGTTTAGAGGAATTTAACTAGCAAGACTTCAGGGCTGAACTATAAGAATGGAAACATCCTCAACTGTTTGAAAGAGACCGAGTCTCTAAGGTCTGTTTCAGCAGAAACCAGGCAGAGCTAGTAAAAAGCAACTGTTGGCAAGAACTCAGTGCAGCTCTTCCCTCACCCTGCGCCACAACTCACACCACTGACTATTTTCTCACTCCAGAAGAACTTCACCCAACGAGATGAAGAAATCACCAGCTGGCAGTTGTCATTCCTGCTTCAGCCTGGGAAATCCATCCTCTGTGGCCAAATGCAAACTGCAGCACAATTCCAGGAGGCCTCAGAAATGGAAGTCATAGTCCTGGCAGGTAAGGGTGCAAATCCAGCTTTCAAAAAACTGTTGTTCAGCAGCACAGAATTCGTGCTTTCAGTGTGCTTGTACCTCCTCCTAGCGTTCAAGCCTGCGCATAACATCTTCAGTTAGCCCCTGTCTTTCCTAAATGAGTCTCGTGTTAACTTGAAATCTGGAGCTGGCAGAGCACACCCCTCTCGTGCCTTTCCCCCACGTAGTTATTGAAAGACAGTATCTGGGCATCCCTGCAAGAAGTCTCAGAGTGTTTCTTTCTGACACTGTTACTATGGAAGTAAGAATACATTTCTGGGTCCATTTTGCTTTTGTGTCACAAGGCAGACATTTAAACTACGTAAAGGCACTGTTCCATAAACATTCCCAATGAGAGAAGGCATCCAACATCTTGCTGTAGCTACAGAGACTCTGACTCTGTAAAATCCAAAACATAAAAACATAGCACTGAAGTGCAGGCCAGTGGGGAGTTTTATCCCATCTTCTCCCTGATGCCATTTTGAAATGATATCCCTTAGTCTTCAGTATAACAAACATATCCTGTGACTGTGCTTTAAGACAGTCTCCCTTGAGCATTTTAGTCATGCTTGTTTAGTGCTCATAAAACCAGCTGTGCAGGTGTTGCTTTCTTCCCTCCTGTGTGGGGGTTACTGTCAGGCTACATCGGACCTCATAACTGCTTTAGAGAGAGTTTGAGCACACTTAATTAGCAGCTATTGCTAACTCCATACTTTGTCTGTTGGGAGCTCGCCAGGTGAGCATCTTGCATGCTGCTTGAAGCCTGCTGGAAAAACAGCATGAAACCATTGCCTCCTAGGATGTGAAAGTTTGACACTCACTGCTGTGTATCTGCTCATTCCTAGGTGAATCTTACCGGCTCCAACCCAAAAGACCCAGACCCAGTAGCGGTGCTCTCAAGAAGCATGAATTGCTGCACTTGTGATGCCAACCTTCCATAAGACAATAGTGATGGGGAGAAGGAGCTCATCCACTTGGACAGTCTGCTGCATATGAGCCAGCAGTGTGCCCAGGTGGCCAAGGCGGCCAGTACCATCCTGGCTTGGATCCGTAATGATGTGGTGAGCACCACTGGAAAAGTCATCCTGCCCCTGTACTGCGCACTGGTGAGGCCTCACCTCGAGTGCTGTGTTCAGTTTTGGGCACCTCAGTAAAGAAGGTAAACCGAGGTACTGGCGCAGGTCCAAAGAAGGGCTACAAGGCTGATGAAGGGCTTGTGAAGGGCCTGGGGCCCCCAGCACAAGAAAGATGCAGAGCTCTTGGACCGGGTCCAGAGGAGGGCCACTAAGATGACCAGAGGGCTATCTTCTCCTCTGAAGAAAGGTTGGGGGAACTGGGCTTGTTCAGCTTGGAGAAGAGAAGGCTCCAGGGAGACCTCATGGTGGCCTTCCAATACTTGAAGGGAGCACATAAACAGGAGGGGGAATGACACGGGTTGATAGTGATAGGACAAGGGGGAATGGTTTTAAAATGAGACGGGGGAGGTTTGGGTTAGATATGAGGAGGAAGTTTTTCACTCAGAAGGTGGTGACGCACTGGAACAACTTGCCCAGAGAGGCTGTGGATGCCCCATCCCTGGAGGCATTGAAGGCCAGGCTGGATGTGGCTCTGCTGGTCTGCGAGTATGTTTGTGGCTGCAGCCGCTGCTTGATGCAGCTGCTCAGCTCTCATTCTGTAGTGCTTGTTCCTTGTGTCCATGGCTGTCCTGCCCGTGACGATATGGCACAGAATCACAGAATCATTTGAGCTGGAAGCAACCCTGAAAGGGCACCTAGTCCCACGATCCTGCAAGGAACAGGGACACCTACCACCAGATGAGGTTGCTCTGAGCCTGGTGCAGCCTGACCTCAAACGACTGTCGGGTCAGCCACCACCTCTCTGGGCAAGACGTTCCGGTGCCTCACCACCCTCCTGCCAAAAACTTCTTCCGTACATCCAATCTCAATCCTCCCTCTTTCCCTTTGAAACTATTTCCCCTTGCCCTACCCCAAGGGACCCTGCTAAGGACTCCAGAAAGTAGTGGCCTTAACGCAGCAGGAAAATGTGCTGTGAGCAGACATCACGGCCAGCAAAAAGGATTGGCGGAGCACTGCGTCACGCCGGTGTCTGCTCTTTCTGCACAGGTTTCAGAAGCAGGTTGCACCCAAACCACCGCCCAGGATATTCCGCAAGGCCTCTGGAGATCTCCATGGTGAGGGGAAGCAAAAGAAAGAAGGGGCTTTGCCACCTCTTGTCCAGGGCAAGAAAGGTAAAGCAGCTGCCAGCTCCTTCCCATGGCACGTGCAACCACCGTGTGACGGGAAATCCCTGAGCGCCCCTTGTCACTGAGCCAAAGGCTTCAGGTGAATGTCTTCTGCCTTCCCGATTGCAGTGAGGTTTGCTGAAGTGCCAACGTACATCAGACGCTTCAGCGTTGCAAGTACTGCTGGACAAAGCTCAAGAAGCAGAAGAAGCTTACAGCAGGGGAGCTTTTCGTCCAGGTGAGGCTGGAGGCTCTGGGCTGGGATCAGCTCACAGGGCTGGCCCCTGTCCGGATCTCAGGAGCGCCACGGGGCAGCCGGTGAGCTGTCTGTGGGGAAGGCCGTGTTGCAGCCAAGGGTCCTGGCTCAGGGTTGCAGGATGCGGCCCCAAAGCCATCACCCACTCAAGCAGACCCCTCTTGCTCTGTCTTTTCAGTCCGCTGCCAGCGATCCTGAGAACGTCTGAAGCCCGCGAGCAGCCGGTGACCTGGCAGCCGCAGGGCCAGGCAGGAAACGAAGGCCAAGAACACCTGGGCCAAACAACGGGAAAAAAACATGTCCGGTTCCGCGGAGATGAACAAGGAGCGGGAGAGGACCGTGAGGCTGGAGCGGCGGCCATGTGGAAAGCAAAGGCCTCGCACCCTCAGGTTGCCGGGAGGCAGGTGGCATCTCGCATCAAAGACAGGAGATGTTCATTAAGAGCTGAGTCCAGCCTGTCCAGGGATACCAAAGGCCATGCATTCCGGCCGCCGTTACTGCCACGTGACTCTGTGAAACTACTCAGGCAGAGGCAGATGGCCAAGAAGGACAGGCCGGCGCAGGCAGAACCTCAGGAGATGGCGGCATCACCGTCTCACCGTGAGTGCAGCCTGCCTGAGGAGCCCTCCACCTGCAGATCTGGTTTGCTGCCACCCACACGCAACAGACCAGAGTCTCCCAGGAGTCCGCCTCCAAGGACCACAGCCCCACGCCGCAGGCCGCCAACACCCTACCCGTTTCTGCCACGTGACTCTGTCAAACTACTCAGGCAGAGGCAGATGGCCACGAAGGACAGGCCGGCACAGGCAGAACCTCAGGAGACGGCGGCATCACCGTCTCACCGTGAGTGCAGCCTGCCTGAGGAGCCCTCCACCAGCCGATCTGGTTTGCTGCCACCCATACGCAACAGACCAGAGTCTCCCAAGACTCCGCCTCCAAAGTCCAAAGCCCCGCGCCGCAGGCCGCCAACACCCTACCCACGCTGAGCAGGGCATGGGGTGCCCGGGACAGACAGAGCTGCCCCTGAGCCTGCAAAACTCCATCTGCACCATTCCTGGGTGCCAGCTCCCTGTAGAAAAGCAGAGGTAGAGGGACAGTGGGGACTGGGCTGGATTCAAGAAAGAACATTCACGCTAGAAGCTGCGGAACAAGATAGATAAACGGCATGAGAAAGGAATGCTGAGAACAAAGGACGCCTCCAGGAGACAAAAACAAGAGTCATGCGAGAAGCACGATCACCGCATGATAACGACCCCGGGTGGAGGAAGAGCACGTGGCTACGAACAACTCGTGACACCGATGGATAAGCTCCTGCATGCACGCTTAAGGAGTCGACCAGGGGTGACTGTGTCAAATGATTTTTTGACATGGAAAGGGGGGTGGGAAAATGGGAAAGAGAGAACTTGGGGATGTTTGAACCTGCAATAAACAATTTGGATCATTCACACCTGAGTCCGTGCCTTCAGATGCCGAAGGGACTCTTCCAAGACCCCGTGGCCCTGGGCGCATATGATGGCTGTATTTCATGGAATCATCCCAGAACCATGGAATGGCCTGGGTTGAAAAGGACCCCTAAGATCATCTGGTTCCAACCTCCCTGCCGTGGGCAGGGTGGCCAACCACTAGACCAGGCTGCCCAGAGCCACATCCAGCCTGGCCTTCAATGCCTCCGGGGATGGGGCGTCCACAGCCTCTCTGGGCAAGTTGTTCCAGTGCGTCACCACCTTCTGAGTGAAAAACTTCCTCCTCATGTCTAACCCAAACCTCCCCCGTCTCATTTTAAAACCATTCCCCCTTGTCCTATCGCTATCAACCCATGTCATTCCCCCTCCTGTTTACACCCTCCCTTCCAGCACTGGAAGGCCACCATGAGGTCTCCCTGGAGCCTTCTCTTCTCCAAGCTGAACAAGCCCAGTTCCCCCAGCCTTTCTTCAGAGGAGAAGAAAGCCCTCTGGTCATCTTAGTGGCCCTCCTCTGGACCCGTTCCAAGGGCTCTGCGTCTTTCTTATGCTGGGGGCCCCAGGCCCTTCACAAGCCCTTCATCAGCCTTGTAGCCCTTCTTTGGACCTGCTCCAGTACCTCGGTTTCCCTTCTGTACCGAGGTGCCCAAAACTGAACACAGCACTCGAGGTGAGGCCTCACCAGCACTGAGTACAGGGGCAGGACGTCTTCCCCAGTGCTGCTCACCACACCATTCCTGATCCAAGCCAGGATGCCATGGGCCGCCTTGGCCACCTGGGCACACTGCTGGCTCGTATTCAGCTGACTGTCCAAGTGCACACCAAGGTCACTTTCCATCAGGCAGCTTTCCAGCCACTCCTCCCCAAGCCTGTAGGGTTGCCTGGGCTTCTTGTGACCAAAATGCAGGACCCAACACTTGGCCCTGTTGAAACTCATACAGTTTACCGTGGCCCAGCCAGCCAGCCTTTGCACGTCCCTCTGTAGTGCCTTTCTCCCCTCCGGCTGATCAACACTCCCTCCCAGCTTGGGAGGGAGCTGTAGGACGCTGATGGGGCTCTCAAGGTAGACGGGGGTTGGGATGGCGCCAAGTTGCATGGTTACAGTGACAGAGTGACAGTGTCATCTTCAGGGACAGGAGGTTGTTCCAGTGGTGGCACCGCTGACGGTTGGCCTGGTGTCACCCGGTGGCCCTGGGGGGAGTTGTTTCCCCCAGGTGGGGCTTTACACGGGGGTTTGGCAGGAACCATCCACTTCTGAAGGGAAGCTGGGAAAAAAAATACAATGAAATCAACATGGCATTTATTTTAGTAGAAACAGAAGGTTTTGGGGGTGGTCCCGTGGGGACAAAGCAGAGTGAGGACGTGCCACTATGTGGGGTTGTCCTCAAAATTCCCATCTGAGACCTCTGGAGGACTCCAGGAGCTCCTGGGCCCCCCCTGGCTCATCTCCAGACCCTTGCAGAAGACAACAGGACCCTTTGAACCCAGCTGAGGACCCCTTGGATCCTACACGTCCTCTCTGTGACATCCCCAGCGCCTTCTGAATGAATGCAAGGATACCGGGGACCCAAGACCCTTCAGGGACATCTCCAGGTCCTTCTGGATGACTCCAGTGCCAGACAGGGGGGGTTGTGGGGGGCAGAAAAGGGTTAGCGGGGCTTCCATGGGGTGGAAGGAAAGTCTGGGGGTGGAAAGGGGGGTTGAGGAGAATCTAGGGGGAAGGTGTGAGCGGGGCTTCTGTGGGGTGGAAAAGGGGTCTGGAGGTGGAGGGAGGGGTGAAAGGGAGAAACTGGGGGGGTGCTGGGGGGCTTCTATGGGGTGGAAAGAGGGTCTGGGGCAGAGAGAAGGAGTTGTGGGGTGGAAAAAGAGGGAAAAGAGGCTTCTGTGGATGTGAAGGGAAACTGGGGTGGTGGGGGGCATTGTGGAGGGGAACGTAGGGAGTTGAGAGGGGGGTAGGGGGGGAATGGGGCTTCTGTAGGGCAGCAAGGGGGGTCTGGGAGTGGACGGGGGTTGTGAGGGGGGAGAAATGGGATGAATGTGGTCTCTACTGGGAGGAAAGGGGATCTGGGGATGGAGAGGGGGGTGGCAGGAGGAAGCTGGGGGGCTGTGAGGGGCTTCTATGGGGGTGGAAAGTGGTTCTGGGGGCTGAGAGAAGGAGTTGTGGGGGGGAAAAGGGGTGAGCGGGGCTTCCATGAGGTGGAAAGGGGGTCTGGAGGTAGAGGGAGACATTGTGTAGGGGAACTGAAAAGGGGGAAAGGGGACTTCTATGGGGTGAAAAGGGTGTCTGGGGGGGGGATCTTGGTGGATTTCGTAGGGGGAAGGGAAGAGCGAGGTCAAATTGTTGGAAATATCCAAATACTTTATGAGAACGGTATCTCTCTCTTCCTGGACACCTGCTCATCCTTGGACAGAGATAAGTTTGGTAGGAGGATGGAGAGGACTATGCTGCATCCCTCCATTGCTGGAGGCCGGCAACAGCCCTGGGGCATAAAAACACAGCCAGAGAGAATAGTACCGGCAAGCAGAAGGGCGCACAGAAAACAGCCTTACGTCTTTGATGCCCTATTACTCGATGCTTATTTCTTTCTCCCCTGGTTCCTCATTGGCTGAGGACTTCAGGTTCACAGTCTTCCCGGCACTCAACTAACCAGAAAGTGTTGCTAACTAAGCACGTATTGCTAATTAATTAACTTCTCACACTTGGTCACTCAATACTAGATGATTGCTTCTGGACATCTGCTCGTCCTTGCACAGAGATAAGCCTGGAAGGAGGAGAGAGGGGAGTATCTTGATGCCTGCCTGTTGCATCCCAACCTATCCCCAGAGCGAGGCAATCCAACCTTGTGTAGAGGCCATGGCTTCTTTGATGTTTGTTAAGTCTGTTCTCCTTTTACTGCGGGCCTCTTGTCTAAACAGGATAGCCCTACAACCAGGGGCTGAAACCACAGTCACAGCCAGGCAGTCTGGCATCGGCCCCAAAGCCTAAAGCCACAGCCCGAGAGGCTGGTGCTGGACCCGGGGCCTGAAGCCCCAGCCCAAGAGGCCAGTGCACTCCCTGGCACCTAAAGCCACTGCCAGAGAGGCCAGCACCGGCCCTGGGACCTACAGCCGCACACTCAGCCCAAGAGACCGGCACCTGCCCCAGAGCCTGAAGCTCTAATCAGGAAGGTCAGCAGTGGCCTGAGTGAAGGCAGAGACCCTAGGATGGTCCTTGTACAGGAGGGACCCCTGTACCGGTACAGGGGGGGGTCCCCTGCTCAAAAATTAAAGACAGGAGGAACACTTACTTCAGAGGCGGAGTCTGGGGAGTGGTTTACAAGGAATAGGCAGGACCTGGGAGGAGTTTGGTAGAAAGGGGGCAAGGCTTCTGCTTATCAATAGCACTCTGCAAAGGAGGAAGCTCTTGGAATTGCAGGTCTGAAGCCTTCAGATGAGAAACCAGACCAATCACCACAAAGGAAATGATATTCAAAACGACTTGACTGTACACTGAGCATGTCCAAGAAGGAGTGAAAAACAAGAAGACATTCACGGAATTAGTTAGCATAGGATGACCCACTCTCATGAATGAGTTAGCATTACTTGCTTCGTGGAATTATGAGTGTGCATATAGTATGGCTGCTTGAGAGCCACTGGTTGCGCAACGGGAGCAGTGTGAGCCCCCCGTGCGCCGGTCTATACACCTTAAATAAACTACCTTACATTCTGACTCTTGTGAGGCTCGGTGCTGTTCCACAGGTCAGGCCCAAGGGCCTAAAACTGTAGGCACAGCACAAGAGAGGCTGGCACCGTCCCTGGGGCCTAAAGCTGTCGCTGCAGCCAGAGAGATCGGCACTGGTTCCAGGGCCTGAAGCCACAGCCACAGCCCAGGAGGCCAGCCCCAGCCCTGGGGCCTGAAGCCACAGCCCGTAAAGGCAGAACCAGTCCTGGGGCGTGAAGCCACAGCCCAAGAGGCTGGCACCAGCTTTGGGGCCTGAAGCCACAGTCACAGCCCAGGAGGCCGGCACCAGCCCCTGGGCCCAAAGTCACATCCCGAGAGGCCTGCACTGGCCCCGGGGCCTAAAGCCACAGCCACAGCACAAGAGGCCAGCACCAGCTCCGGGCCTAAGTCCACAGCCGGAGAGGCCGGCACTGGCCCAGGGCCTAAAGCCATAGTCCGGGAGGCCAACATCGGCCCTGGGGCGTAAAGCCTCAACCAGAGAGGCATACAGGTGTGCATTCCTATTGGTTTCTACTGATTCCTATGGGACTCCATTGAGCACTACAAGGCCGTGCTGGTCCTTACTGCTTTTTATGGGTCAATAGTGGTTTGCGCTCCTACGGCTTCCGATGGGTGTCTACTGACCACTATGAGTCCATCCTGGTCTTTCCTGGCCCATACTGGTGTGCACGCCTGGATCCTACTAGTTCCTCTGGGACTCCATTGACCACGATGAGGCCGTATTGGTCATTACTGGTTTTTATTGGGCTGCACAAGAGTCATCCTCGCTTCCCTGTTATTTTACTTTGGTTAACCCCATTGGGTGAGCCTGGTGTTGGTTTCCTAAAGTTTGGATCTGGGAGGCGTCCATTTCCTTTGCTTATGATGAAGGCATGGAAGCGATGCGAGCGCACACTAAGGTCACAAGTGTTGCAGGGGTGGGAGCGTTTGTGCCACAGCTGGTGAGCAGAGCTGGTGCTCTGGTGGGCGTGCTGCACGCGGGGACTGAGCTCTGGGCCCTCCTTGGAACAGATCACCCTGTGAGAGCCTGTCCGAAGCACCACTGTGGCGTGTGCGCGAGCTGGGCACAGCTTGGGCTGAGCAGGCCGAGCAGGTGAGCTGGGTTTGGTGCTGGGGGGTTGCCAGGAGCTGTCTCACAAGAAAAGCTGGGCTGGGGAGGAGTTCCCAGCTCAAAGGGTGCCCTTCTGACTGGCTGTTTCCAGGGGACGGGGGTTCTTGTTGAGATTCCATCCCACTTTTCGATGAGGATGATAAAATGTCATTCCTCCCCTGGAAATCCGCTGCCGGGCCCCCGCCTTCATGTCAGACATTGAAAAGGAAGGAGAGCGCAGACTTCACAGAGCGCAACTTGCGCCTCACTGCCCCACGGATGGCCGGGCTAGGCGGCCGCGATGGAGTCACCACAGCGACACAGAGGAGCAATGCCGGGTAATGGATGGAGCTTTCTGACAAGGAATCGGCTCGTTCCAGGCAAAGCCGGGCAACTTTCGAAACAACAAATCATAACCGTTACGGGTAGAGGGTACTTTGGAACAGTTGTGATTTCCGCGCCAACTGCCTGAAGATCAATTTAGGCAACGGCTACTAAAGAGAAATGAGGAACGCAATCCTGAGAGGAAAGAAAAGAAGAGAGAGAAAACAGAGAGGTGCCAGCACTCCCACTCGGGGCGGGCAGCAGGCTGCTGTCTTGCGTCATAATGGGCCACGGCCAGCACTGGCCACGCTGTCACTGCGTCGCCACGGCAACGTTTGTGACACGGCCACCCGGGAGGGGTATAAAGGCGGTGCACGGTGGTGGGTCCTGCACCCTGAAGGAGCATCTGGACGAGAGCAGACGCATCTGAAGGGATGAGCTCCGGCATGGCTGGCGCCAACACGGAGCAACCCGCTGGCACAAGGCGGAACAGGACGAGCGAGGCCGGCCCCGCAGCGAGGCGTGCCTCCAGAGCGACAGACACCAACACCGAAGGTACACGGGTCCACAGCCACCACAGGAGCGCTGCTGCAGCCCATCTTGGCGCTGAGCGGGAGAGACCCAGCACGGGGACCAGCTCGGGGCTGTCTCCGTGTGGGGCTGGGGACTGCAACGACACTTTCCGTCTGCCACCTCCCTCCCGGCCCGAGGCAGTAGGAGCGCCGGGAAGCGGCAGATGCAGAGTGTGACCCGCTTTTCCTCTGCCCTCCAGAGCGAGTTGCCGTCTGGGATGCGGTGGCCGCCTACGTACAGGAGCACCTCCTGGTGCAGAAGGTGTGTTGGCTGTCGTCTTCCTCCTCTCCCTGTCCAGCTCAGCCTGCAGTTCCTCTGACTCTTCCCCTCCACACAAAGCAGGAAGCTCAGCCCAAATTGCTCTGCTGTGCATAGCGTGGGCTTCCTGCAAAGGCAGCATCGCTTGTGCTAGGCGGGCTCCGAGCTCAGGGCCGAGCCCAGCCTCGGGAAGCCTCTGGATTCCACCAGGCTGCTTCCGCCCTGACTGCTGTGCTGCATTTGGGAGGGCAAGGGGAGGGAGAGGACTGTGCAGCTCCTTCCCAAAGCCTCTCCCGCTGCCCTGCCCGCTGGTGCCTCTGAGCAGCGGGAGAGGGCTTCTGAGCTCTGTCCCTACGTGGGACCCCCTCCAGCTCTTCCTCCAGCCGGCCCATAACCCTGCAGCCCATGCTTTCTCTTCCACTCGCAGGGGGTCTGGATTCCCACCTTCGGCTCATTCGACACCATCTCTAAAGACATCAGGACTGCGGACGGGACCGTGACTCTGCGGTGGCCCGTGTTTCAGCTGGCCAGGAACCTCAGAGCCATGCACCACCTCGGGTCCGACAAGGACTCCCTGCCAGGTAGGAGCGGGATTGAACCCTTGCAGGCTTCACGGACGGGGCAAAGAAGGCCACCGCCTCCCTTCTCAGAAGGAGACCTCCCTCCCCCTCCGAGGTGGGGGCCGTGCTGGCTGATGGCCGCAAGAAGCACTTGTAGGGAAGCAAGCAAGCGCCTGTGGAAAAGCGACTGCAGGATCAACTCTGTCCCTCGCATTTTTCAGCCCATAGGGAGGTGGAGACCCTGAAATACAGCGAGGTGGCTGCCGCTGCCTCTGTGACCTGGCAGAGAGGGAAGACCTGCATCCAAAGCACCGTGTCCCTCCTCTCCAACTGCCTCAAGAATGGGGAGAACGTTGCCTTTGTCCTGAAAGACATAGGAGTGCTCCTCTTTGAAGGCATGAGCTTTGGAATTAAATACTATTACGACTTCCTTGAGAAGCTCTCCGGGAAGGAGAAATTCAGAAAAGTTGTTTTCAAGGTGAGCTGGAGGTTTCTCCATGGCCCGGGCAGTCCCGTGACCCTTGCTCTGACTGCACATGGCCCACCAGGACCTGGCCAGCTGCTTGGGCTGTGCAGGGGCTGCGGTGGTGTCAGCTCCCCCTGCCTTGGGCTCCTCCAGTCCTGAGGGCCTCAGCCATCAGAAGGATGTCCCACAACCTCCCTGTTCCTCCCCTGCAGGCCCCCTGGCTGCTGGACACGCTGGTGTCCCGGGTGGCACCGGTGGCCTCCCTGACGCACTCTGGCCGCCTCGTCGTCTTCCCCATGTGAGTATGTTTGTGGCTGCAGCCGCTGCTTGATGCAGCTGCTCAGCTCTCATTCTGTAGTGCTTGTTCCTTGTGTCCATGGCTGTCCTGCCCGTGACGATATGGCACAGAATCACAGAATCATTTGAGCTGGAAGCAACCCTGAAAGGGCACCTAGTCCCACGATCCTGCAAGGAACAGGGACACCTACCGCCAGATGAGGTTGCTCTGAGCCTGGTGCAGCCTGACCTCAAACGACTGTCGGGGCAGCCACCACCTCTCTGGGCAAGACGTTCCGGTGCCTCAACACCCTCCTGCCAAAAACTTCTTCCGTACATCCAATCTCAATCCTCCCTCTTTCCCTTTGAAACTATTTCCCCTTGCCCTACCCCAAGGGACCCTGCTAAGGACTCCAGAAAGTAGTGGCCTTAACGCAGCAGGAAAATGTGCTGTGAGCAGACATCACGGCCACCAAAAAGGATTGGCGGAGCACTGCATCACGCCGGTGTCTGCTCTTTCTGCACAGGTTTCAGAAGCAGGTTGCACCCAAACCACCGCCCAGGATATTCCGCAAGGCCTCTGGAGATCTCCATGGTGAGGGGAAGCAAAAGAAAGAAGGGGCTTTGCCACCTCTTGTCCAGGGCAAGAAAGGTAAAGCAGCTGCCAGCTCCTTCCCATGGCACGTGCAACCACCGTGTGACGGGAAATCCCTGAGCGCCCCTTGTCACTGAGCCAAAGGCTTCAGGTGAATGTCTTCTGCCTTCCCGATTGCAGTGAGGTTTGCTGAAGTGCCAACGTACATCAGACGCTTCAGCGTTGCAAGTACTGCTGGACAAAGCTCAAGAAGCAGAAGAAGCTTACAGCAGGAGAGCTTTTCGTCCAGGTGAGGCTGGAGGCTCTGGGCTGGGATCAGCTCACAGGGCTGGCCCCTGTCCGGATCTCAGGAGCGCCACGGGGCAGCCGGTGAGCTGTCTGTGGGGAAGGCCGTGTTGCAGCCAAGGGTCCTGGCTCAGGGTTGCAGGATGCGGCCCCAAAGCCATCACCCACTCAAGCAGACCCCTCTTGCTCTGTCTTTTCAGTCCGCTGCCAGCGATCCTGAGAACGTCTGAAGCCCGCGAGCAGCCGGTGACCTGGCAGCCGCAGGGCCAGGCAGGAAACGAAGGCCAAGAACACCTGGGCCAAACAACGGGAAAAAAACATGTCCGGTTCCGCGGAGATGAACAAGGAGCGGGAGAGGACCGTGAGGCTGGAGCGGCGGCCATGTGGAAAGCAAAGGCCTCGCACTCTCAGGTTGCCGGGAGGCAGGTGGCATCTCGCATCAAAGACAGGAGATGTTCATTAAGAGCTGAGTCCAGCCTGTCCAGGGATACCAAAGGCCACGCATCCCGGCCGCCGTTACTGCATCGTGACTCTGTGAAACTACTCAGGCAGAGGCAGATGGCCAAGAAGGACAGGCCGGCGCAGGCAGAACCTCAGGAGACGGCGGCATCACCGTCTCACCGTGAGTGCAGCCTGCCTGAGGAGCCCTCCACCTGCAGATCTGGTTTGCTGCCACCCACACGCAACAGACCAGAGTCTCCCAGGAGTCCGCCTCCAAGGACCACAGCCCCACGCCGCAGGCCGCCAACACCCTACCCGTTTCTGCCACGTGACTCTGTCAAACTACTCAGGCAGAGGCAGATGGCCACGAAGGACAGGCCGGCACAGGCAGAACCTCAGGAGACGGCGGCATCACCGTCTCACCGTGAGTGCAGCCTGCCTGAGGAGCCCTCCACCAGCCGATCTGGTTTGCTGCCACCCATACGCAACAGACCAGAGTCTCCCAAGACTCCGCCTCCAAAGTCCAAAGCCCCGCGCCGCAGGCCGCCAACACCCTACCCACGCTGAGCAGGGCATGGGGTGCCCGGGACAGACAGAGCTGCCCCTGAGCCTGCAAAACTCCATCTGCACCATTCCTGGGTGCCAGCTCCCTGTAGAAAAGCAGAGGTAGAGGGACAGTGGGGACTGGGCTGGATTCAAGAAAGAACATTCACGCTAGAAGCTGCGGAACAAGATAGATAAACGGCATGAGAAAGGAATGCTGAGAACAAAGGACGCCTCCAGGAGACAAAAACAAGAGTCATGCGAGAAGCACGATCACCGCATGATAACGACCCCGGGTGGAGGAAGAGCACGTGGCTACGAACAACTCGTGACACCGATGGATAAGCTCCTGCATGCACGCTTAAGGAGTCGACCAGGGGTGACTGTGTCAAATGATTTTTTGACATGGAAAGGGGGGTGGGAAAATGGGAAAGAGAGAACTTGGGGATGTTTGAACCTGCAATAAACAATTTGGATCATTCACACCTGAGTCCGTGCCTTCAGATGCCGAAGGGACTCTTCCAAGACCCCGTGGCCCTGGGCGCATATGATGGCTGTATTTCATGGAATCATCCCAGAACCATGGAATGGCCTGGGTTGAAAAGGACCCCTAAGATCATCTGGTTCCAACCTCCCTGCCGTGGGCAGGGTGGCCAACCACTAGACCAGGCTGCCCAGAGCCACATCCAGCCTGGCCTTCAATGCCTCCGGGGATGGGGCGTCCACAGCCTCTCTGGGCAAGTTGTTCCGGTGCGTCACCACCTTCTGAGTGAAAAACTTCCTCCTCATGTCTAACCCAAACCTCCCCCGTCTCATTTTAAAACCATTCCCCCTTGTCCTATCGCTATCAACCCATGTCATTCCCCCTCCTGTTTACACCCTCCCTTCCAGCACTGGAAGGCCACCATGAGGTCTCCCTGGAGCCTTCTCTTCTCCAAGCTGAACAAGCCCAGTTCCCCCAGCCTTTCTTCAGAGGAGAAGAAAGCCCTGTGGTCATCTTAGTGGCCCTCCTCTGGACCCGTTCCAAGGGCTCTGCGTCTTTCTTATGCTGGGGGCCCCAGGCCCTTCACAAGCCCTTCATCAGCCTTGTAGCCCTTCTTTGGACCTGCTCCAGTACCTCGGTTTCCCTTCTGTACCGAGGTGCCCAAAACTGATCACAGCACTCGAGGTGAGGCCTCACCAGCACTGAGTACAGGGGCAGGACGTCTTCCCCAGTGCTGCTCACCACACCATTCCTGATCCAAGCCAGGATGCCATGGGCCGCCTTGGCCACCTGGGCACACTGCTGGCTCGTATTCAGCTGACTGTCCAAGTGCACACCAAGGTCACTTTCCATCAGGCAGCTTTCCAGCCACTCCTCCCCAAGCCTGTAGGGTTGCCTGGGCTTCTTGTGACCAAAATGCAGGACCCAACACTTGGCCCTGTTGAAACTCATACAGTTTACCGTGGCCCAGCCAGCCAGCCTTTGCACGTCCCTCTGTAGTGCCTTTCTCCCCTCCGGCTGATCAACACTCCCTCCCAGCTTGGGAGGGAGCTGTAGGACGCTGATGGGGCTCTCAAGGTAGACGGGGGTTGGGATGGCGCCAAGTTGCATGGTTACAGTGACAGAGTGACAGTGTAATCTTCAGGGACAGGAGGTTGTTCCAGTGGTGGCACCGCTGACGGTTGGCCTGGTGTCACCCGGTGGCCCTGGGGGGAGTTGTTTCCCCCGGGTGGGGCTTTACACGGGGGTTTGGCGGGAACCATCCACTTCTGAAGGGAAGCTGGGAAAAAAAATACAATGAAATCAACGTGGCGTTTATTTTAGTAGAAACAGAAGGTTTTGGGGGTGGTCCCGTGGGGACAAAGCAGAGTGAGGACGTGCCACTATGTGGGGTTGTCCTCAAAATTCCCATCTGAGACCTCTGGAGGACTCCAGGAGCTCCTGGGGCCCCCCTGGCTCATCTCCAGACCCTTGCAGAAGACAACAGGACCCTTTGAACCCAGCTGAGGACCCCTTGGATCCTACACGTCCTCTCTGTGACATCGCCAGCGCCTTCTGAATGAATGCAAGGATACCGGGGACCCAAGACCCTTCAGGGACATCTCCAGGTCCTTCTGGATGACTCCCGTGCCAGACAGGGGGTGTTGTGGGGGGCAGAAAAGGGTTAGCGGGGCTTCCATGGGGTGGAAGGAAAGTCTGGGGGTGGAAAGGGGGGTTGAGGAGAATCTAGGGGGGAAGGTGTGAGCGGGGCTTCTGTGGGGTGGAAAAGGGGTCTGGAGGTGGAGGGAGGGGTGAAAGGGAGAAACTGGGGGGGGTGCTGGGGGGCTTCTATGGGGTGGAAAGAGGGTCTGGGGCAGAGAGAAGGAGTTGTGGGGTGGAAAAAGAGGGAAAAGAGGCTTATGTGGATGTGAAGGGAAACTGGGGTGGTGGGGGGCATTGTGGAGGGGAACGTAGGGAGTTGAGAGGGGGGTAGGGGGGAATGGGGCTTCTGTAGGGCAGCAAGGGGGGTCTGGGAGTGGACGGGGGTTGTGAGGGGGGAGAAATGGGATGAATGTGGTCTCTACTGGGAGGAAAGGGGGTCTGGGGATGGAGAGGGGGTTGGCAGGAGGAAGCTGGGGGGCTGTGAGGGGCTTCTATGGGGGTGGAAAGGGGTTGTGGGGGCTGAGAGAAGGAGTTGTGGGGGGGAAAAGGGGTGAGCAGGGCTTCCATGGGGTGGAAAGGGGGTCTGGAGGTAGAGGGGGACATTGTGTAGGGGAGCTGAGAAGGGGGAAAGGGGACTTCTATGGGGTGGAAAGGGTGTCTGGGGGGGGATCTTGGTGGATTTCGTAGGGGGAAGGGAAGAGTGAGGTCAAATTGTTGGAAATATCCAAATACTTTATGAGAACGGTATCTCTCTCTTCCTGGACACCTGCTCATCCTTGGACAGAGATAAGTTGGGTAGGAGGATGGAGAGGACTATGCTGCATCCCTCCATTGCTGGAGGCCGGCAACAGCCCTGGGGCATAAAAACACAGCCAGAGAGAATAGTACTGGCCCCGGGGCCGGTAGGAAAAGGGTTGGCGGGGCCAAATAATTTATCAGAACGGTATCTCGGAAAAAGCAGATTTTCTTCGCAATTGCAATGGCGGGCCTCCTGCAAGCAGGAGAGCACACAGAAAACAGCCTTACGTCTTTGATGCCCTATTACTCGACGCTTATCTCTTTCTCCCCTGGTTCCTCATTGGCTGAGGACTTCAGGTTCACAGTCTTCCCGGCACTCAACTAACCAGAAATTGTTGTTAACTAAGCACGTATTGCTAAATAATTAACTTCTCACACTTGGTCACTCAATACTAGATGATTGCTTCTGGACATCTGCTCGTCCTTGCACAGAGATAAGCCTGGAAGGAGGAGAGAGGGGAGTATCTTGATGCCTGCCTGTTGCATCCCAACCTATCCCCAGAGCGAGGCAATCCAACCTTGTGTAGAGGCCATGGCTTCTTTGATGTTTGTTAAGTCTGTTCTCCTTTTACTGCGGGCCTCTTGTCTAAACAGGATAGCCCTACAGCCAGGGGCTGAAACCACAGTCACAGCCAGGCAGTCTGGCATCGGCCCCAAAGCCTAAAGCCACAGCCCGAGAGGCTGGTGCTGGACCCGGGGCCTGAAGCCCCAGCCCAAGAGGCCTGCGCGCTCCCTGGCGCCTAAAGCCACTGCCAGAGAGGCCAGCACCGGCCCTGGGACCTACAGCCACACACTCAGCCCAAGAGACCGGCACGGGCCCCAGAGCCTGAAGCTCTAATCAGGAAGGTCAGCAGTGGCCTGAGTGAAGGCAGAGACCCTAGGATGGTCCTTGTACAGGAGGGACCCCTGTACCGGTACAGGGGGGGGTCCCCTGCTCAAAAATTAAAGACAGGAGGAACACTTACTTCAGAGGCGGAGTCTGGGGAGTGGTTTACAAGGAATAGGCAGGACCTGGGAGGAGTTTGGTAGAAAGGGGGCAAGGCTTCTGCTTATCAATAGCACACTGCAAAGGAGGAAGCTCCTGGAATTGCAGGTCTGAAGCCTTCAGATGAGAAACCAGACCAATCACCACAAAGGAAATGATATTCAAAACGACTTGACTGTACTCTGCACATGTCCAAGAAGGAGTGAAAATAAGAAGACATTCACAGAATTAGTTAGCAAGGGCCCAAGGGCCTGAAACTGTAGGCACAGCACAAGAGAGGCTGGCACCGTCCCTGGGGCCTAAAGCTGTCACCGCAGCCAGAGAGACCGGCACTGGTCCCAGGGCCTGAAGCCACAGCCACAGCCCAGAAGGGCAGCCCTGGCCCTGGGGCCTGAAGCCACAGCCCAAAAGGGCAGAACCAGTCCTGGGACGTGAAGCCACAGCCCAAGAGGCTGGCACCAGCTTTGGGGCCTAAAGCCACAGCCACAGCACAAGAGGCCAGCACCAGCTCCGGGCCTAAGTCCACAGCCGGAGAGGCCGGCACTGGCCCAGGGCCTAAAGCCATAGTCCGGGAGGCCAACATCGGCCCTGGGGCGTAAAGCCTCAACCAGAGAGGCATACAGGTGTGCATTCCTATTGGTTTCTACTGATTCCTATGGGACTCCATTGAGCACTACAAGGCCGTGCTGGTCCTTACTGCTTTTTATGGGTCAATAGTGGTTTGCGCTCCTACGGCTTCCGATGGGTGTCTACTGACCACTATGAGTCCATCCTGGTCTTTCCTGGCCCATACTGGTGTGCACGCCTGGATCCTACTAGTTCCTCTGGGACTCCATTGACCACGATGAGGCCGTATTGGTCATTACTGGTTTTTATTGGGCTGCACAAGAGTCATCCTCGCTTCCCTGTTATTTTACTTTGGTTAACCCCATTGGGTGAGCCTGGTGTTGGTTTCCTAAAGTTTGGATCTGGGAGGCGTCCATTTCCTTTGCTTATGATGAAGGCATGGAAGCGATGCGAGCACACACTAAGGTCACAAGTGTTGCAGGGGTGGGAGCGTTTGTGCCACAGCTGGTGAGCAGAGCTGGTGCTCTGGTGGGCGTGCTGCACGCGGGGACTGAGCTCTGGGCCCTCCTTGGAACAGATCACCCTGTGAGAGCCTGTCCGAAGCACCACTGTGGCGTGTGCGCGAGCTGGGCACAGCTTGGGCTGAGCAGGCCGAGCAGGTGAGCTGGGTTTGGTGCTGGGGGGTTGCCAGGAGCTGTCTCACAAGAAAAGCTGGGCTGGGGAGGAGTTCCCAGCTCAAAGGGTGCCCTTCTGACTGGCTGTTTCCAGGGGACGGGGGTTCTTGTTGAGATTCCATCCCACTTTTCGATGAGGATGATAAATTGTCATTCCTCCCCTGGAAATCCGCTGCCGGGCCCCCGCCTTCATGTCAGACATTGAAAAGGAAGGAGAGCGCAGACTTCACAGAGCACAACTTGCGCCTCACTGCCCCACGGATGGCCGGGCTAGGCGGCCGCGATGGAGTCACCACAGCGACACAGAGGAGCAATGCCGGGTAATGGATGGAGCTTTCTGACAAGGAATCGGCTCGTTCCAGGCAAAGCCGGGCAACTTTCGAAACAACAAATCATAACCGTTACGGGTAGAGGGTACTTTGGAACAGTTGTGATTTCCGCGCCAACTGCCTGAAGATCAATTTAGGCAACGGCTACTAAAGAGAAATGAGGAACGCAATCCTGAGAGGAAAGAAAAGAAGAGAGAGAAAACAGAGAGGTGCCAGCACTCCCACTCGGGGCGGGCAGCAGGCTGCTGTCTTGCGTCATAATGGGCCACGGCCAGCACTGGCCACGCTGTCACTGCGTCGCCACGGCAACGTTTGTGACACGGCCACCCGGGAGGGGTATAAAGGCGGTGCACGGTGGTGGGTCCTGCACCCTGAAGGAGCATCTGGACGAGAGCAGACGCATCTGAAGGGATGAGCTCCGGCATGGCTGGCGCCAACACGGAGCAACCCGCTGGCACAAGGCGGAACAGGACGAGCGAGGCCGGCCCCGCAGCGAGGCGTGCCTCCAGAGCGACAGACACCAACACCGAAGGTACACGGGTCCACAGCCACCACAGGAGCGCTGCTGCAGCCCATCTTGGCGCTGAGCGGGAGAGACCCAGCACGGGGACCAGCTCGGGGCTGTCTCCGTGTGGGGCTGGGGACTGCAACGACACTTTCCGTCTGCCACCTCCCTCCCGGCCCGAGGCAGTAGGAGCGCCGGGAAGCGGCAGATGCAGAGTGTGACCCGCTTTTCCTCTGCCCTCCAGAGCGAGTTGCCGTCTGGGATGCGGTGGCCGCCTACGTACAGGAGCACCTCCTGGTGCAGAAGGTGTGTTGGCTGTCGTCTTCCTCCTCTCCCTGTCCAGCTCAGCCTGCAGTTCCTCTGACTCTTCCCCTCCACACAAAGCAGGAAGCTCAGCCCAAATTGCTCTGCTGTGCATAGCGTGGGCTTCCTGCAAAGGCAGCATCGCTTGTGCTAGGCGGGCTCCGAGCTCAGGGCCGAGCCCAGCCTCGGGAAGCCTCTGGATTCCACCAGGCTGCTTCCGCCCTGACTGCTGTGCTGCATTTGGGAGGGCAAGGGGAGGGAGAGGACTGTGCAGCTCCTTCCCAAAGCCTCTCCCGCTGCCCTGCCCGCTGGTGCCTCTGAGCAGCGGGAGAGGGCTTCTGAGCTCTGTCCCTACGTGGGACCCCCTCCAGCTCTTCCTCCAGCCGGCCCATAACCCTGCAGCCCATGCTTTCTCTTCCACTCGCAGGGGGTCTGGATTCCCACCTTCGGCTCATTCGACACCATCTCTAAAGACATCAGGACTGCGGACGGGACCGTGACTCTGCGGTGGCCCGTGTTTCAGCTGGCCAGGAACCTCAGAGCCATGCACCACCTCGGGTCCGACAAGGACTCCCTGCCAGGTAGGAGCGGGATTGAACCCTTGCAGGCTTCACGGACGGGGCAAAGAAGGCCACTGCCTCCCTTCTCAGAAGGAGACCTCCCTCCCCCTCCGAGGTGGGGGCCGTGCTGGCTGATGGCCGCAAGAAGCACTTGTAGGGAAGCAAGCAAGCACCTGTGGAAAAGCGACTGCAGGATCAACTCTGTCCCTCGCATTTTTCAGCCCATAGGGAGGTGGAGACCCTGAAATACAGCGAGGTGGCTGCCGCTGCCTCTGTGACCTGGCAGAGAGGGAAGACCTGCATCCAAAGCACCGTGTCCCTCCTCTCCAACTGCCTCAAGAATGGGGAGAACGTTGCCTTTGTCCTGAAAGACATAGGAGTGCTCCTCTTTGAAGGCATGAGCTTTGGAATTAAATACTATTACGACTTCCTTGAGAAGCTCTCCGGGAAGGAGAAATTCAGAAAAGTTGTTTTCAAGGTGAGCTGGAGGTTTCTCCATGGCCCGGGCAGTCCCGTGACCCTTGCTCTGACTGCACATGGCCCACCAGGACCTGGCCAGCTGCTTGGGCTGTGCAGGGGCTGCGGTGGTGTCAGCTCCCCCTGCCTTGGGCTCCTCCAGTCCTGAGGGCCTCAGCCATCAGAAGGATGTCCCACAACCTCCCTGTTCCTCCCCTGCAGGCCCCCTGGCTGCTGGACACGCTGGTGTCCCGGGTGGCACCGGTGGCCTCCCTGACGCACTCTGGCCGCCTCGTCGTCTTCCCCATGTGAGTATGTTTGTGGCTGCAGCCGCTGCTTGATGCAGCTGCTCAGCTCTCATTCTGTAGTGCTTGTTCCTTGTGTCCATGGCTGTCCTGCCCGTGACGATATGGCACAGAATCACAGAATCATTTGAGCTGGAAGCAACCCTGAAAGGGCACCTAGTCCCACGATCCTGCAAGGAACAGGGACACCTACCGCCAGATGAGGTTGCTCTGAGCCTGGTGCAGCCTGACCTCAAACGACTGTCGGGTCAGCCACCACCTCTCTGGGCAAGACGTTCCGGTGCCTCAACACCCTCCTGCCAAAAACTTCTTCCGTACATCCAATCTCAATCCTCCCTCTTTCCCTTTGAAACTATTTCCCCTTGCCCTACCCCAAGGGACCCTGCTAAGGACTCCAGAAAGTAGTGGCCTTAACGCAGCAGGAAAATGTGCTGTGAGCAGACATCACGGCCACCAAAAAGGATTGGCGGAGCACTGCATCACGCCGGTGTCTGCTCTTTCTGCACAGGTTTCAGAAGCAGGTTGCACCCAAACCACCGCCCAGGATATTCCGCAAGGCCTCCGGAGATCTCCATGGTGAGGGGAAGCAAAAGAAAGAAGGGGCTTTGCCACCTCTTGTCCAGGGCAAGAAAGGTAAAGCAGCTGCCAGCTCCTTCCCATGGCACGTGCAACCACCGTGTGACGGGAAATCCCTGAGCGCCCCTTGTCACTGAGCCAAAGGCTTCAGGTGAATGTCTTCTGCCTTCCCGATTGCAGTGAGGTTTGCTGAAGTGCCAACGTACATCAGACGCTTCAGCGTTGCAAGTACTGCTGGACAAAGCTCAAGAAGCAGAAGAAGCTTACAGCAGGAGAGCTTTTCGTCCAGGTGAGGCTGGAGGCTCTGGGCTGGGATCAGCTCACAGGGCTGGCCCCTGTCCGGATCTCAGGAGCGCCACGGGGCAGCCGGTGAGCTGTCTGTGGGGAAGGCCGTGTTGCAGCCAAGGGTCCTGGCTCAGGGTTGCAGGATGCGGCCCCAAAGCCATCACCCACTCAAGCAGACCCCTCTTGCTCTGTCTTTTCAGTCCGCTGCCAGCGATCCTGAGAACGTCTGAAGCCCGCGAGCAGCCGGTGACCTGGCAGCCGCAGGGCCAGGCAGGAAACGAAGGCCAAGAACACCTGGGCCAAACAACGGGAAAAAAACATGTCCGGTTCCGCGGAGATGAACAAGGAGCGGGAGAGGACCGTGAGGCTGGAGCGGCGGCCATGTGGAAAGCAAAGGCCTCGCACTCTCAGGTTGCCGGGAGGCAGGTGGCATCTCGCATCAAAGACAGGAGATGTTCATTAAGAGCTGAGTCCAGCCTGTCCAGGGATACCAAAGGCCACGCATCCCGGCCGCCGTTACTGCATCGTGACTCTGTGAAACTACTCAGGCAGAGGCAGATGGCCAAGAAGGACAGGCCGGCGCAGGCAGAACCTCAGGAGACGGCGGCATCACCGTCTCACCGTGAGTGCAGCCTGCCTGAGGAGCCCTCCACCTGCAGATCTGGTTTGCTGCCACCCACACGCAACAGACCAGAGTCTCCCAGGAGTCCGCCTCCAAGGACCACAGCCCCACGCCGCAGGCCGCCAACACCCTACCCGTTTCTGCCACGTGACTCTGTCAAACTACTCAGGCAGAGGCAGATGGCCACGAAGGACAGGCCGGCACAGGCAGAACCTCAGGAGACGGCGGCATCACCGTCTCACCGTGAGTGCAGCCTGCCTGAGGAGCCCTCCACCAGCCGATCTGGTTTGCTGCCACCCATACGCAACAGACCAGAGTCTCCCAAGACTCCGCCTCCAAAGTCCAAAGCCCCGCGCCGCAGGCCGCCAACACCCTACCCACGCTGAGCAGGGCATGGGGTGCCCGGGACAGACAGAGCTGCCCCTGAGCCTGCAAAACTCCATCTGCACCATTCCTGGGTGCCAGCTCCCTGTAGAAAAGCAGAGGTAGAGGGACAGTGGGGACTGGGCTGGATTCAAGAAAGAACATTCACGCTAGAAGCTGCGGAACAAGATAGATAAACGGCATGAGAAAGGAATGCTGAGAACAAAGGACGCCTCCAGGAGACAAAAACAAGAGTCATGCGAGAAGCACGATCACCGCATGATAACGACCCCGGGTGGAGGAAGAGCACGTGGCTACGAACAACTCGTGACACCGATGGATAAGCTCCTGCATGCACGCTTAAGGAGTCGACCAGGGGTGACTGTGTCAAATGATTTTTTGACATGGAAAGGGGGGTGGGAAAATGGGAAAGAGAGAACTTGGGGATGTTTGAACCTGCAATAAACAATTTGGATCATTCACACCTGAGTCCGTGCCTTCAGATGCCGAAGGGACTCTTCCAAGACCCCGTGGCCCTGGGCGCATATGATGGCTGTATTTCATGGAATCATCCCAGAACCATGGAATGGCCTGGGTTGAAAAGGACCCCTAAGATCATCTGGTTCCAACCTCCCTGCCGTGGGCAGGGTGGCCAACCACTAGACCAGGCTGCCCAGAGCCACATCCAGCCTGGCCTTCAATGCCTCCGGGGATGGGGCGTCCACAGCCTCTCTGGGCAAGTTGTTCCGGTGCGTCACCACCTTCTGAGTGAAAAACTTCCTCCTCATGTCTAACCCAAACCTCCCCCGTCTCATTTTAAAACCATTCCCCCTTGTCCTATCGCTATCAACCCATGTCATTCCCCCTCCTGTTTACACCCTCCCTTCCAGCACTGGAAGGCCACCATGAGGTCTCCCTGGAGCCTTCTCTTCTCCAAGCTGAACAAGCCCAGTTCCCCCAGCCTTTCTTCAGAGGAGAAGAAAGCCCTGTGGTCATCTTAGTGGCCCTCCTCTGGACCCGTTCCAAGGGCTCTGCGTCTTTCTTATGCTGGGGGCCCCAGGCCCTTCACAAGCCCTTCATCAGCCTTGTAGCCCTTCTTTGGACCTGCTCCAGTACCTCGGTTTCCCTTCTGTACCGAGGTGCCCAAAACTGATCACAGCACTCGAGGTGAGGCCTCACCAGCACTGAGTACAGGGGCAGGACGTCTTCCCCAGTGCTGCTCACCACACCATTCCTGATCCAAGCCAGGATGCCATGGGCCGCCTTGGCCACCTGGGCACACTGCTGGCTCGTATTCAGCTGACTGTCCAAGTGCACACCAAGGTCACTTTCCATCAGGCAGCTTTCCAGCCACTCCTCCCCAAGCCTGTAGGGTTGCCTGGGCTTCTTGTGACCAAAATGCAGGACCCAACACTTGGCCCTGTTGAAACTCATACAGTTTACCGTGGCCCAGCCAGCCAGCCTTTGCACGTCCCTCTGTAGTGCCTTTCTCCCCTCCGGCTGATCAACACTCCCTCCCAGCTTGGGAGGGAGCTGTAGGACGCTGATGGGGCTCTCAAGGTAGACGGGGGTTGGGATGGCGCCAAGTTGCATGGTTACAGTGACAGAGTGACAGTGTAATCTTCAGGGACAGGAGGTTGTTCCAGTGGTGGCACCGCTGACGGTTGGCCTGGTGTCACCCGGTGGCCCTGGGGGGAGTTGTTTCCCCCGGGTGGGGCTTTACACGGGGGTTTGGCGGGAACCATCCACTTCTGAAGGGAAGCTGGGAAAAAAAATACAATCAAATCAACGTGGCGTTTATTTTAGTAGAAACAGAAGGTTTTGGGGGTGGTCCCGTGGGGACAAAGCAGAGTGAGGACGTGCCACTATGTGGGGTTGTCCTCAAAATTCCCATCTGAGACCTCTGGAGGACTCCAGGAGCTCCTGGGGCCCCCCTGGCTCATCTCCAGACCCTTGCAGAAGACAACAGGACCCTTTGAACCCAGCTGAGGACCCCTTGGATCCTACACGTCCTCTCTGTGACATCGCCAGCGCCTTCTGAATGAATGCAAGGATACCGGGGACCCAAGACCCTTCAGGGACATCTCCAGGTCCTTCTGGATGACTCCCGTGCCAGACAGGGGGTGTTGTGGGGGGCAGAAAAGGGTTAGCGGGGCTTCCATGGGGTGGAAGGAAAGTCTGGGGGTGGAAAGGGGGGTTGAGGAGAATCTAGGGGGGAAGGTGTGAGCGGGGCTTCTGTGGGGTGGAAAAGGGGTCTGGAGGTGGAGGGAGGGGTGAAAGGGAGAAACTGGGGGGGGTGCTGGGGGGCTTCTATGGGGTGGAAAGAGGGTCTGGGGCAGAGAGAAGGAGTTGTGGGGTGGAAAAAGAGGGAAAAGAGGCTTATGTGGATGTGAAGGGAAACTGGGGTGGTGGGGGGCATTGTGGAGGGGAACGTAGGGAGTTGAGAGGGGGGTAGGGGGGAATGGGGCTTCTGTAGGGCAGCAAGGGGGGTCTGGGAGTGGACGGGGGTTGTGAGGGGGGAGAAATGGGATGAATGTGGTCTCTACTGGGAGGAAAGGGGGTCTGGGGATGGAGAGGGGGTTGGCAGGAGGAAGCTGGGGGGCTGTGAGGGGCTTCTATGGGGGTGGAAAGGGGTTGTGGGGGCTGAGAGAAGGAGTTGTGGGGGGGAAAAGGGGTGAGCAGGGCTTCCATGGGGTGGAAAGGGGGTCTGGAGGTAGAGGGGGACATTGTGTAGGGGAGCTGAGAAGGGGGAAAGGGGACTTCTATGGGGTGGAAAGGGTGTCTGGGGGGGGATCTTGGTGGATTTCGTAGGGGGAAGGGAAGAGTGAGGTCAAATTGTTGGAAATATCCAAATACTTTATGAGAACGGTATCTCTCTCTTCCTGGACACCTGCTCATCCTTGGACAGAGATAAGTTGGGTAGGAGGATGGAGAGGACTATGCTGCATCCCTCCATTGCTGGAGGCCGGCAACAGCCCTGGGGCATAAAAACACAGCCAGAGAGAATAGTACTGGCCCCGGGGCCGGTAGGAAAAGGGTTGGCGGGGCCAAATAATTTATCAGAACGGTATCTCGGAAAAAGCAGATTTTCTTCGCAATTGCAATGGCGGGCCTCCTGCAAGCAGGAGAGCACACAGAAAACAGCCTTACGTCTTTGATGCCCTATTACTCGACGCTTATCTCTTTCTCCCCTGGTTCCTCATTGGCTGAGGACTTCAGGTTCACAGTCTTCCCGGCACTCAACTAACCAGAAATTGTTGTTAACTAAGCACGTATTGCTAAATAATTAACTTCTCACACTTGGTCACTCAATACTAGATGATTGCTTCTGGACATCTGCTCGTCCTTGCACAGAGATAAGCCTGGAAGGAGGAGAGAGGGGAGTATCTTGATGCCTGCCTGTTGCATCCCAACCTATCCCCAGAGCGAGGCAATCCAACCTTGTGTAGAGGCCATGGCTTCTTTGATGTTTGTTAAGTCTGTTCTCCTTTTACTGCGGGCCTCTTGTCTAAACAGGATAGCCCTACAGCCAGGGGCTGAAACCACAGTCACAGCCAGGCAGTCTGGCATCGGCCCCAAAGCCTAAAGCCACAGCCCGAGAGGCTGGTGCTGGACCCGGGGCCTGAAGCCCCAGCCCAAGAGGCCTGCGCGCTCCCTGGCGCCTAAAGCCACTGCCAGAGAGGCCAGCACCGGCCCTGGGACCTACAGCCACACACTCAGCCCAAGAGACCGGCACGGGCCCCAGAGCCTGAAGCTCTAATCAGGAAGGTCAGCAGTGGCCTGAGTGAAGGCAGAGACCCTAGGATGGTCCTTGTACAGGAGGGACCCCTGTACCGGTACAGGCGGGGTCCCCTGCTCAAAAATTAAAGACAGGAGGAACACTTACTTCAGAGGCGGAGTCTGGGGAGTGGTTTACAAGGAATAGGCAGGACCTGGGAGGAGTTTGGTAGAAAGGGGGCAAGGCTTCTGCTTATCAATAGCACACTGCAAAGGAGGAAGCTCCTGGAATTGCAGGTCTGAAGCCTTCAGATGAGAAACCAGACCAATCACCACAAAGGAAATGATATTCAAAACGACTTGACTGTACTCTGCACATGTCCAAGAAGGAGTGAAAATAAGAAGACATTCACAGAATTAGTTAGCAAGGGCCCAAGGGCCTGAAACTGTAGGCACAGCACAAGAGAGGCTGGCACCGTCCCTGGGGCCTAAAGCTGTCACCGCAGCCAGAGAGACCGGCACTGGTCCCAGGGCCTGAAGCCACAGCCACAGCCCAGAAGGGCAGCCCTGGCCCTGGGGCCTGAAGCCACAGCCCAAAAGGGCAGAACCAGTCCTGGGACGTGAAGCCACAGCCCAAGAGGCTGGCACCAGCTTTGGGGCCTAAAGCCACAGCCACAGCACAAGAGGCCAGCACCAGCTCCGGGCCTAAGTCCACAGCCGGAGAGGCCGGCACTGGCCCAGGGCCTAAAGCCATAGTCCGGGAGGCCAACATCGGCCCTGGGGCGTAAAACCTCAACCAGATAGGCATACAGGTGTGCATTCCTATTGGTTTCTACTGATTCCTATGGGACTCCATTGAGCACTACGAGGCCGTGCTGGTCCTTACTGCTTTTTATGGGTCAATAGTGGTTTGCGCTCCTACGGCTTCCGATGGGTGTCTACTGACCACTATGAGTCCATCCTGGTCTTTCCTGGCCCATACTGGTGTGCACGCCTGGATCCTACTAGTTCCTCTGGGACTCCATTGACAATATGAGGCCGTATTGGTCATTACTGGTTTTTATTGGGCTGCACAAGAGTCATCCTCGCTTCCCTGTTATTTTACTTTGGTTAACCCCATTGGGTGAGCCTGGTGTTGGTTTCCTAAAGTTTGGATCTGGGAGGCGTCCATTTCCTTTGCTTATGATGAAGGCACGGAAGCGATGCGGGCACACACTAAGGTCACAAGTGTTGCAGGGGTGGGAGCGTTTGTGCCACAGCTGGTGAGCAGAGCTGGTGCTCTGGTGGGCGTGCGGCACGCGGGGACTGAGCTCTGGGCCCTCCTTGGAACAGATCACCCTGTGAGAGCCTGTCCGAAGCACCACTGTGGCGTGTGCGCGAGCTGGGCACAGCTTGGGCTGAGCAGGCCGAGCAGGTGAGCTGGGTTTGGTGCTGGGGGGTTGCCAGGAGCTGTCTCACAAGAAAAGCTGGGCTGGGGAGGAGTTCCCAGCTCAAAGGGTGCCCTTCTGACTGGCTGTTTCCAGGGGACGGGGGTTCTTGTTGAGATTCCATCCCACTTTTCGATGAGGATGATAAATTGTCATTCCTCCCCTGGAAATCCGCTGCCGGGCCCCCGCCTTCATGTCAGACATTGAAAAGGAAGGAGAGCGCAGACTTCACAGAGCGCAACTTGCGCCTCACTGCCCCACGGATGGCCGGGCTAGGCGGCCGCGATGGAGTCACCACAGCGACACAGAGGAGCAATGCCGGGTAATGGATGGAGCTTTCTGACAAGGAATCGGCTCGTTCCAGGCAAAGCCGGGCAACTTTCGAAACAACAAATCATAACCGTTACGGGTAGAGGGTACTTTGGAACAGTTGTGATTTCCGCGCCAACTGCCTGAAGATCAATTTAGGCAACGGCTACTAAAGAGAAATGAGGAACGCAATCCTGAGAGGAAAGAAAAGAAGAGAGAGAAAACAGAGAGGTGCCAGCACTCCCACTCGGGGCGGGCAGCAGGCTGCTGTCTTGCGTCATAATGGGCCACGGCCAGCACTGGCCACGCTGTCACCTGCGTCGCCACGGCAACGTTTGTGACACGGCCACCCGGGAGGGGTATAAAGGCGGTGCACGGTGGTGGGTCCTGCACCCTGAAGGAGCATCTGGACGAGAGCAGACGCATCTGAAGGGATGAGCTCCGGCATGGCTGGCGCCAACACGGAGCAACCCGCTGGCACAAGGCGGAACAGGACGAGCGAGGCCGGCCCCGCAGCGAGGCGTGCCTCCAGAGCGACAGACACCAACACCGAAGGTACACGGGTCCACAGCCACCACAGGAGCGCTGCTGCAGCCCATCTTGGCGCTGAGCGGGAGAGACCCAGCACGGGGACCAGCTCGGGGCTGTCTCCGTGTGGGGCTGGGGACTGCAACGACACTTTCCGTCTGCCACCTCCCTCCCGGCCCGAGGCAGTAGGAGCGCCGGGAAGCGGCAGATGCAGAGTGTGACCCGCTTTTCCTCTGCCCTCCAGAGCGAGTTGCCGTCTGGGATGCGGTGGCCGCCTACGTACAGGAGCACCTCCTGGTGCAGAAGGTGTGTTGGCTGTCGTCTTCCTCCTCTCCCTGTCCAGCTCAGCCTGCAGTTCCTCTGACTCTTCCCCTCCACACAAAGCAGGAAGCTCAGCCCAAATTGCTCTGCTGTGCATAGCGTGGGCTTCCTGCAAAGGCAGCATCGCTTGTGCTAGGCGGGCTCCGAGCTCAGGGCCGAGCCCAGCCTCGGGAAGCCTCTGGATTCCACCAGGCTGCTTCCGCCCTGACTGCTGTGCTGCATTTGGGAGGGCAAGGGGAGGGAGAGGACTGTGCAGCTCCTTCCCAAAGCCTCTCCCGCTGCCCTGCCCGCTGGTGCCTCTGAGCAGCGGGAGAGGGCTTCTGAGCTCTGTCCCTACGTGGGACCCCCTCCAGCTCTTCCTCCAGCCGGCCCATAACCCTGCAGCCCATGCTTTCTCTTCCACTCGCAGGGGGTCTGGATTCCCACCTTCGGCTCATTCGACACCATCTCTAAAGACATCAGGACTGCGGACGGGACCGTGACTCTGCGGTGGCCCGTGTTTCAGCTGGCCAGGAACCTCAGAGCCATGCACCACCTCGGGTCCGACAAGGACTCCCTGCCAGGTAGGAGCGGGATTGAACCCTTGCAGGCTTCACGGACGGGGCAAAGAAGGCCACCGCCTCCCTTCTCAGAAGGAGACCTCCCTCCCCCTCCGAGGTGGGGGCCGTGCTGGCTGATGGCCGCAAGAAGCACTTGTAGGGAAGCAAGCAAGCGCCTGTGGAAAAGCGACTGCAGGATCAACTCTGTCCCTCGCATTTTTCAGCCCATAGGGAGGTGGAGACCCTGAAATACAGCGAGGTGGCTGCCGCTGCCTCTGTGACCTGGCAGAGAGGGAAGACCTGCATCCAAAGCACCGTGTCCCTCCTCTCCAACTGCCTCAAGAATGGGGAGAACGTTGCCTTTGTCCTGAAAGACATAGGAGTGCTCCTCTTTGAAGGCATGAGCTTTGGAATTAAATACTATTACGACTTCCTTGAGAAGCTCTCCGGGAAGGAGAAATTCAGAAAAGTTGTTTTCAAGGTGAGCTGGAGGTTTCTCCATGGCCCGGGCAGTCCCGTGACCCTTGCTCTGACTGCACATGGCCCACCAGGACCTGGCCAGCTGCTTGGGCTGTGCAGGGGCTGCGGTGGTGTCAGCTCCCCCTGCCTTGGGCTCCTCCAGTCCTGAGGGCCTCAGCCATCAGAAGGATGTCCCACAACCTCCCTGTTCCTCCCCTGCAGGCCCCCTGGCTGCTGGACACGCTGGTGTCCCGGGTGGCACCGGTGGCCTCCCTGACGCACTCTGGCCGCCTCGTCGTCTTCCCCATGTGAGTATGTTTGTGGCTGCAGCCGCTGCTTGATGCAGCTGCTCAGCTCTCATTCTGTAGTGCTTGTTCCTTGTGTCCATGGCTGTCCTGCCCGTGACGATATGGCACAGAATCACAGAATCATTTGAGCTGGAAGCAACCCTGAAAGGGCACCTAGTCCCACGATCCTGCAAGGAACAGGGACACCTACCGCCAGATGAGGTTGCTCTGAGCCTGGTGCAGCCTGACCTCAAACGACTGTCGGGGCAGCCACCACCTCTCTGGGCAAGACGTTCCGGTGCCTCAACACCCTCCTGCCAAAAACTTCTTCCGTACATCCAATCTCAATCCTCCCTCTTTCCCTTTGAAACTATTTCCCCTTGCCCTACCCCAAGGGACCCTGCTAAGGACTCCAGAAAGTAGTGGCCTTAACGCAGCAGGAAAATGTGCTGTGAGCAGACATCACGGCCACCAAAAAGGATTGGCGGAGCACTGCATCACGCCGGTGTCTGCTCTTTCTGCACAGGTTTCAGAAGCAGGTTGCACCCAAACCACCGCCCAGGATATTCCGCAAGGCCTCCGGAGATCTCCATGGTGAGGGGAAGCAAAAGAAAGAAGGGGCTTTGCCACCTCTTGTCCAGGGCAAGAAAGGTGAAGCAGCTGCCAGCTCCTTCCCATGGCACGTGCAACCACCGTGTGACGGGAAATCCCTGAGCGCCCCTTGTCACTGAGCCAAAGGCTTCAGGTGAATGTCTTCTGCCTTCCCGATTGCAGTGAGGTTTGCTGAAGTGCCAACGTACATCAGACGCTTCAGCGTTGCAAGTACTGCTGGACAAAGCTCAAGAAGCAGAAGAAGCTTACAGCAGGAGAGCTTTTCGTCCAGGTGAGGCTGGAGGCTCTGGGCTGGGATCAGCTCACAGGGCTGGCCCCTGTCCGGATCTCAGGAGCGCCACGGGGCAGCCGGTGAGCTGTCTGTGGGGAAGGCCGTGTTGCAGCCAAGGGTCCTGGCTCAGGGTTGCAGGATGCAGGCCCCAAAGCCATCACCCACTCAAGCAGACCCCTCTTGCTCTGTCTTTTCAGTCCGCTGCCAGCGATCCTGAGAACGTCTGAAGCCCGCGAGCAGCCGGTGACCTGGCAGCCGCAGGGCCAGGCAGGAAACGAAGGCCAAGAACACCTGGGCCAAACAACGGGAAAAAAACATGTCCGGTTCCGCGGAGATGAACAAGGAGCGGGAGAGGACCGTGAGGCTGGAGCGGCGGCCATGTGGAAAGCAAAGGCCTCGCACTCTCAGGTTGCCGGGAGGCAGGTGGCATCTCGCATCAAAGACAGGAGATGTTCATTAAGAGCTGAGTCCAGCCTGTCCAGGGATACCAAAGGCCACGCATCCCGGCCGCCGTTACTGCATCGTGACTCTGTGAAACTACTCAGGCAGAGGCAGATGGCCAAGAAGGACAGGCCGGCGCAGGCAGAACCTCAGGAGACGGCGGCATCACCGTCTCACCGTGAGTGCAGCCTGCCTGAGGAGCCCTCCACCTGCAGATCTGGTTTGCTGCCACCCACACGCAACAGACCAGAGTCTCCCAGGAGTCCGCCTCCAAGGACCACAGCCCCACGCCGCAGGCCGCCAACACCCTACCCGTTTCTGCCACGTGACTCTGTCAAACTACTCAGGCAGAGGCAGATGGCCACGAAGGACAGGCCGGCACAGGCAGAACCTCAGGAGACGGCGGCATCACCGTCTCACCGTGAGTGCAGCCTGCCTGAGGAGCCCTCCACCAGCCGATCTGGTTTGCTGCCACCCATACGCAACAGACCAGAGTCTCCCAGGAGTCCGCCTCCAAGGACCACAGCCCCGCGCCGCAGGCCGCCAACACCCTACCCACGCTGAGCAGGGCATGGGGTGCCCGGGACAGACAGAGCTGCCCCTGAGCCTGCAAAACTCCATCTGCACCATTCCTGGGTGCCAGCTCCCTGTAGAAAAGCAGAGGTAGAGGGACAGTGGGGACTGGGCTGGATTCAAGAAAGAACATTCACGCTAGAAGCTGCGGAACAAGATAGATAAACGGCATGAGAAAGGAATGCTGAGAACAAAGGACGCCTCCAGGAGACAAAAACAAGAGTCATGCGAGAAGCACGATCACCGCATGATAACGACCCCGGGTGGAGGAAGAGCACGTGGCTACGAACAACTCGTGACACCGATGGATAAGCTCCTGCATGCACGCTTAAGGAGTCGACCAGGGGTGACTGTGTCAAATGATTTTTTGACATGGAAAGGGGGGTGGGAAAATGGGAAAGAGAGAACTTGGGGATGTTTGAACCTGCAATAAACAATTTGGATCATTCACACCTGAGTCCGTGCCTTCAGATGCCGAAGGGACTCTTCCAAGACCCCGTGGCCCTGGGCGCATATGATGGCTGTATTTCATGGAATCATCCCAGAACCATGGAATGGCCTGGGTTGAAAAGGACCCCTAAGATCATCTGGTTCCAACCTCCCTGCCGTGGGCAGGGTGGCCAACCACTAGACCAGGCTGCCCAGAGCCACATCCAGCCTGGCCTTCAATGCCTCCGGGGATGGGGCGTCCACAGCCTCTCTGGGCAAGTTGTTCCGGTGCGTCACCACCTTCTGAGTGAAAAACTTCCTCCTCATGTCTAACCCAAACCTCCCCCGTCTCATTTTAAAACCATTCCCCCTTGTCCTATCGCTATCAACCCATGTCATTCCCCCTCCTGTTTACACCCTCCCTTCCAGCACTGGAAGGCCACCATGAGGTCTCCCTGGAGCCTTCTCTTCTCCAAGCTGAACAAGCCCAGTTCCCCCAGCCTTTCTTCAGAGGAGAAGAAAGCCCTGTGGTCATCTTAGTGGCCCTCCTCTGGACCCGTTCCAAGGGCTCTGCGTCTTTCTTATGCTGGGGGCCCCAGGCCCTTCACAAGCCCTTCATCAGCCTTGTAGCCCTTCTTTGGACCTGCTCCAGTACCTCGGTTTCCCTTCTGTACCGAGGTGCCCAAAACTGATCACAGCACTCGAGGTGAGGCCTCACCAGCACTGAGTACAGGGGCAGGACGTCTTCCCCAGTGCTGCTCACCACACCATTCCTGATCCAAGCCAGGATGCCATGGGCCGCCTTGGCCACCTGGGCACACTGCTGGCTCGTATTCAGCTGACTGTCCAAGTGCACACCAAGGTCACTTTCCATCAGGCAGCTTTCCAGCCACTCCTCCCCAAGCCTGTAGGGTTGCCTGGGCTTCTTGTGACCAAAATGCAGGACCCAACACTTGGCCCTGTTGAAACTCATACAGTTTACCGTGGCCCAGCCAGCCAGCCTTTGCACGTCCCTCTGTAGTGCCTTTCTCCCCTCCGGCTGATCAACACTCCCTCCCAGCTTGGGAGGGAGCTGTAGGACGCTGATGGGGCTCTCAAGGTAGACGGGGGTTGGGATGGCGCCAAGTTGCATGGTTACAGTGACAGAGTGACAGTGTAATCTTCAGGGACAGGAGGTTGTTCCAGTGGTGGCACCGCTGACGGTTGGCCTGGTGTCACCCGGTGGCCCTGGGGGGAGTTGTTTCCCCCGGGTGGGGCTTTACACGGGGGTTTGGCGGGAACCATCCACTTCTGAAGGGAAGCTGGGAAAAAAAATACAATCAAATCAACGTGGCAGTTTATTTTAGTAGAAACAGAAGGTTTTGGGGGTGGTCCCGTGGGGACAAAGCAGAGTGAGGACGTGCCACTATGTGGGGTTGTCCTCAAAATTCCCATCTGAGACCTCTGGAGGACTCCAGGAGCTCCTGGGGCCCCCCTGGCTCATCTCCAGACCCTTGCAGAAGACAACAGGACCCTTTGAACCCAGCTGAGGACCCCTTGGATCCTACACGTCCTCTCTGTGACATCGCCAGCGCCTTCTGAATGAATGCAAGGATACCGGGGACCCAAGACCCTTCAGGGACATCTCCAGGTCCTTCTGGATGACTCCCGTGCCAGACAGGGGGTGTTGTGGGGGGCAGAAAAGGGTTAGCGGGGCTTCCATGGGGTGGAAGGAAAGTCTGGGGGTGGAAAGGGGGGTTGAGGAGAATCTAGGGGGGAAGGTGTGAGCGGGGCTTCTGTGGGGTGGAAAAGGGGTCTGGAGGTGGAGGGAGGGGTGAAAGGGAGAAACTGGGGGGGGTGCTGGGGGGCTTCTATGGGGTGGAAAGAGGGTCTGGGGCAGAGAGAAGGAGTTGTGGGGTGGAAAAAGAGGGAAAAGAGGCTTATGTGGATGTGAAGGGAAACTGGGGTGGTGGGGGGCATTGTGGAGGGGAACGTAGGGAGTTGAGAGGGGGGTAGGGGGGAATGGGGCTTCTGTAGGGCAGCAAGGGGGGTCTGGGAGTGGACGGGGGTTGTGAGGGGGGAGAAATGGGATGAATGTGGTCTCTACTGGGAGGAAAGGGGGTCTGGGGATGGAGAGGGGGTTGGCAGGAGGAAGCTGGGGGGCTGTGAGGGGCTTCTATGGGGGTGGAAAGGGGTTGTGGGGGCTGAGAGAAGGAGTTGTGGGGGGGAAAAGGGGTGAGCAGGGGCTTCCATGGGGTGGAAAGGGGGTCTGGAGGTAGAGGGGGACATTGTGTAGGGGAGCTGAGAAGGGGGAAAGGGGACTTCTATGGGGTGGAAAGGGTGTCTGGGGGGGGATCTTGGTGGAATTTCGTAGGGGGAAGGGAAGAGTGAGGTCAAATTGTTGGAAATATCCAAATACTTTATGAGAACGGTATCTCTCTCTTCCTGGACACCTGCTCATCCTTGGACAGAGATAAGTTGGGTAGGAGGATGGAGAGGACTATGCTGCATCCCTCCATTGCTGGAGGCCGGCAACAGCCCTGGGGCATAAAAACACAGCCAGAGAGAATAGTACTGGCCCCGGGGCCGGTAGGAAAAGGGTTGGCGGGGCCAAATAATTTATCAGAACGGTATCTCGGAAAAAGCAGATTTTCTTCGCAATTGCAATGGCGGGCCTCCTGCAAGCAGGAGAGCACACAGAAAACAGCCTTACGTCTTTGATGCCCTATTACTCGACGCTTATCTCTTTCTCCCCTGGTTCCTCATTGGCTGAGGACTTCAGGTTCACAGTCTTCCCGGCACTCAACTAACCAGAAATTGTTGTTAACTAAGCACGTATTGCTAAATAATTAACTTCTCACACTTGGTCACTCAATACTAGATCATTGCTTCTGGACATCTGCTCGTCCTTGCACAGAGATAAGCCTGGAAGGAGGAGAGAGGGGAGTATCTTGATGCCTGCCTGTTGCATCCCAACCTATCCCCAGAGCGAGGCAATCCAACCTTGTGTAGAGGCCATGGCTTCTTTGATGTTTGTTAAGTCTGTTCTCCTTTTACTGCGGGCCTCTTGTCTAAACAGGATAGCCCTACAGCCAGGGGCTGAAACCACAGTCACAGCCAGGCAGTCTGGCATCGGCCCCAAAGCCTAAAGCCACAGCCCGAGAGGCTGGTGCTGGACCCGGGGCCTGAAGCCCCAGCCCAAGAGGCCTGCGCGCTCCCTGGCGCCTAAAGCCACTGCCAGAGAGGCCAGCACCGGCCCTGGGACCTACAGCCACACACTCAGCCCAAGAGACCGGCACGGGCCCCAGAGCCTGAAGCTCTAATCAGGAAGGTCAGCAGTGGCCTGAGTGAAGGCAGAGACCCTAGGATGGTCCTTGTACAGGAGGGACCCCTGTACCGGTACAGGCGGGGGTCCCCTGCTCAAAAATTAAAGACAGGAGGAACACTTACTTCAGAGGCGGAGTCTGGGGAGTGGTTTACAAGGAATAGGCAGGACCTGGGAGGAGTTTGGTAGAAAGGGGGCAAGGCTTCTGCTTATCAATAGCACACTGCAAAGGAGGAAGCTCTGGTTGCGCAACGGGAGCAGTGTGAGCCCCCCGTGCGCCTGTCTATACACCTTAAATTAACTACCTTACATTGTGACTCCTGTGAGGCTAGGTGCTGTTCCACAGGTCAGGCCCAAGGGCCTAAAACTGTAGGCACAGCACAAGAGAGGCTGGCACCGTCCCTGGGGCCTAAAGCTGTCACTGCAGCCAGAGAGATCGGCACTGGTCCCAGGGCCTGAAGCCACAGCCACAGCCCAGGAGGCCAGCCCCAGCCCTGGGGCCTGAAGCCACAGCCCGGAAAGGCAGAACCAGTTCTGGGGCGTGAAGCCACAGCCCAAGAGGCTGGCACCAGCTTTGGGGCCTGAAGCCACATGTCACTGCCCAAGAGGCCGGCACCAGCCCCTGGGCCCAAAGTCACATCCCGAGAGGCCTGCACTGGCCCCGGGGCCTAAAGCCACAGCCACAGCACAAGAGGCCAGCACCAGCTCCGGGCCTAAGTCCACAGCCGGAGAGGCCGGCACTGGCCCAGGGCCTAAAGCCATAGTCCGGGAGGCCAACATCGGCCCTGGGGCGTAAAGCCTCAACCAGAGAGGCATACAGGTGTGCATTCCTATTGGTTTCTACTGATTCCTATGGGACTCCATTGAGCACTACGAGGCCGTGCTGGTCCTTACTGCTTTTTATGGGTCAATAGTGGTTTGCGCTCCTACGGCTTCCGATGGGTGTCTACTGACCACTATGAGTCCATCCTGGTCTTTCCTGGCCCATACTGGTGTGCACGCCTGGATCCTACTAGTTCCTCTGGGACTCCATTGACCACGATGAGGCCGTATTGGTCATTACTGGTTTTTATTGGGCTGCACAAGAGTCATCCTCGCTTCCCTGTTATTTTACTTTGGTTAACCCCATTGGGTGAGCCTGGTGTTGGTTTCCTAAAGTTTGGATCTGGGAGGCGTCCATTTCCTTTGCTTATGATGAAGGCACAGAAGCGATGCGGGCGCACACTAAGGTCACAAGTGTTGCAGGGGTGGGAGCGTTTGTGCCACAGCTGGTGAGCAGAGCTGGTGCTCTGGTGGGCGTGCTGCACGCGGGGACTGAGCTCTGGGCCCTCCTTGGAACAGATCACCCTGTGAGAGCCTGTCCGAAGCACTACTGTGGCGTGTGCGTGAGCTGGGCACAGCTTGGGCTGAGCAGGCCGAGCAGGTGAGCTGGGTTTGGTGCTGGGGGGTTGCCAGGAGCTGTCTCACAAGAAAAGCTGGGCTGGGAAGGAGTTCCCAGCTCAAAGGGTGCCCTTCTGACTGGCTGTTTCCAGGGGACGGGGGTTCTTGTTGAGATTCCATCCCACGTTTCGATGAGGATGCTGAAATGTCATTCCTCCCCTGGAAATCCGCTGCCGGGCCCCCGCCTTCATGTCAGGCTTTGAAAAGGAAGGAGAGCGCAGACTTCACAGAGTGCAACTTGCGCCTCCCTGCCCCACTGGCACTCCCCAGCTCCCTAACACAATGCTAACCCTACACCCAACCCCAACTCCAACCCTAACTCTAAATCTAAACCAAACCAGAACCCCAACCACAATCACAACACTAAACCCAACCCTAACCCCAACACTAACCCCAACCCACACCCTAACCCTAATCACAACCCTAAACCCAAGAGTAACCTCAACCCCAGCCCAAACCCTAAGCCTAAACCAAAACCTAATTCCAACCCTCACCCCAATCCTAACATCAAATGTTGAGCCCAACCCTAGCCGCAACTTAAGGCCCAACACTAACCCTAACCCTCACCGTAACCCTAACCCTATGCTAGCCCTAACCCGAAACCTAACCCTAACCCCAACCCCAACCACAACCCAAGCCCTAACCCTAACCCTATCCATAACCCTAACTGCAACCCCAACCCCAGCTTTAGTTGGTGAACTCACCAGGGAAATCCTGAACCCCCCTGCAGAGCAGCTCAGCCTTGATGTGAAGCACGTATTTCCAATTTCTGAGTTTTATGCTTCCGTTGCCCTCTTTTTTAATGATTTAATAAAATAATTGCAATAATATATCCAGTCCTCAGCGCAGACTGGGGAACTGAGCAGCCCTGAGCAGAGCTGAGCACTGCCGGGGGCCCCACGCGGGCGGGGCAGCGGGTCACAGCGGGGCCCATTGTGACGCGTCCCCGTGCCCCCCAGCTCCAGCAGCGCCAGCGCTGAGCCCCTCACTTTCCGTCAGGACTGAGATGGGACAGCACGCGAGCAGAGCAGCGGTGCAAGCCGCCCCTCGGGGCAAACCGCAGCACTTCTCTCCGCCCATGGCTGCCCAGGCCACGGCCCGTCCCCAACCTCAGCCCTCATCCTCTGCGATGGAGGAGAGAAACCCCTCGTGCCCTGCTGAGGCCAAGGAGAAGGACAAACTCCCCCAGGAGCCCACTTCTGTGCCGCCCGGTGAGTGAGGGTCCCCACAGGGCTGGGGGTGGGAAGCGCCCTCTGCACAGTGTGGGGGCTGCGTGGGGCGGCAGAGGGCAGAGTTCCCTTCTCTCCTCGCTTTGCTCCGGGCTCCTCTACACCAACCCTGACGGCAAACCTTAATCCTAACCCCAACCCAGCCCCAACCCCAACCCTAATCCCAACCTTAATCCTAACCCCAGCCCTAACCCTAACCTGAACCCAACCCCAACCTTAACTCTACCCGTAGCCCCAACCCCAAACTCAATCCTAACACTAACCACAACCCCAACCTTAACTCTAACCCACCCCCACCCCCAACCTTAACCCTAATCCAACCCCAACCCTAACCTCAATCGTAACACTAACCACAACTCTAAACCCAGCTCTAATTCCGATCCCCCTCCTACCCCCAATTCCAGCTCCCCCCTTGGATGCCTCTGGGCTGCCCATGTGTGCTGTGGAGCGTTACGCGATGGACAACATTGAGGCCTTTCTCCGGAGCACAGAGGTGACAGCGGCCGCTCCCATCACGGCGGTCCCCCATCCCCCCCCAGGCCCATTGCATCCGCAGGAGGGCTGTGCCCCCTGGCCCCACCCCCCCGCTCACACTCCCCACGCTCGCTGGCAGCCTCAGAATGAGGAGAAGAAGATGAAGTTCCTGTGCAGCATCCGCACCATCTGCGGCTCCGCAGCAGAGAGGAACACGGTGCAGGAACTGCGCATCTTCTGCCGCCGGAACTGAACTTGTGGAGAACATCATGGTGAGGGGCGGTGGGTGCTGGAGGGGGGGCAGTGGGCGGCTCCTCTCCTCCCAGTGCTGGGAGCACTGCATGCCTGATGCCATCCCGCTGTGCTGCAGGTGCTGCTGGCAGAGGAGCCGCGGAGAGAGCTGAGCTCCGAACTGCGGCTGCAAGCGGTAGCCGCCATCACCTCCCTCAGGTACTGCCCCACACCGGGATGGCCCCACAGCATTCATATGGCCCCAGACTGCCTGTATGGCCCCACAGTGTCTGAATGGCCCCACACTGCCTGTATGGCCCCACAGCCCCCGGGGACGATCCTGGCAGTACTGGGCTGCTGCTCTCCCCCTTTGGGGCGGGGCAAAGGGCCGAGGGGGTCCTGCAGCACTGCTGGGCCTCAGCTCTAACATTGACCATAACCTAACCCTAACCCGAACAACAACCTAACCCCAACCCGAACCCCAACCCCAATCTGACCACAGCAGCTCTCAGGACTCCCTCTGCCCCACACATCCCGATGGAGGAGGGGTTCCTCCCAGCAATGCCCCCCCTGCTCTGCAGAGTGCTGCCCATGGGGGGATCCACTCCCCATCCTGCAGCACAGCACTCCCAGCGCCGCTGTCCCTGTTCTTGCAGCAAGGTGGAGGGGGCTCTGGAGGAGAAGATCCCTCTCTTTGTTGTGTGCTTCCGGAGCATCTTCCTGCTTCCCTCAGAGCAGGACCTGGACACAAACCTTTACTCCAAGGTGGGTGCCAGGGAGCTACAGGACCCCCCTGCCTTGCAGAACAGGGTCTTGCCATGCATCCCCCGTCCCCCTCCCCTCTAATCTCCCTCCACCCTGTCCGTTCTGCAGACCCTGAGGGCTCTGGATGAGATGCTGCACTCATTGGTGTTCATTCACCCCAGCACCAGCATCGGAGAGGAGCTGAAAGACGTCTTCCAGGTGAGCCTTGCCCATGGGGACCACACAGAGGAAGAGTGTTCCCCCCCCATCCCCACCACCCCAAAAACCTTCTGGGGTGATCCAGGGGACCACAGGGCAGAGCAGCACCTCCTCTTCCCACAGGTGCTGCTGCCCTTCACCTCCTTGCAGAGCTCGACCGTGCGCCAGAGGGCAGTGGGGCGCATCTGGAAGCTGACTCATTCGCTGGCACATTACTGCCAGGAGAAGGTAAGGGCCCGACCCCCATAATGTGGAGTCTTTGTCTCTCCTTTTCCGCGCTCTGCCCACTCCGGGGGTGCGCTCAACTTTCTGCTCTCCACGTACAGCCCCGTCACTCCTCGGAACAATCCCCATCTGCCAGCTATGACGAGCTCCGCCTGCCCGTGCTGGGGCAGCTGGTGGGATGCCTCATCCTGTGCTGCGCTTTTGTCCAGGAGGACAAAACATGCCGCTGTGCTTTGAGCGCTCTCCGTCACCTCTACAGATTTGTCCTGTGGAGAAGCCGTAAGGCAACGGCTGCTGACCTCTGCTTCAGCTGCCGCTCAGAGCAGTGAAGAACCCCATGGTGTTGGGGAGCTTTGCCGCACGGCCCCGTGCTTGGGGTCGGGGCAGCTGTCCAGCTCCCTGCAGGGCAGCCACTGCTCACGCACCTGCGCCTTGCTCTCCTTTCCAGGCTGGGAAGGGCAGCTGGACGAGCAGGGGAAACTGGAGCAGTGGGAAGCTGACCACGAGTTCTCCCTCACCTGGACCACCAACACCACGGTCATTTTGCTGGTGAGGAGGGATTGTCGCGCCAGGACTCATGGGCGCAGGGGGTGAGGGGAGCATGGCTGACATCCTTCCCCCCCTCTGCGTTCATTCCTCCCCAGCGCTTTGAGAAGTACTTCCACTCTTCAGAGAAGACTGATCTCATCCTCCTGGCGCTGCAGGGCATGAGGGACTGCAGCAACTACAACACCCAGGTGGCTTCCACCTTGATGGCCATCCTGACGGTTGACTTCAACCCTATGCCCAATGATGTGAGCAACCGGGAGCTGCTTGCCAGGGGGCTGAGCCCATGGGAGGAGGGGGTGGGGTTGGGGTGGGTTGGGTCCTGATGGTTAGAATTGGGTTGGGTTGGGTGCAGGAAGGCTGTGTTGGGTTGGGTTGTCCTGCACGGCATCGATCTGATTTGAGACTTCAGGGTGCTTGGCCCCTCCTGGGGACGCCTGGAGTGAAGTTCTGCTGTCCCTGTGACCCTTCCAGGTGCAGCGCATCGTGACGGCCATCCACAGGAGCAGGAAGCTGATCACAGAGGAGCAGGCACTGAGGACCATCCACGGCACCTTCCCCTCACTGGCTGCCGCCAACCCTCGCGCGATGACACTCAGCCTGCTGCGCTGCTCCCCCACCTGTGACAAGTGCGCTGCCCCCACCCCCCGCAGAGAGGGACCCCCACCCCACAAGGACAGGGACCTCCACCCCACATGGATAGGGACCCCCACTCCACACGGAGAGGGAGACCACCCCCCATGGGACCTTCACCCGTGGTGCAGAGGGACCCTCACCCCACACATAGAACAACACCCACCCCACATATAGAAGGACTCCCACCCCACTCAGAGAGGGGCTCCCGCTGAGGACAGCTCTGTGCCGCAGGGACATATGGGAGCTGTGGGAGTTGGCGCTGTCCTCGGTGGATGCGGTGCCAAAGATGGTGCAGGCGCTGCTGCATCAGCTGGAGACCGTGCCGCTGGGCCAGAAGACCGAGGTCGGCGTCCTTCACCTGGCCGTGAGTTTGGGGGTCCTCTGGGAACACTCCCCCCCACCCCCCCAAACCCAGGAGAGCAGCTCAGTGCTGAGTGCTGTCCGGGTGCTTTCCGCAGGCGGCCACGGCACTGCATAAGCTCCTGCAGTACCTGGACTACGGCCCACAGGTGCGACTGGTTTTCCCGGAGCTCTTTGTGGCGCTCATCATCCAGCTGGTGTCCGCCGGGCCGCTAGCTCCGCTGGAGATCATCGCCATCACGGAGGACCCATTCCGCCCATCTGCGCCCACCTCTGCCATCAGGTAACACCGCAGTGCCCGCTCTGACCCCGCGGCACCACCCACACTGACCCCTGACCCCACGCTGACCTTTGTGCCCCTGCTGACTCCTGACCCCACACTGACTCCTGACTGCATGATGACCTCTGATTGAACCCTGACTCTGCACTGTGCCCTGGCCCCTCACTGACCTCTGGCCCCTGACCCTGTGCTGACCCAATGCTGCCCCGTTTCCATGCAGGATGGTGGTGGAGACGGCCCGCAGTTTGCTGCTCTGCGCTGATATGGACAACCTGGCATTCTCCATGGAGACCCACGACCTGTGGGCGCGGTTGCTGGGCGCTTCCATGTGGCAAAACGGCCTACACTCCCTTGCCAAGTACGGCCCCAACCCCTTCCATGCTCTGCCCCATGCTGCCCCACACACTGCCCTACACGGTGCCCCAAGTGCAGTGCTCCTGAAATAAGTAGGGAACAAGATGGGGAGTGCTCAGGAGGTGCTGAGGCACGGTGGGCAGATGGAAGAGCACACTGTGGGGCGGCATGGGCTGTTCCGGTCCCCCTACTCCAGCCCAGACCCAGTGGGGTCAGCCCCTGAGCCCGGCTTCAGCCCTCCCCCTGCCCCACAGGGTGATGCTGAAGAACTGCCGGGATCAGTGCAGACCCATCTTCAGACACCTGCAGAATCTGCTGCAGTACCACCAGCTGCAGTGGAGGGAGGTCCCCGCCATGGCGTTCTACCTCGAGGTGGGTGTGGAGACGGTGCGGGGGAGGGTCTCCTTGGGAGGATGGGAGGCTGAGCCCGCTCCCGCCTGCTGACCACCGCTCATCACAGCTGTGGAGCTGCCAGGGGCACCACAAGGATGACACCGGCACCCAAAAGATCTTCAGGAAATACATCCGCAGCAAACAGCCCAGGAGCAGAGAGCTGGCGCTGCGCGGGCTGAGGAACCTTTACGCTGGGAGGATGCAGCTGCTGCTACCTGACGCGCTGCTGTGGCTGCAGGACATGCGGGCTGACATCAAACTGCAGGCCATACATCTGCTGCAGGACATTGTGGCACAGCGCCCCGCCAGCATCCGAGGTGTGCTCAGCCAGCTGGCCGTGCAGCTGCTGTCCTGCTTCAATGAGGTGAGGGACGCGGGGCAGCGGGGAGCATTCAAGCAGCCCCCGCACCGTGCAGAGCTCAGGACTACCCCCTTGTGTGTTTCCTCCCAGGACAACGCAGAGGTGCGCTGGCGCTCCATGGAGCTCTTTGCGCTGCTGCTGGAGGCGCCAGGCAGGAAGCGGCTGCTGCTGCAGGCGGAGAGGAGTCTGCTGCCACTCTTCATCCACATGAATGAGGACATCCCCAAAGTGGCGCAGGTGGGGGCAGCTTGTGGGGTCACGGGGTCGCGAGGTTATCCGGTGTGACCAGCAACTACTCCCCGCCCTGTGCCCACATGTACAGTCCTCCTAGATACCAGATCCCCACCTCATATCCACCCATACAGTCCTCCCAGTTCCCCCCTCCACTACACCCACCCATACAGTCATTAAGGTTAGGAAAACCCTCCCACATCCCCCACCCCGTTTCCCCAGACCCTGTGGGACGGGACCGGCTGTGGTGCCGACCCAGGTTTGGGATGGGGGTTCCCCCAGGATCTCCCACCAACACCCCCCCGTGTCACTGCTCCCCAGGCTGCTCAGAAAGCTCTGATCCACGCCGCCAAGCTCCTTGGCTGGCAGCAACTGCAACGCTTGGCCTGTGCAGCGGAGGTCTGGATGATTGCTGACTGCCTGGTAAGGACCCCCACCCCTCAACCCCTCTGGACCCCCCTTGCTGCCCTGCAGAAGGGGGGTCGGGGAGCCACTCTGCGGGTGCCACCCCCACCATGCTCTCTGCAGCTTCAGAAGAGGGGCAGAGATGCGGAGCAGTACCTGAAGGACACGGTGCTGCACCTGCACAGCCCCCAGGTACCCGTGAGGGACACGGCCGTGCGCTTCCTCGGTGAGTCCCATCCCCAGTGGGTCCCCATCCCTCCGGCTGAATGCTGTGGGGTCGGTGCGCAGCGGGGGCCCTGGGGGACCACTGGGGAAATGGTGGGGTTCTTGGGAGTTATTAGGGCAACACTGGGCTTACTGGGGCACTATGGGGTTCACTGAAGCATTGTGTTGGGTCTCTGGGGGTCACTGGGGTCCTTGGGGGCAGATGGGCACCACAGGGGTCACTGGGACACCATAGGTCCCTGAGACACTGAAGGATTGCTGGGGATGATGGGGACACTATTAGGGTAGTATGGGGTTTTTGGAGGTCCGTGGAGCACCGTGGGGGTCCCTGGGATGCTGTGAGGTCCCTGGGCGCCGCGGGGCCGGGCGAGCGCTGACAGCAGCCATGTGCGCAGGGCTGCTAGGGCGAAAGCTGAGGAATGAGAACCGGGAGAAGGTGTTGGACATCCGTAAAGGTGAGCCGTCCCCCCCGCTGCCCCGTGCCCCGGGAAGTGCCATGTGGGGCCCACGTGGTGACACAGCACCGCTCCATTGCAGCCCTGGAGGGCGCCAAGGAGGACAGCGAGCCGGCCGTGCGCTGTCTGGTGCTGCAGACACTGCTGATCCTCAGCGTGCTGGAAGATGTGCCGCCCACCAGGCCCAGGTTGCGCCGATGGTTCTGGAGAACGTGGAGGGAGTAGTGCCGCTCCACAGGGATGGGTCTTCGTCTGTCACGTTTGTTGTAGTGTTACATGTAGAGCTGAAATAAAAGTAGTTATTAGTTATTAGTTAAAGCTGTGTTGGAGTTGCCCCGTGTTTCAGGGCTTAGTGTTGAGAAGCGCTGTTGGCAGCGCAGCGTCACCGTGCGGATCTCTGCGGAGTAACAACGTGTTTGGAGGTGTTTGCATTCTGCTCCTCATTGCCACACTAATGCCAACCCTAAGAGCAACCCACAGCTGGCGGGAAAGGAAGGGGGACAGGAAGGGAGAGCCTTCTAGCTCCACATCCCCTTATAGCCCACCCTATAGCCCCATCCCCTTATAGCCCACCCTAAGGCCCCTCTCAGCCCCATGTCCCTCTGCGTTCCCCTCACAGCTACCTATATCCCCATATCCCCCTGTGTGGATCCCCACAGCCCACTATAGCCCCATATCACCCTGTATCCCCCCCGTAGCTCCCGTATAACCCTATACCCACAACAGTCCCCTATCTCCCTATATCCTCCCCATGACCTCCCACAGCCTCCCTGTATTCCCACAACAGCCCCCTCTAGCCCCATATTCTCCTATAACCCACGCACAGCCCTATATCCCTCTACAGCCCCCCACAACCCCCTAAACGCCCATATCCCCACTACATCTCCCCCACAGCCCCTATGTCCACCTCAGCCCCGGTGGGGTCTGGGCGCAGCACTGGAGGGCTTGGGGGGGGCCTGGCCCGGATGCGGGCAGCAGCGCTGCGGCGGTGGGGGCCCCGAGCCCTTCAGCGTCCCAAATCCCCGCATCCCACAGCAGAGGGGGGGGGAGGGCGGGGGGGGTGGTATGGCCTGGGCCGCGCATGGTTCCTCTCCCCGGCCCCGGCCCGGAGCCGTTCCCCCAAACACCTGTGGCACTGCTGTCCTCAGCACCGCTCCTCAGTGCCGCGGTTCCATCTCAGTACTGCCCGCTGTCAATGGTTTACAGGCTGGTTCGGCTCAGTTCTGTGACCAGCGGGGTGGAGGGATTTCGCAAAATCCACACCTCCAGAAAAGGGAAACAGGGGACCCCAAAATAATTAAAAGCAGCGGCAACGATCTGAGGAGAAACAAACTAATTTACTACATACGGAATTGGAAGGCAAGATAGCACACTATAACACAATATAATTCGAATTGAAGCAAATAAATCAAATAGAATGAGAGAAAGAGTATCTGAAAGCTGTAGGCCTTACAGTAGTGCTGAGGCGATGCGTGTGGTCGGGACGAGAGCCGAGGGAAGAAGAGGAGATCAGGTGACTTTGCCAGAGGTTCTATCTCCTCTCTGACCGCAAAGCCCCCCTGGGAATGTAGTTCTTCTCTTTCAGACAGGTGCCCGGAACTGGAGCATTAATGCTTTAACTCCAGGTGCACTACATGATGTTACGATGTGGAATTGCAGTCACCACCAAGGATAAAACCATGACACCCGCACAGCGGCTGCAGCGGCGGTGCCGAGCGGGGCGGCCCGGGCTGTGGGTGCGGCGCTGTCTGAGGGGAGAGCCGGGTGGCCCCGAGCCGGCCGCCAACGGCCGCTCCCACGCGCTGCGCCTCAGCCAATCGCAGCCGGCGGTGCTGCCTCTGACCAATGAGAGGCCGGCATGGGCCGGCGTGGGGCTGGGGGAGGGGCAGAGTGGAGCGGCGTGGGTGCCCCCAAAGCAGCGGCAGCAGCAGGAAGGGGCTCCAAAATGCCAAGAATATTGGCGAGGCTCTGCCAGGAGCAGCAAAAGGCAGCGAGGTGCTCCCTGAAGCACCGCAGCGGTTTGTTCGCCCATGGCACACACACGTGTGCAGCCCCATCCTTTCACACATCCGTGCACACACACGCTTGACAAACCCCAGCTCTTTGACCAATCCAGTGCACACTCAACCGTGATTTGCATTAATCGCAGAAGCGTAGAACTGTAGCGTTGCTCAGGTTGGGAAAGACCCGCCTCTGCAGAGGCCGCTGCCGCTTGCATTGCTTTAGATCTTTAAGGGAGGGCGAGTTATCTAAAGGATCCCCTTTACGATCTTTCTGCTTCTCTCCTTTTTCTTTTGAACTCTGTCTCAAGTGGATGGAGAGGGCTATCTGTTGCATCCCTCCCATTCCTCGAGTGGAACAGCTCGGCCTCGGGTAGAGGCCCTGGCTTCTTTGATGTTTGATACATCTGTTGTTCTTTTGCCGAGGGCCTCTTGGCAAAACAGAATAGCCTCACAATATGCTTTTTAGTCTATAATTCAAAAGCAGCAGTTTTTGTACTTACTAATTACTTCATCTGCCTACTACGCATGCATCAGAATGGAAAATTGACCTAAAGGACAAGTGATGAGGACTGTTAGAGACCCCTCCCCCCACCTTGATGGAATCAGGAGAATCCCAGAAAGAATTATTAGTACCAATCAAGGATGCTAGATGGCCGCAGACACCATAAAATACTCATCACGTTAGTTCTAAATGCAGAAACAACATTCCACTCCCACAGCTGGCCCTTGCCCCGGTGCTTCATGCCATCGCTAGAGCCCGAGAGGCTGGCACCAGCCCAGGGGCATAAAAACACAGCCAGAGAGACCAGCACCGGCCCCGGGGCCTGAAGCCACAGCAACAGCCCGAGAGGCCAGCACGATGTGTGGGGCCTATAGCCACAGCCGGAAAGGCCGGAAACAGTCCTGGGGCTTAAAGCCACAGCCACAGTCAGAGAGGCCGGCACCAGCGCCAGGGCCTGAAACTACAGTCATGTTGGAAATAGCCAAATAATTTATCAGGACGGTATCTTGGAAAAAGCAGGTTTTCTTCGCAATTGCAATGGCAGGCCTCCTGCAAGCAGGAGAGCACACAGAAAACTGCCTTACATCTTTGATGCCCTATTACTCGACGCTTATCTCTTTCTCTCTCCTCATTGGCTGAGGACTTCAGGTTCACAGTCTTCCCGGCACTCAACTAACCAGAAAGTGTTGCTAACTAAGCACGTATTGCTAATTAATTAACTTCTCACACTTGGTCACTCAATACTAGATGATTGCTTCTGGACATCTGCTCGTCCTTGCACAGAGATAAGCCTGGAAGGAGGAGAGAGGGGAGTATCTTGATGCCTGCCTGTTGCATCCCAACCTATCCCCAGAGCGAGGCAATCCAACCTTGTGTAGAGGCCATGGCTTCTTTGATGTTTGTTAAGTCTGTTCTCCTTTTACTGCGGGCCTCTTGTCTAAACAGGATAGCCCTACAGCCAGGGGCTGAAACCACAGTCACAGCCAGGCAGTCTGGCATCGGCCCCAAAGCCTAAAGCCACAGCCCGAGAGGCTGGTGCTGGACCCGGGGCCTGAAGCCCCAGCCCAAGAGGCCTGCGCGCTCCCTGGCGCCTAAAGCCACTGCCAGAGAGGCCAGCACCGGCCCTGGGACCTACAGCCACACACTCAGCCCAAGAGACCGGCACGGGCCCCAGAGCCTGAAGCTCTAATCAGGAAGGTCAGCAGTGGCCTGAGTGAAGGCAGAGACCCTAGGATGGTCCTTGTACAGGAGGGACCCCTGTACCGGTACAGGGGGGGGTCCCCTGCTCAAAAATTAAAGACAGGAGGAACACTTACTTCAGAGGCGGAGTCTGGGGAGTGGTTTACAAGGAATAGGCAGGACCTGGGAGGAGTTTGGTAGAAAGGGGGCAAGGCTTCTGCTTATCAATAGCACACTGCAAAGGAGGAAGCTCCTGGAATTGCAGGTCTGAAGCCTTCAGATGAGAAACCAGACCAATCACCACAAAGGAAATGATATTCAAAACGACTTGACTGTACACTGAGCATGTCCAAGAAGGAGTGAAAAACAAGAAGACATTCACAGAATTAGTTAGCATAGGATGACCCACTGTCAAGAATGAGTTAGCATTACTTGCTTCGTGGAATTATGAGTGTGCATATAGTATGGCTGCTTGAGAGCCACTGGTTGCGCAACGGGAGCAGTGTGAGCCCCCCGTGCGCCGGTCTATACACCTTAAATAAACTACCTTACATTCTGACTCCTGTGAGGCTAGGTGCTGTTCCACAGGTCAGGCCCAAGGGCCTAAAACTGTAGGCACAGCACAAGAGAGGCTGGCACCGTCCCTGGGGCCTAAAGCTGTCGCGGCAGCCAGAGAGATCGGCACTGGTTCCAGGGCCTGAAGCCACAGCCACAGCCCAGGAGGCCAGCCCCAGCCCTGGGGCCTGAAGCCACAGCCCGTAAAGGCAGAACCAGTCCTGGGGCGTGAAGCCACAGCCCAAGAGGCTGGCACCAGCTTTGGGGCCTGAAGCCACAGTCACAGCCCAGGAGGCCGGCACCAGCCCCTGGGCCCAAAGTCACATCCCGAGAGGCCTGCACTGGCCCCGGGGCCTAAAGCCACAGCCACAGCACAAGAGGCCAGCACCAGCTCCGGGCCTAAGTCCACAGCCGGAGAGGCCGGCACTGGCCCAGGGCCTAAAGCCATAGTCCGGGAGGCCAACATCGGCCCTGGGGCGTAAAGCCTCAACCAGAGAGGCATACAGGTGTGCATTCCTATTGGTTTCTACTGATTCCTATGGGACTCCATTGAGCACTACGAGGCCGTGCTGGTCCTTACTGCTTTTTATGGGTCAATAGTGGTTTGCGCTCCTACGGCTTCCGATGGGTGTCTACTGACCACTATGAGTCCATCCTGGTCTTTCCTGGCCCATACTGGTGTGCACGCCTGGATCCTACTAGTTCCTCTGGGACTCCATTGACAATATGAGGCCGTATTGGTCATTACTGGTTTTTATTGGGCTGCACAAGAGTCATCCTCGCTTCCCTGTTATTTTACTTTGGTTAACCCCATTGGGTGAGCCTGGTGTTGGTTTCCTAAAGTTTGGATCTGGGAGGCGTCCATTTCCTTTGCTTATGATGAAGGCACGGAAGCGATGCGGGCGCACACTAAGGTCACAAGTGTTGCAGGGGTGGGAGCGTTTGTGCCACAGCTGGTGAGCAGAGCTGGTGCTCTGGTGGGCGTGCTGCACGCGGGGACTGAGCTCTGGGCCCTCCTTGGAACAGATCACCCTGTGAGAGCCTGTCCGAAGCACCACTGTGGCGTGTGCGTGAGCTGGGCACAGCTTGGGCTGAGCAGGCCGAGCAGGTGAGCTGGGTTTGGTGCTGGGGGGTTGCCAGGAGCTGTCTCACAAGAAAAGCTGGGCTGGGGAGGAGTTCCCAGCTCAAAGGGTGCCCTTCTGACTGGCTGTTTCCAGGGGACGGGGGTTCTTGTTGAGATTCCATCCCACGTTTCGATGAGGATGATGAAATGTCATTCCTCTCCTGGAAATCCGCTGCCGGGCCCCCGCCTTCATGTCAGGCTTTGAAAAGGAAGGAGAGTGCAGACTTCACAGAGTGCAACTTGCGCCTCACTGCCCCACTGGCACTCCCCAGCTCCCTAACACAATGCTAACCCTACACCCAACCCCAACTCCAACCCTAACTCTAAATCTAAACCAAACCAGAACCCCAACCACAATCATAACACTAAACCCAACCCTAACCCCAACACTAACCCCAACCCACACCCTAACCCTAATCACAACCCTAAACCCAAGAGTAACCTCAATCCCAGCCCAAACCCTAAGCCTAAACCAAAACCTAATTCCAACACTCACCCCAATCCTAACATCAAATGTTGAGCCCAACCCTATCTGCAACTTAAGGCCCAACACTAACCCTAACCCTCACCGTAACCCTAACCCTATGCTAGCCCTAACCCGAAACCTAACCCTAACCCCAACCCCAACCACAACCCAAGCCCTAACCCTAACCCTATCCATAACCCTAACTGCAACCCCAACCCCAGCTTTAGTTGGTGAACTCACCAGGGAAATCCTGAACCCCCCTGCAGAGCAGCTCAGCCTTGATGTGAAGCACGTATTTCCAATTTCTGAGTTTTATGCTTCCGTTGCCCTCTTTTTTAATGATTTAATAAAATAATTGCAATAATATATCCATTCCTCAGCACAGACTGGGGAACTGAGCAGCCCTGAGCAGAGCTGAGCACTGCCGGGGGCCCCACGCGGGCGGGGCAGCGGGTCACAGCGGGGCCCATTGTGACGCGTCCCCGTGCCCCCCAGCTCCAGCAGCGCCAGCGCTGTGCCCCTCACTTTCCGTCAGGACTGAGATGGGACAGCACGCGAGCAGAGCAGCGGTGCAAGCCGCCCCTCGGGGCAAACCGCAGCGCTTCTCTCCGCCCATGGCTGCCCAGGCCACGGCCCGTCCCCAACCTCAACCCTCATCCTCTGCGATGGAGGAGAGAAACCCCTCCTGCCCTGCTGAGGCCAAGGAGAAGGACAAACTCCCCCAGGAGCCCACTTCTGTGCCGCCCGGTGAGTGAGGGTCCCCACAGGGCTGGGGGTGGGAAGCGCCCTCTGCACAGTGTGGGGGCTGCGTGGGGCGGCAGAGGGCAGAGTTCCCTTCTCTCCTCGCTTTGCTCCGGGCTCCTCTACACCAACCCTGACGGCAAACCTTAATCCTAACCCCAACCCAGCCCCAACCCCAACCCTAATCCCAACCTTAATCCTAACCCCAGCCCTAACCCTAACCTGAACCCCAACCCCATCCTTAACTCTACCCTTAGCCCCAACCCCAAACTCAATCCTAACACTAACCACAACCCCAACCTTAACTCTAACCCACCCCCACCCCCAACCTTAACCCTAATCCAACCCCAACCCTAACCTCAATCGTAACACTAACCACAACTCTAAACCCAGCTCTAATTCCGATCCCCCTCCTACCCCCAATTCCAGCTCCCCCCTTGGATGCCTCTGGGCTGCCCATGTGTGCTGTGGAGCGTTACGCGATGGACAACATTGAGGCCTTTCTCCGGAGCACAGAGGTGACAGCGGCCGCTCCCATCACGGCGGTCCCCCATCCCCCCCCAGGCCCATTGCATCCGCAGGAGGGCTGTGCCCCCTGGCCCCGCCCCCCCGCTCACGCTCCCCACGCTCGCTGGCAGCCTCAGAATGAGGAGAAGAAGATGAAGTTCCTGTGCAGCATCCGCACCATCTGCGGCTCCGCAGCAGAGAGGAACACGGTGCAGGAACTGCGCATCTTCTGCCGCCGGAACGAACTTGTGGAGAACATCATGGTGAGGGGCGGTGGGTGCTGGAGGGGGGGCAGTGGGCGGCTCCTCTCCTCCCAGTGCTGGGAGCACTGCATGCCTGATGCCATCCCGCTGTGCTGCAGGTGCTGCTGGCAGAGGAGCCGCGGAGAGAGCTGAGCTCCGAACTGCGGCTGCAAGCGGTAGCCGCCATCACCTCCCTCAGGTACTGCCCCACACCGGGATGGCCCCACAGCATTCATATGGCCCCAGACTGCCTGTATGGCCCCACAGTGTCTGAATGGCCCCACACTGCCTGTATAGCCCCACAGCCCCCGGGGACGATCCTGGCAGTACTGGGCTGCTGCTCTCCCCCTTTGGGGCGGGGCAAAGGGCCGAGGGGGTCCTGCAGCACTGCTGGGCCTCAGCTCTAACATTGACCATAACCTAACCCTAACCCGAACAACAACCTAACCCCAACCCGAACCCCAACCCCAATCTGACCACAGCAGCTCTCAGGACTCCCTCTGCCCCACACATCCCGATGGAGGAGGGGTTCCTCCCAGCAATGCCCCCCCTGCTCTGCAGAGTGCTGCCCATGGGGGGATCCACTCCCCATCCTGCAGCACAGCACTCCCAGCGCCGCTGTCCCTGTTCTTGCAGCAAGGTGGAGGGGGCTCTGGAGGAGAAGATCCCTCTCTTTGTTGTGTGCTTCCGGAGCATCTTCCTGCTTCCCTCAGAGCAGGACCTGGACACAAACCTTTACTCCAAGGTGGGTGCCAGGGAGCTACAGGACCCCCCTGCCTTGCAGAACAGGGTCTTGCCATGCATCCCCCGTCCCCCTCCCCTCTAATCTCCCTCCACCCTGTCCGTTCTGCAGACCCTGAGGGCTCTGGATGAGATGCTGCACTCATTGGTGTTCATTCACCCCAGCACCAGCATCGGAGAGGAGCTGAAAGACGTCTTCCAGGTGAGCCTTGCCCATGGGGACCACACAGAGGAAGAGTGTTCCCCCCCCATCCCCACCACCCCAAAAACCTTCTGGGGTGATCCAGGGGGCCACAGGGCAGAGCAGCACCTCCTCTTCCCACAGGTGCTGCTGCCCTTCACCTCCTTGCAGAGCTCGACCGTGCGCCAGAGGGCAGTGGGGCGCATCTGGAAGCTGACCCATTCGCTGGCACATTACTGCCAGGAGAAGGTAAGGGCCCGACCCCCATAATGTGGAGTCTTTGTCTCTCCTTTTCCACGCTCTGCCCACTCCGGGGGTGCGCTCAACTTTCTGCTCTCCACGTACAGCCCCGTCACTCCTCGGAACAATCCCCATCTGCCAGCTATGACGAGCTCCGCCTGCCCGTGCTGGGGCAGCTGGTGGGATGCCTCATCCTGTGCTGCGCTTTTGTCCAGGAGGACAAAACATGCCGCTGTGCTTTGAGCGCTCTCCGTCACCTCTACAGATTTGTCCTGTGGAGAAGCCGTAAGGCAACGGCTGCTGACCTCTGCTTCAGCTGCCGCTCAGAGCAGTGAAGAACCCCATGGTGTTGGGGAGCTTTGCCGCACGGCCCCGTGCTTGGGGTCGGGGCAGCTGTCCAGCTCCCTGCAGGGCAGCCACTGCTCACGCACCTGCGCCTTGCTCTCCTTTCCAGGCTGGGAAGGGCAGCTGGACGAGCAGGGGAAACTGGAGCAGTGGGAAGCTGACCACGAGTTCTCCCTCACCTGGACCACCAACACCACGGTCATTTTGCTGGTGAGGAGGGATTGTTGCGCCAGGACTCATGGGCGCAGGGGGTGGGGGGAGCATGGCTGACATCCTTCCCCCCCTCTGCGTTCATTCCTCCCCAGCGCTTTGAGAAGTACTTCCACTCTTCAGAGAAGACCGATCTCATCCTCCTGGCGCTGCAGGGCATGAGGGACTGCAGCAACTGCAACACCCAGGTGGCTTCCACCTTGATGGCCATCCTGACGGTTGACTTCAACCCTATGCCCAATGATGTGAGCAACCGGGAGCTGCTTGCCAGGGGGCTGAGCCCATGGGAGGAGGGGGTGGGGTTGGGGTGGGTTGGGTCCTGATGGTTAGAATTGGGTTGGGTTGGGTGCAGGAAGGCTGTGTTGGGTTGGGTTGTCCTGCACGGCATCGATCTGATTTGAGACTTCAGGGTGCTTGGCCCCTCCTGGGGACGCCTGGAGTGAAGTTCTGCTGTCCCTGTGACCCTTCCAGGTGCAGCGCATCGTGACGGCCATCCACAGGAGCAGGAAGCTGATCACAGAGGAGCAGGCACTGAGGACCATCCACGGCACCTTCCCCTCACTGGCTGCCGCCAACCCTCGCGCGATGACACTCAGCCTGCTGCGCTGCTCCCCCACCTGTGACAAGTGCGCTGCCCCCACCCCCCGCAGAGAGGGACCCCCACCCCACAAGGACAGGGACCTCCACCCCACATGGATAGGGACCCCCACTCCACACGGAGAGGGAGACCACCCCCCATGGGACCTTCACCCGTGGTGCAGAGGGACCCTCACCCCACACATAGAACAACACCCACCCCACATATAGAAGGACTCCCACCCCACTCAGAGAGGGGCTCCCGCTGAGGACAGCTCTGTGCCGCAGGGACATATGGGAGCTGTGGGAGTTGGCGCTGTCCTCGGTGGATGTGGTGCCAAAGATGGTGCAGGCGCTGCTGCGTCAGCTGGAGACCGTGCCGCTGGGCCAGAAGACCGAGGTCGGCGTCCTTCACCTGGCCGTGAGTTTGGGGGTCCTCTGGGAACACTCCCCCCCACCCCCCCAAACCCAGGGGAGCAGCTCACTGCTGAGTGCTGTCCGGGTGCTTTCCGCAGGCGGCCACGGCACTGCATAAGCTCCTGCAGTACCTGGACTACGGCCCACAGGTGCGACTGGTTTTCCCGGAGCTCTTTGTGGCGCTCATCATCCAGCTGGTGTCCGCCGGGCCGCTAGCTCCGCTGGAGATCATCGCCATCACGGAGGACCCATTCCGCCCATCTGCGCCCACCTCTGCCATCAGGTAACACCGCAGTGCCCGCTCTGACCCCGCGGCACCACCCACACTGACCCCTGACCCCACGCTGACCTTTGTGCCCCTGCTGACTCCTGACCCCACACTGACTCCTGACTGCATGATGACCTCTGATTGAACCCTGACTCTGCACTGTGCCCTGGCCCCTCACTGACCTCTGGCCCCTGACCCCGTGCTGACCCAATGCTGCCCTGTTTCCATGCAGGATGGTGGTGGAGACGGCCTGCAGTTTGCTGCTCTGCGCCGATATGGACAACCTGGCATTCTCCATGGAGACCCACGACCTGTGGGCGCGGTTGCTGGGCGCTTCCATGTGGCAAAACGGCCTACACTCCCTTGCCAAGTACGGCCCCAACCCCTTCCATGCTCTGCCCCATGCTGCCCCACACACTGCCCTACACGGTGCCCCAAGTGCAGTGCTCCTGAAATAAGTAGGGAACAAGATGGGGAGTGCTCAGGAGGTGCTGAGGCACGGTGGGCAGATGGAAGAGCACACTGTGGGGCGGCATGGGCTGTTCCGGTCCCCCTACTCCAGCCCAGACCCAGTGGGGTCAGCCCCTGAGCCCGGCTTCAGCCCTCCCCCTGCCCCACAGGGTGATGCTGAAGAACTGCCGGGATCAGTGCAGACCCATCTTCAGACACCTGCAGAATCTGCTGCAGTACCACCAGCTGCAGTGGAGGGAGGTCCCCGCCATGGCGTTCTACCTCGAGGTGGGTGTGGAGACGGTGCGGGGGAGGGTCTCCTTGGGAGGATGGGAGGCTGAGCCCGCTCCCGCCTGCTGACCACCGCTCATCACAGCTGTGGAGCTGCCAGGGGCACCACAAGGATGACACCGGCACCCAAAAGATCTTCAGGAAATACATCCGCAGCAAACAGCCCAGGAGCAGAGAGCTGGCGCTGCGCGGGCTGAGGAACCTTTACGCTGGGAGGATGCAGCTGCTGCTACCTGACGCGCTGCTGTGGCTGCAGGACATGCGGGCTGACATCAAACTGCAGGCCATACATCTGCTGCAGGACATTGTGGCACAGCGCCCCGCCAGCATCCGAGGTGTGCTCAGCCAGCTGGCCGTGCAGCTGCTGTCCTGCTTCAATGAGGTGAGGGACGCGGGGCAGCGGGGAGCATTCAAGCAGCCCCCGCACCGTGCAGAGCTCAGGACTACCCCCTTGTGTGTTTCCTCCCAGGACAACGCAGAGGTGCGCTGGCGCTCCATGGAGCTCTTTGCGCTGCTGCTGGAGGCGCCAGGCAGGAAGCGGCTGCTGCTGCAGGCGGAGAGGAGTCTGCTGCCACTCTTCATCCACATGAATGAGGACATCCCCAACGTGGCGCAGGTGGGGGCAGCTTGTGGGGTCACGGGGTCGCGAGGTTATCCGGTGTGACCAGCAACTACTCCCTGCCCTGTGCCCACGTGTACAGTCCTCCTAGATACCAGATCCCCACCTCATATCCACCCATACAGTCCTCCCAGTTCCCCCCTCCACTACACCCACCCATACAGTCATTAAGGTTAGGAAAACCCTCCCACATCCCCCACCCCGTTTCCCCCAGACCCTGTGGGACGGGACCGGCTGTGGTGCCGACCCAGGTTTGGGATGGGGGTTCCCCCAGGATCTCCCACCAACACCCCCCCGTGTCACTGCTCCCCCAGGCTGCTCAGAAAGCTCTGATCCATGCCGCCAAGCTCCTTGGCTGGCAGCAACTGCAACGCTTGGCCTGTGCGGCGGAGGTCTGGATGATTGCTGACTGCCTGGTAAGGACCCCCACCCCTCAACCCCTCTGGACCCCCCTTGCTGCCCTGCAGAAGGGGGGTCGGGGAGCCACTCTGCGGGTGCCACCCCACCATGCTCTCTGCAGCTTCAGAAGAGGGGCAGAGATGCGGAGCAGTACCTGAAGGACACGGTGCTGCACCTGCACAGCCCCCAGGTGCCCGTGAGGGACACGGCCGTGCGCTTCCTCGGTGAGTCCCATCCCCAGTGGGTCCCCATCCCTCTGGCTGAATGCTGTGGGGTCGGTGCGCAGCGGGGGCCCTGGGGGACCACTGGGGAAATGGTGGGGTTCTTGGAAGTTATTAGGGCAACACTGGGATTACTGGGGCACTATGGGGTTTCGCTGAAGCATTGTGTTGGGTCTCTGGGGGTCACTGGGGTCCTTGGGGGCAGATGGGCACCACAGGGGTCACTGGGACACCATAGGTCCCTGAGACACTGAAGGATTGCTGGGGATGATGGGGACACTATTAGGGTAGTATGGGGTTTTTGGAGGTCCGTGGAGCACCGTGGGGGTCCCTGGGATGCTGTGAGGTCCCTGGGCGCCGCGGGGCCGGGCGAGCGCTGACAGCAGCCATGTGCGCAGGGCTGCTAGGGCGAAAGCTGAGGAATGAGAACCGGGAGAAGGTGTTGGACATCCGTAAAGGTGAGCCGTCCCCCCCGCTGCCCCGTGCCCCGGGAAGCGCCGTGTGAGGCCCACGTGGTGACACAGCACTGTTCCATTGCAGCCCTGGAGGGCGCCAAGGAGGACAGCGAGCCGACCGTGCGCTGTCTGGTGCTGCAGACACTGCTGATCCTCAGCGTGCTGGAAGATGTGCCGCCCACCAGGCCCAGGTTGCGCCGATGGTTCTGGAGAACGTGGAGGGAGTAGTGCCGCTCCACAGGGATGGGTCTTCGTCTGTCACGTTTGTTGTAGTGTTATATGTAGAGCTGAAATAAAAGTAGTTATTAGTTATTAGTTAAAGCTGTGTTGGAGTTGCCCCCGTGTTTCAGGGCTTAGTGTTGAGAAGCGCTGTTGGCAGCGCAGCGTCACCGTGCGGATCTCTGCGGAGTAACAACGTGTTTGGAGGTGTTTGCATTCTGCTCCTCATTGCCACACTAATGCCAACCCTAAGAGCAACCCACAGCTGGCGGGAAAGGAAGGGGGACAGGAAGGGAGAGCCTTCTAGCTCCACATCCCCTTATAGCCCACCCTATAGCCCCATCCCCTTATAGCCCACCCTAAGGCCCCTCTCAGCCCCATGTCCCTCTGCGTTCCCCTCACAGCTACCTATATCCCCATATCCCCCTGTGTGGATCCCCACAGCCCACTATAGCCCCATATCACCCTGTATCCCCCCCGTAGCTCCCGTATAACCCTATACCCACAACAGTCCCCTATCTCCCTATATCCTCCCCATGACCTCCCACAGCCTCCCTGTATTCCCACAACAGCCCCCTCTAGCCCCATATTCTCCTATAACCCACGCACAGCCCTATATCCCTCTACAGCCCCCCACAACCCCCTAAACGCCCATATCCCCACTACATCTCCCCCACAGCCCCTATGTCCACCTCAGCCCCGGTGGGGTCTGGGCGCAGCACTGGAGGGCTTGGGGGGGGCCTGGCCCGGATGCGGGCAGCAGCGCTGCGGCGGTGGGGCCCCGAGCCCTTCAGCGTCCCAAATCCCCGCATCCCACAGCAGAGGGGGGGGGAGGGCGGGGGGGGTGGTGTATGGCCTGGGCCGCGCATGGTTCCTCTCCCCGGCCCCGGCCCGGAGCCGTTCCCCCAAACACCTGTGGCACTGCTGTCCTCAGCACCGCTCCTCAGTGCCGCGGTTCCATCTCAGTACTGCCCGCTGTCAATGGTTTAACAGGCTGGTTCGGCTCAGTTCTGTGACCAGCGGGGTGGAGGGGATTTCGCAAAATCCACACCTCCAGAAAAGGGAAACAGGGGACCCCAAAATAATTAAAAGCAGCGGGCAACGATCTGAGGAGAAACAAACTAATTTACTACATACGGAATTGGAAGGCAAGATAGCACACTATAACACAATATAATTCGAATTGAAGCAAATAAATCAAATAGAATGAGAGAAAGAGTATCTGAAAGCTGTAGGCCTTACAGTAGTGCTGAGGCGATGCGTGTGGTCGGGACGAGAGCCGAGGGAAGAAGAGGAGATCAGGTGACTTTGCCAGAGGTTCTATCTCCTCTCTGACCGCAAAGCCCCCCTGGGAATGTAGTTCTTCTCTTTCAGACAGGTGCCCGGAACTGGAGCATTAATGCTTTAACTCCAGGTGCACTACATGATGTTACGATGTGGAATTGCAGTCACCACCAAGGATAAAAACCATGACACCCCGCACAGCGGCTGCAGCGGCGGTGCCGAGCGGGGCGGCCCGGGCTGTGGGTGCGGCGCTGTCTGAGGGGAGAGCTGGTGGCCCCGAGCCGGCCGCCAAACGGCCGCTCCCACGCGCTGCGCCTCAGCCAATCGCAGCCGGCGGTGCTGCCTCTGACCAATGAGAGGCCGGCATGGGCCGGCGTGGGGCTGGGGGAGGGCAGAGTGGAGCGGCGTGGGTGCCCCCAAAGCAGCGGCAGCAGCAGGAAGGGGCTCCAAAATGCCAAGAATATTGGCGAGGCTCTGCCAGGAGCAGCAAAAGGCAGCGAGGTGCTCCCTGAAGCACCGCAGCGGTTTGTTCGCCCATGGCACACACACGTGTGCAGCCCCATCCTTTCACACATCCGTGCACACACACGCTTGACAAACCCCAGCTCTTTGACCAATCCAGTGCACACTCAACCGTGATTTGCATTAATCGCAGAAGCGTAGAACTGTAGCGTTGCTCAGGTTGGGAAAGACCCGCCTCTGCAGAGGCCGCTGCCGCTTGCATTGCTTTAGATCTTTAAGGGAGGGCGAGTTATCTAAAGGATCCCCTTTACGATCTTTCTGCTTCTCTCCTTTTTCTTTTGAACTCTGTCTCAAGTGGATGGAGAGGGCTATCTGTTGCATCCCTCCCATTCCTCGAGTGGAACAGCTCGGCCTGGGGTAGAGGCCCTGGCTTCTTTGATGTTTGATACATCTGTTGTTCTTTTGCCGAGGGCCTCTTGGCAAAACAGAATAGCCTCACAATATGCTTTTTAGTCTATAATTCAAAAGCAGCAGTTTTTGTACTTACTAATTACTTCATCTGCCTACTACGCATGCATCAGAATGGAAAATTGACCTAAAGGACAAGTGATGAGGACTGTTAGAGACCCCTCCCCCCACCTTGATGGAATCAGGAGAATCCCAGAAAGAATTATTAGTACCATCAAGGATGCTAGATGGCCGCAGACACCATAAAATACTCATCACGTTAGTTCTAAATGCAGAAACAACATTCCACTTCCTCCCAGCTGGCCCTTGCCCCGGTGCTTCATGCCATCGCTAGAGCCCGAGAGGCTGGCACCAGCCCAGGGGCATAAAAACACAGCCAGAAGAGACCAGCACCGGCCCCGGGGCCTGAAGCCACAGCAACAGCCCGAGAGGCCAGCACGATGTGTGGGGCCTATAGCCACAGCCGGAAAGGCCGGAAAACAGTCCTGGGGCTTAAAGCCACAGCCACAGTCAGAGAGGCCGGCACCAGCGCCAGGGCCTGAAACTACAGTCATGTTGGAAATAGCCAAATAATTTATCAGGACGGTATCTTGGAAAAGCAGGTTTTCTTCTTGCAATTGCAATGGCAGGCCTCCTGCAAGCAGGAGAGCACACAGAAAACTGCCTTACATCTTTGATGCCTATTACTCGACGCTTATCTCTTTCTCTCTCCTCATTGGCTGAGGACTTCAGGTTCACAGTCTTCCCGCACTCAACTAACCAGAAAGTGTTGCTAACTAAGCACGTATTGCTAATTAATTAACTTCTCACACTTGGTCACTCAATACTAGATGATTGCTTCTGGACATCTGCTCGTCCTTGCACAGAGATAAGCCTGGAAGGAGGAGAGAGGGGAGTATCTTGATGGCCTGCCGTGTTGCATCCAACCTATCCCCAGAGCGAGGCAATCCAACCTTGTGTGTAGAGGCCATGGCTTCTTTGATGTTTGTTAAGTCTGTTCTCCTTTAACTGCGGGCCTCTTGTCTAAACAGGATTAGCCCTACAGCCAGGGGCTGAAACCACAGGTCACAGCCAGGCAGTCTGGCATCGGCCCCAAAGCCTAAAGCCACAGCCCGAGAGGCTGGTGCTGGACCCGGGGCCTGAAGCCCCAGCCCAAGAGGCCTGCGCGCGCTCCCTGGCGCCTAAAGCCACTGCCAGAGAGGCCAGCACCGGCCCTGGGACCTACAGCCACACACTCAGCCCAGAGACCGGCACGGGCCCCAGAGCCTGAAGCTCTAATCAGGAAGGTCAGCAGTGGCCTGAGTGAAGGCAGAGGACCCTAGGATGGTCCTTGTACAGGAGGGACCCCTGTACCGGTACAGGGGGGGTCCCCTGCTCAAAAATTAAAGACAGGAGGAACACTTACTTCAGAGGCGGAGTCTGGGAGTGGTTTACAAGGAATAGGCAGGACCTGGGAGGAGTTTGGTAGAAAGGGGGCAAGGCTTCTGCTTATCAATAGCACACTGCAAAGGAGGAAGCTCCTGGAATTGCAGGTCTGAAGCCTTCAGATGAGAAACCGACCAATCACCACAAAGGAAATGATATTCAAAACGACTTGACTGTACTCTGCACATGTCCAATAAGGAGTGAAAAACAAGAAGACATTCACAGAATTATTAGCAAGGGCCCAAGGGCCTGAAACTGTAGGCACAGCACAAGAGAGGCTGGCACCGTCCCTGGGGCCTAAAGCTGTCACCGCAGCCAGAGACCGGCACTGGTCCCAGGGCCTGAAGCCACAGCCACAAGCCCAGAAGGGCAGCCCCGGCCCTGGGGCATGGAAGCCACAGCCCAAAAGGGCAGAACCAGTCCTGGACGTGACAGCCACAGCCCAAGAGGCTGGCACCAGCTTTGGGGCCTGAAGCCACAGCCCAAGGGCTGGCACCAGCTTTGGGCCTAAAGCCACAGCCACAGCACAAGAGGCCAGCACCAGCTCCGGGCCTAAGTCCACAGCCGGAAGAGGCGGCACTGGCCAGGGCCTAAAGCCATAGTCCGGGAGGCCAACATCGGCCCTGGGGCGTAAAGCCTCAACCAGAGAGGCATACAGGTGTGCATTCCTATTGGTTTCTACTGATTCCTATGGGACTCCATTGAGCACTACGAGGCCGTGCTGGTCCTTACTGCTTTTATGGGTCATATTTGTTTGCGCTCTCTCCTACGGCTTCCGATGGGTGTCTACTGACCACTATGAGTCCATCCTGGTCTTTCCTGGCCCATACTGGTGTGCACGCCTGGATCCTACTAGTTCCTCTGGGACTCCATTGACCACGATGAGGCCGTATTGGTCATTACTGGTTTTTTATTGGGCTGTCACAAGAGTCATCCTCGCTTCCCTGTTATGTTACTTTGGTTAACCCCATTGGGTGAGCCTGGTGTTGGTTTCCTAAAGTTTGGATCTGGGAGGCGTCCATTTCCTTTGCTTATGATGAAGGCACGGAAGCGATGCGGGCGCACACTAAGGTCACAAGTGTTGCGGGGTGGGAGCGTTTGTGCCACAGCTGGTGAGCAGAGCTGGTGCTCTGGTGGGCGTGCTGCACGCGGGGACTGAGCTCTGGGCCCTCCGTTGGAACAAGATCACCCTGTGAGAGCCTGTCCGAAGCACCCACTGTGGGCGTGTGCGCGAGCTGGGCACAGCTTGGGCTGAGCAGGCCGAGCAGGTGAGCTGGGTTTGGTGCTGGGGGGTTGCCAGGAGCTGTCTCACAAGAAAAGCTGGGCTGGGAGGAGTTCCCAGCTCAAAGGGTGCCCTTCTGACTGGCTGTTTCCAGGGGCGGGGGTTCTTGTTGAGATTCCATCCCACTTTTCGATGAGGATGATGAAATGTCATTCCTCCCCTGGAATCCGCTGCCGGGCCCCCGCCTTCATGTCAGACATTGAAAAGGAAGGAGAGCGCAGACTTCACAGAGCGCAACTTGCGCCTCACTGCCCCACGGATGGCCGGGCTAGGCGGCCGCGATGGAGTCACCACAGCGCACAGAGGAGCAATGCCGGGTTAAGGATGGAGCTTCTGACAAGGAATCGGCTCGTTCCAAGGCAAAGCCGGGCAACTTTTCGAAACAACAAATCATAACCGTTACGGGTAGAGGGTACTTTGGAACAGTTGTGATTTCCGCGCCAACTGCCTTAAGATCAATTTAGGCAACGGCTACTAAGAGAAATGAGGAACTCAATCCTGAGAGGAAAGAAAAGAAGAGAGAGAAAACAGAGAGGTGCCAGCACTCCCCACTCGGGGCGGGCAGCAGGCTGCTGTCTTGCGTCATAATGGGCCACGGCCAGCACTGGCCACGCTGTTCACCGCGTCGCCACGGCAACGTTTGTGACACGGCCAACCCGGGAGGGTATAAAGGCGGTGCACGGTGGTGTGTCCTGCAACCCTGAAGGAGCATCTGGACGAGAGCAACGCATCTGAAGGGATGAGCTCCGCATGGCTGGCGCCAACACGAGCAACCCGCTGGCACAAGGCGGACAGGACGAGCGAGGCCGGCCCCGCAGCGAGGCGTGCCTCCAGAGCGACAGACACCAACACCGAAGGTAACGGGTCCACAGCCACCACAGGAGCGCTGCTGCAGCCCTCTTGGCGCTGAGCGGGAGAGACCCAGCACGGGACCAGCTCGGGGCTGTCTCCGTGTGGGGCTGGGGACTGCAACGACACTTTTCCGTCTGCACCTCCCTCCGGCCCGAGCAGTAGGAGCGCCGGGAAGCGGCAGATGCAGAGTGTGACCCGCTTTTCCTCTGCCCTCCAGAGCGAGTTGCCGTCTGGGATGCGGTGGCTGCCTACGTACAGGAGCACCTCCTGGTGCAGAAGGTGTGTTGGCTGTCGTCTTCCTCCTCTCCCTTTCCAGCTCAGCCTGCAGTTCCTCTGACTCTTCCCTCCCCACAAAGCAGGAAGCTCAGCCCAAATTGCTCTGCTGTGCATAGCGTGGGCTTCCTGCAAAGGCAGCATCGCTTGTGCTAGGCGGGGCTCCGAGCTCAGGGCCGCGCCCAGCCTCGGGAAGCCTCTGGATTCCACCAGGCTGCTTCCGCCCTGACTGGCTGTGCTGCATTTTGGGAGGGCAAGGAGAGGGAGAGGACTGTGCAGCTCCTTCCCAAAGCCTCTCCCCGCTGCCCTGCCCGCTGGTGCCTCTGAGCAGCGGGAGAGGGCTTCTGAGCTCTGTCCCTACGTGGGACCCCCTCCAGCTCTTCCTCCAGCCGGCCCTAACCCTGCAGCCCGTGCTTTCTCTTCCACTCGCAGGGTCTGGATTCCCACCTTCGGCTCATTTGACACCATCTCTAAAGACATCAGGACTGCGGACGGGACCGTGACTCTGCGGTGGCCCTGTTGTTTCAGCTGGCCGGAACCTCAGAAGCCATGCACCACTCTCGGTCCGACAAGGACTCCCTGCCAGGTAGGAGGCGGGATTGAACCCTTGCGGCTTCAGGACGGGGCAAAGAAGCCATCCAGCCTCCCTTCTCAGAAGGAGACTCCCTCTCTCCGGTGGGGCCGTGCTGGCTGATGGCCGCAAGAAGCAACTTGTAGGGAAGCAAAGCAAGCGCCTGTGGAAAAGCGACTGCAGGATCACTCTGTCCCTCGCATTTTTCAGCCTAGGAGGTGGAGACCCTGAAATAACAGCGGGTGGCTGCCGCTGCCTCTGTGACCTGCAGAGAGGGGAAGACCCTGCATCCAATAGCACCGTGTCCCCTCCTCTCCAACCTGCCTCAGCATGGGGAGAACGTTGCCTTTGTCCTGAAAGACATAGGAGTGTCCTCTTTGAAGGCAATGAGCTTTGGAATTAATCTATTACGAACTTCCTTGGAAGCGCTCCGGGAAGGAGAATTTCATAAAATTGTTTTTCAAGGTGAGCTGGAGTTTCTCCATGGCCCGGGCCGTCCCCGTGAGAACCCTTGGCTCTGACTGCATGGCCCACCAGGACCATGGCCACTGCTTGGGCTGTGCAGTGCTGCGCTGGTGTCGCTCCTCCCTGCCTTGGGCTTCCTCCATTCCTGAGGGCCTCGCCATCAGAATGATGGTCCCACAACCTCCCTGTTCCCCCCTGCAGGCCCCCTTGGCTGCTGGACACAGCTGGTGTCCCGGGTGGCAACGGTGGCCTCCCTACGCACTCTGGCGAGCACAATCGTCGTCTTCCCCATGTGAGTATGTTTTGTGGCTGCAGCCGTGCTTTGATGCAGCTGCTCAGCTCTCATTCCTTTAGTGCTTGTTTCCTTTGTCCATGGCTGTCCTGCCCGTGACGATATGGCACAGAATCACAGAATCATTTGAGCTGGAGCAAAACCCTGAAAGGCACCTAGTCCCACGATCTGCAAGGACAGGGACACTACCGCCAAATGAGGTTTGCTCTGAGCCTGGTGGCAGCCTGACCTCAAACGCTGTCGGGCCAGCCACCACCTTCTGCTTGGGCAAGACGTTCCAAGGTGCCTCAAACACCCTCCTGCCAAAACTGCTTCCGTACATTCCATCTCAATCCTCCCTCTTTCCCTTTGAAACTGTTTCCCCTTTGCCCTACCCCAAGGGACCCTGCTACTTACTCCAGAAAGTAGTGGCCTTAACGCAGTCAGAAAATGTGCTGTGATCAGGACATCACGGCCCAGCAAAAAGGAGTTGGCGGAGCACTGCATCACGCCGGTGTCTGCTCTTTCTGCACAGGTTTCAGAAGCAGGTTTGCACCCAAACCACCCCGCAAGGATTAGTTCCCGCAAGTCCTCCGGAGATCTCCATGTGAGGGGAAGCAAAAGAAGAAGGGGCTTTGGCACCCTCTTGTCCAGGGCAAGAAAGGTAAAGCAGACTGCCAGCTCCCCTTCCCATTGCCGTGCACCACCGGTGACGGGAAATCCCTGAGCGCCCCTTGTCACTGAGCCCAAGGCTTCAGGTGAATGTCTTCTGCCTTCCCGATTGAGTGAAGTTGCTGAAGTGCCAACGTACATCAGACGCTTTGCGTTGGTCAAGTACTGCTGGACCCAAGCTCAAGAAGCAGAAGAAGCTGACAGCACAGAGCTTTTCGTCCAGGTGGGCTGGAGGCTCTGGGCTGGGATCACTCACAGGGCTGGCCCCTGTTCCGGATCTCAGGAGCGCCACGGGG